>NC_059173.1:19709214-20023023 GCF_019923935.1 Bubalus bubalis | reverse complement strand
AGAGTTGGACCGTGAAGAAAGCTGAGCACCGAAGAATTGATGTTTTTGAACTGTGGTGTTGGAGAAGACTCTTGAGAGTCCCTTGGACTGCAAAGAGATCCAACCAGTCCATTCTGAAGGAGATCAGCCCTGGGATTTCTTTGGAAGGAATGATGCTAAAGCTGAAACTCCAGTACTTTGGCCACCTCATGCGAAGAGTTGACTCGTTGGAAAAGACCCTGATGCTGGGAGGGATTGGGGGCAGGAGGAGAAGGGGATGACAGAGGATGAGATGGCTGGATGGCATCACTGACTTGATTGATGTGAGTCTGAGTGAACTCCGGGAGTTGGTGATGGACAGGGAGGCCTGGCGTGCTGCAATTCATGGGGTCGCAAAGAGTCAGACACGACTGAGCGCCTGAATTGAACTGAAACTTTAAATTTGGACTTCCCTGGTGGCTCAGATGGTAAAGCGTCTGCCTACAATGCAGAAGACCCAGGTTCAATCCCTGGGTTGGGAAGATCTCCTGGAGAAGGGAATGGCACCCCACTCCAGTACCCTTGCCTGGAAAATCCCATGGACGGAGGAGCCTGGTAGGCTGTAGTCCATGGGGTCGCAAAGAGTCGGACACGACTGAGCTACTTCACTTTCACTTCCCTTTCACACTTTAAATTGAGAGGTGATTGTAGATTCACGTGCAGTTGTAAGAGATAACACAGAGATCCTGTGCGCCCTTTAACCCAGGTTCCCCCAGTGACAGCAAACCAGACTTTTGACACTGATAACAGAGCAGGGAACCACGGCCATGAGGAGCTTCCTGCTGCCTCTGACAGCCGCGTCCCTCCCCCCAGCCATGAATCAGTCTCCGTTTCTGTAGTTCTGTCATTTCAGGAAGTGTTGTATGCACCGAATCACAGAGTCGGCGCCCCTGTGAGTTGTATTTCCCCCTGCTCAGCCGAGTGGCGCGGGTCTTCACCCAGGCGTCCACGTGTCTCGGCAGCTTGTCCTCTCCCAGGGCTGCGCCCGCTCCTGCTGTGGGTAGAGGCTGTGATGAAGCCCTTCGCCTGCTGAAGGACACCTGGGTGGCATCAAGGTTTTGATTACATAGCAGGCCATTCTGGTCATTGATGTGTAGGGTTTTTTTGTGAACATAAACTTTCACCTTTCTGGAATAAATGCCAAAGCACACAACTTCTGGATGGTATGGTAGTTGCCTATTTTGTTTAAAAGGAGTTTCTGAGCTGTTTTCCAGGGTGTACAGTGGTTTATTTTTGTTTTGTTTTTTAAAAAAGTGTAGTTTATTGAAGTACAGTTGGCTTACAGTGTTTCAGGTGCACAGCAAGGTGATTCAGTTCCATAAATACACATACGTCATTTTTGGAATTATTTTCCATCAGAGGTTACTACAAGATATTGACTGTAGTTCCCTGTGTTGTACAGTGAACCTTTGTCGCTTGTTGCATATCTGTTTTTTAATCAGAAATCTAGCAGTCTATTCATACTAAGTCAAACAAGTGGAATCAAAATGCCATAATTTTTTTAGTTAGGCAAAAATTTGTAAGTTTTCTAAAATATATGTATTATACATATTTATATGTATACATCAGATATGCAGATGACACCACCCTTATGGCAGAAAGTGAAGAGGAACTAAAAAAGCCTCTTGATGAAGGTGAAAGTGGAGAGTGAAAAAGTTGGCTTAAAGCTCAGCATTCAGAAAATGAAGATCATGGCATCTGGTCCCATCACTTCATGGGAAATAGATGGGGAAAGTGTCAGACTTTATTTTTCTGGGCTCCAAAATCACTGCAGATGGTGACTGCAGCCATGAAATTAAAAGACGCTTACTCCTTGGAAGGAAAGTTATGACCAACCTAGATAGTATATTCAAAAGCAAAGACATTACTTTGCCAACAAAGGTCCATCTAGTCAAGGCTATGGTTTTTCCAGTGGTCATGTATGGATGTGAGAGTTGGACTGTGAAGAAAGCTGAGCACCGAAGAATTGATGCTTTTGAACTGTGGTGTTGGAGAAGACTCTTGAGAGTCCCTTGGACTGCAAGGAGATCCAACCAGTCCATTCTAAAAGGAGATCAGTCCTGGGATTTCTTTGGAAGGAATGATGCTAAAGCTGAAACTCCAGTACTTTGGCCACCTCATGCGAAGAGTTGACTCATTGGAAAAGACTCTGATGCTGGGAGGGATTGGGGGCAGGAGGAGAAGGGGACGACAGAGGATGAGATGGCTGGATGGCATCACTGACTTGTTGGACATGAGTCTAAGTGAACTCCGGGAGTTGGCGATGGACAGGGAGGCCTGGCGTGCTGCGATTCATGGGGTCGCAAAGAGTCGGACACGACTGAGCAACAGAACTGAACTGAACTGATATGTATACAAAAGCTTTTCTACTGCTCTTGATAAAGGCTTAAGAAAGAACATCAAAAAAAAGAGACGGAGAAATTGGAGAACATAAGCTAAATGATATGGGAGTACTGAATATGAAATAGAAAAAGTGAAACAAACTAGATAAAAGTAAAAGATCATCATGTATTCTGGTTGTTTTTCATGACTGCTCATTAGAAACATATCTGGAGCTCTGGAGAAAAAAAAAAGCAATACCTGAGTATTTTAATTTTCCAGAAAATTTCAAGATGATTCTGATATGCATCTGGATTTTAAAAAGTGATTACACGTTTTCTGTTGGATCCTAGTTTTGGTGATATATGGAGTTCTGTTATTTTTCTATTGATCAGTCATGATACAATGGTATTAAGTGAGTAATAGTTACATGATCACAGTAGTAAAAAATGTTCATCAGTTTTCACAATCAGTAGCCAAACAATAAAAGATAATTACAATTGCAAGCCATAATGGGAACATGATTAACAATATAAAATAATTATATACAATTTGTGGGGTCAGGCAGCGATGTGGAAAGTGGAAGTGCATACATGCATGTTTTCATCCACCCAGCAGTCTGTGTCTTTTGGTTGGTGTATTTAATCCATTTACATTTAAGGTAATTATCAATATGTATGATCCTGTTACTATTTTGTTAATTGTTTTGGGTTTATTTTCTGTAGGTCTTTGCCTTCTCTTGTGTTTCTTGCCTAGAGAAGTTCCTTTAGCATTTGTTGTAAAGCTGGTTTGGTGGTGCTGAATTCTCTTTAACTTTTGCTTGTCTGGAAAGCTTTTGATTTCTCCATCAAATCTGAATGCAAGTCTTGCTGGGTAGAGTATTCTTGGTTGTAGGTTTTCCCCTTTCATTACTTTAGGTATGTCATGCCATTCCCTTCTGGTGTGCAGTTTCTGTTGAGAAGTCAGCTGATAGCCTGATGGGAGTTCCCTTGTTATTTGTCATTTTCCCCTTGTTGCTTTTAATATTTTATCTCTGTCTTTTAATTTTTGTCAGTTTGATTACCATATGTCTCAGTGTGTTCCTTATTGGGTTTATCCTTCCTGGGACTCTCTGTACCTCCTGGACTTGGTTGAGGAAGCCCTTTCCCATGTTCAGGAAGTTTTCAGCTATTATCTCTTCAAGTATTTTCTCAGTTCCTTTCTCTTTCTCTTCTCCTTCCGGGACCCCTATAATGTGAATGTTGGTGCGTTTAATGTCCCAGAGGTTTCTTAGGCTGTCTTCATTTCTTTTCATCCTTTTTTCTGTATTCTCGGCTGTGACAGTGATCTCCATGATTCTGTCCTCCAGGTCATTTATCCATTCTTCTGCCTCAGTTATTATGCTGTTGATTCCTTCTAGTGTAGTATTCAGCTCTGTTTGTTCTTTAGTTCTTGCAGGTCTTTGGTAAACACTTGCATCTTCTCAATATTTGCCTCTGTTCTTTTCCTGAGATCCTGGATCATCTTCACTATCATTATTCTGAATTCTTTTTCTGGAAGGTTGCCTATTTCTACCTCATTTAGTTGTTTTTCTGAGATTTTATCTTGTCCCTTCATCTCAGACATCACTTTCTGCTTTTTCATCATGATTAACTTTCTATAACAGGGCTTGTTTTAGCCGCTGTGAAACTGTGCTTTTTCTCACTTCTTCTGTCTGCCCTTTGATGAATAAGGCTAAGAGGCTTGTGTAAGCTTCTTGATGGGAGGGACTGGTGATGGGAAAAACTGGGTCTTGCTTTGGTGGGCAGGGCCTTGCTCAGTAAAGCTTTAATCCAGTTTTCTGCTGATGGGTGTGGCTGCATTCCCTCCCTGCTAGTTGTTTGGCCTGAAGCCACCCAGCCCTGGGGTCTCCAGGCTTTATGGTGGGGTTGATGGTGAATTCCAAGAGGGTTTACGCCGAGGGGGACCCTCCAGTGCCCCCATCCCCGTGGAGCCCCTGCTGAGCCGCCTCCAGGGGCTTCAGCTCTAGCAGGCAGTTTTGGCTCAGTCTCCTGTAGGGGTCACTGCTCCTTTCCTCTGGGTCTTGGTGTGGGCAAAGTTTTGTTTGTGCCCTTCAAGACTGGAGTCTCTGTTTCCCCCAGTTGTCTTGCCAGCCCCCATTTTCCTTGCTGGCTAAAAACAGCAGCAAGAGAGGAGAGTTTCTACTGCACAGATTTATAGTGTTGAACTATATTAAGCTATAGGCTTAATTTTCTACTTTAAATTAAATTCTGCTTTAAATTGAGCCTAATCTTGAGGGCCCTGCCCTGTCATCCAGGTGGATCAGTCACTCAGTTCAGTCGCTCAGTTGTGTCCGACTCTTTGCAACCCCATGGACTGCAGCATGCCAGGCTTCCCTGTCCATCAGCAACCTCCGGAGCTTTTGCTCAAACTCTTGTCCATCAAGTTGGTGATGCCATCCAACCATCTCATCCTCTGTTGTCCCCTTCTCTTCCCACCTTCAATCTTTCCCAGCATCAGGGTCTTTTCCAATGAGTCACTTCTTCTCATCAGGTGGCCAAAGTATTGAAGTTTCTGCATCAGTCCTTCCAATGAATATTCAGGATTGATTTCCTTTAGGATGGACTGGTTGGATCTCCTTGCAGTCTGAGGGACCCTCAAGAGTCTTCTCCAACACCACAGTTCAAAAGCATCAGTTCTTCGGCAGCTTAGCTTTCTTTATGGTCCAACTGTCACATCCATACATGGAAAAACCATAGCTTTGACTATAGGGACCTTTGTCGGTAAAGTAATGTCTCTGCTTTTTAATATGCTATCTAGGTTTGTCATAGCTTTTCTTCCAAGGAGCAAGCGTGTTTTAATTTCATCGTTGCAGACCATCTGCAGTGATTTTGGATCCCAAGAAAATAAAGTCTGTCCCTGTTTCCATTTTTTCCCTATCTGTTTGCCATGAAGTGATCTAGGTGGAGAGATGCAGATTAGGTGTCTGCAAAGGAGAGAATCTGGGGAAAATGCTGGGAAAGATTGAAGACAGGAGGAGAAAGGGATGACAGAGAATGAGATGGTTGGATGTCATCACCGACTTGATTGACTTGAGTTTGAGTGAACTCTGGGAGTTGGTGATGGACAGGGAAGCCTGGCGTGCTGCAGTCCGTGGGGTCGCGGAGAGTCGGGCATGACTGAGCGACTGAACTGAAGGAGAGGATCGTCCCCACCCCCACCTCTCAGTGGTCAGGGCGTCCCAGGATCTTTCTTTGTTCTCACACGTGTGTGTGTGCGTGTGTGCACACACGTACGCGTTAGGAACTGTACACAAGCACCAAACGGTATGGCTGGAGGGGGAGGGTCAGAGCCAAGGCAAGGCAGCGAGGCCAGGAATCTACAGTCTGAGGAGCAGGAGGAAGGAAGTAGCAGCGAAAATAGCCTGGGTGGGGTGGTGTAGGGTGGGGTGTAGACAGTATTACTATGGGGTGGACGACGGGATGGCTGGTGTGGGTCTGAAGGAGCACTTCTGAGCGAGGTCGGGGCAAAGGAGTCTTCACATCCAGGAGCAAGGGGGCTGCGGGCCGTGGAGGACTGCCCAGCGAGCGAGGGGAAAGGGAACTGGACTAGACACATGACGCTGCGTTTTTGCCCTTTTATTCAGGTGTACTTTTGGGTTATGTTTCTTTAGGACTTCCTCACCTTTTCTCAGACTTCCCACTACCCCTCTCACTGAGGTCCAGCGGGGCTTCTCCACCCCCAGACAATCTGTCACCCCCTGGATGCCCAGAACCCCTGTTGGCAGATAAATCCCCTGCCCCCGGCTTTGGGCCAGCGGCAGTGGTGGACCAGTGACGAGGAGCTGGGCCTCTGCTCAGATGCGGTGGGCATGGAGACGGGGTAGAACAGGGCCCCTGAGCGGGCTCCTTCCCAGGATCTCAGGCTTTCATGTTTGGTCTCAGATCCTGGTGACTAAGCCTGAATTGACACCATGCCAATCCTCCTCTGATAAGAAGTGATTCTTCCACTTCTCTAGAGCAGCAGCAGCTTGTTTAAGAAAAGCCTAGCTCTGAATGTTTAGAGCCAGTCACTTCTAAGAGCACAGTGGCAGCAGTAAGGAATTCTGGTCACAGCAAAGCTCTGGGCATGAAAGCCTTGCAGGTCCCAGGACAAAGCCCAGCCTGTGGGCCAGAGGGAGAGGAAATGGCCTTGCTCTTTAAGAACAGACAGCAGTGTTCAAGATTGGGGCTGGAGGTGGGGTAGGGGCAGCCGCCCAGCCAAACATATGCTCTTGGTGCCGTGGCCCTGGGGATGGCGCTCGGGGGTTAACACACTGCTTCTCATCACCCTGCATGGTCCTTTCAGACACAGAACGTTCAGCTCAACAAGGAGATGACGCTGGCCAGCAACCGGAGCCTGGCAGAAGGAAACCTCCTCTACCAGCCCCAGCTGGACTCTCGGAAGGCTTGTTTGACCCAGAAATACCAGGAACTCCAGGTGCTCTTTGAAGCCTATCAGATAAAGAAGACCAAGCTAGGTAACTTTTAGGGTGATCTTTCAAGAATAAGGAGCTGATGGAAGGGTACATTTTCAAGCTGTTGCACTAACCAGGAAAGAAATGTTATTTAGGGAACAATTTCAGATTAAGACAGTGATCACTGCTGCCAAAAACCATCTGTATATAGGATTGTGTCACTAGTTTAGAGAAAGAGACTTGATTGCCTTTTCAACAAGATTGCACCTTTTCCAAACAGCATAGGAAAAAAAGGCAATATTCTGAATTCTGATAATACAACTAATGTTTTATCCTGTGAGGTTGGGCCCTCACAGTTAATGCTGAAAGAGATTGATCACTGGGATACTTTATTTTAATGTCACTCTTTAATTTGCAGCCATTATGAAGTGACGCAGGAGTTGACTAGCATTGAGGCCTAAGTAGCTTTCAAGGGAACTCTGAGATTCACAGAAGGTTAAAAAGGGCCTTCGCTGGTGGTGCAGCGTTAGGACGTGTTGCTTCCGCTGCCACGGCCCCAGGTTCAGTTCCTGAGCAGGGAACTAAGACCCCGTGTCGTGCAGCGTGGCCAAAGAGAAAGAGAAGGCTAAAAGATCACTCTCTCCAGTGACGTTTCAGTACCATCCAATACCGTGGTCCCTGTATCGCTGTAACTGTAGAAAGCATGTGCTGTAACACGCCTGACCAGACTGAGCAGAGGCGAAAAGACTGGTAACGGTGGTGCTGGCGGGCACGCAGGGCTCTGCGTCGCTGGGAGGGGTGAGAACTGGAGATGCTGTCTGTCAGCACCTGGAGTGCAGTGGAGCCGCGCGCTCTTATTCCTGTCTCGCTGGTGGGCGTCTCCCCCACAAAAGCGGACGTTCACGTCTACCAAGAGATACACGCAAGAGGGCTCGCTGTAGCTTTATTTGTAAGAGCTAAATTTGGACGCAATCTAAACACCCATCTCTGGACTGATGGGTAAGTCGTGATACGCAGCTTTCCGTGCCACATGGCGTCAAAAGGCACGAGCTCCCCTTTCGTGCCACCACACGGATGGTCTCAGAGACGTGTTGAGCGAGAGAGGCCAGCACGGAGCACCCTGTGTGAGACCACTTGGGTGAAGCTCAGAACCAGGCAGCGTTCCTGGGGAATGGACGGCAGCACCTCTGGGAGCAGGGCTGGAGCCTCTGCAGACGTTCTGTCTCAGTCTGGATTGGGGGGCAGTTTATACACATACACTGGAGATGTGTCTACTTTAGGTGTTTGTGTAAATCATCCTTCAGAAATCCTAAGGAAGTAACAGGGTGGTTGCAGGCTTATCGTGGGGCGGGTGGTGACACGGCCGCTCTAGCTCGGGCACAGACCCCCGCCCCGCCCCACCCCGCTGGTCGCGTGCCCTCCTTCCTCTCCTGCATGTTCCTGCGTCCCTTCTGCTTCCTGGAAAGCCCGCTCACTAGGTGCTCCTCCCCTGTTGCCTCTCCAACTAAAGTGCACTCTTTCTTTGAGGGCATGGGGTGGGTCGCTCCAAGGGGCTGGGGGCCGAGGTGATCTCTGAGGGGGTGCCGGTGCCCCCTGACCCCATTGTGCCTCCTGCTTCTTCCAGATAAACAGTCCAGCAGCGCTTCCTTGGAGACCCTTTTAGCGCTTCTGCAGGCTGAAGGGGCCAAGATTGAGGAAGATACCGAGGTAACTGGCAGCCCTGGGGGACACCCCAGGTTGGGGCAGGCGGGCCTGTGGGCTGAGGAGCGCACCGGGCAGGGGTCCAGGGAAGCAGCGGGGCAGCCAGGTCTTCCCGTGAGGGGCGCGTGCTGCACTGAGACTCAGCACCTGGCCTGTGGGTGCTGGCGGCTGAGTTACCATCTGTCCGAGTCAGCTGGCTGGGCGGAGCCTGTGGGCACGGCCCGCCGAGCACCTGAGGCTCAAGCCTGCTCAGTGATAAGGAAACGAATCGGGGTCAAAAGTTGAGCCGCTGTGGCACATTGGGGCGGGCAGCACGGTGCCAAACTGGGCCGTGTGGTCTGATGACCCACTGGGCAGGGTGGCCCTCGTGGGCACGAGCAGGTTCCTGTCCCGCCGGCCTGCGTGGAGTGAGCGTGTCAGGTCGCAGCCAGCGGAGGGAAGGAAACGCAGGTCTCGGGCCCTGTCGCCTGAAGGCTGCTCTCGCAGGGCCTGCTGCCTGTCCATTTTGCAGTTCGGGAGGCGGACAGGACCGGCCCTCCTCTCTTCTTGGCCCCTGTCCTGGGTGGGCCACGGTTGCAGTGAGGACGGGACGGGTGTCGGGAGGAGGCTCGCCCCGTCTCCCCTTGCCCCGGTCGGTGAGGGGGTCTTCCTCCCCTAACGGCTGACCCGCCCGGCCCATGACTGAGTTTCTCCTGCTCCTTCAGAACATGGCCGAGAAGTTTCTTGATGGAGAACTCCCTCTGGACTCTTTCATCGACGTCTATCAGAGCAAGCGGAAACTGGCCCACATGCGAAGGGTTAAAATCGAGAAGCTCCAGGAGATGGTGCTGAAGGGGCAGAGACTGCCGCAGGCCCCCGCGCCCGCCCCGCTGCCACCCAGGGTGCCCGAGCCAGCCCCCGCCACCGCCCTGCCCTACCCTGCCCCGGAGGCCAGCGGGCCCCCCTCCGTGGTGCCTCGGCGCATGCCGCCCCTACCGCCCCCGGCGCCTGCAGGACGCTTAGCTACGCCGTTCACCGCTGCCATGGGCTCAGGACAGGCCCTCCCGTACCCGGTCGCGCAGTGCCCGCCGCTGCCCCCCCGAGGGGGCCTCCCCGCCCAGCAGGGCTTCTCCATGCAGCAGTTTGTGTCACCCCCGTACCCGCCAGCGCTGCCCCAGAGACCCCCGCCCCGGCTGCCCCCGCACCAGCCAGGCTTCATCCTCCAGTGAGCAGCCCTTGTCCTCCCCGGGAGGCTCCCTTGCCGCCTGCCGGCCGGGGCTCTACACACACAGATGGAGACTGTGGGCACTGGCTGCTTTGCCAGGGTCTCTGGTGCCCAGGGCAGGGCATCTGGCTGGTTTTAGAGCCGTAGGTCAGTGGTGATAGACGTAGAACCCTGGTTTTGGACACCGAGGCAGCCGTGCACGGGGGCTCGGCCGGGCATGGCTGTGGTCGAGCTGGTGTGTGTGCTCAGTATGGTTCCTTGTTCTGTGTTGATGAGCCCCTGAGTTTGGGGGGGAAAAGCCTCCCCCCCACCTCTGTTCCCACGTAGGATCATCGTCTTCCTATTGCAGCTTTATTTAATAAGCACGGTTCATCATTTCTTCTTTATTTTCAAGACGGTTCTGTGCGTCCCAGACCACCATCCACTGCAGCCGCCAGTGGGGGTTGGTCGGGTGAGCCAGCCCGGAAGGTGCTCCCTGGACCTGCGTGGGGCGGGCGGTCCTCCCAGTCCCTCCCTCCCCGACCCTGGACGCTTCACAGCCGCCCACGGAGTTTGCACTTGGCCCCCAGCCACGTCCAGAGGCCGGCAAGTCATGGCCGGGTGAGGAGGCGGGTGGGAGCTGGGCTTGGCACAGGGAGGCCGTCCCCAGCTGCTGCTGCTCCTCGAGCCAGCCCAGGCTTCTGTGAAGACCTACTCCTCCAGTGTTTTTACTACGTGTGTACTTTTCCTGTTTTATATTGGGGAAGAAAATGTTTTTTTTGACACTCACAAGACCATTCAGGGAAACTTTCGGAAAAATGCACATCCAGTTCTGCGCAGGTTGAGATGCAGATGAAGTGATGCAGTTTCGTTTGGTGCAAGCAGCGCATGGGCACGCCTGTGGCCTGTGCCGTGCCCGTGCTGTGCCTTAGCTTCACCCGGGGCCGGGGGAGGCCGGCCAGGCCGGGGGTCTCGTCTGCATCCGTTCCTTGTCGTGTTGTGGGTGGCAGGAAAGTCCACCCAGCTTGAACCAGGATACTTACTCGTAGCCAATATTCTCCGCCTCTGGCTGGGCTTGGGGCAGGGGTGCGACGGCCGCTAGCAGCCCCTCGGTGTGGAGGGGGGCCGACGAGCTCCGAGGCCCTGGCCGCACCCCGGCTTCTCCTGCCCCCCCGGGCGCTCGTCTGCATGTGCCATGTGTGCCGGGCTCCCAGGGCCCAGCTGGGGCAGGGGGTTGGGGGGGGTGGTGCCCCCCTCCACCTGCTGACGGAAAAAGCCGTGCTGAGTGGTGGAACTCGGACCCATGACTCGCCAGCAGGCTGCAGCCCAGAGGACAGAATCCAGGCAGCGCTCAGACAGGTCTGGCCCAGCAGGCCGTGGGCAAAGCCACCACCCTTTGTCCTGGATGACTGTACATTTCTTCTCCTGGACTTGAACTCTGCTGTATCGTTAACTGTTTTGAAGAGAACAGCTGTACAGGTCGACGTCCTGCCCTGCCAATCAGGTGGGCCTGCCATGTCTGAACCTCGAGAGTGGTGCCACCACCCCGTACCTCTGCCGTCCGCCCCGCCATTGGGGGTGCCCGCCCCCTGCCAGGGGCACAGCCAAACGCGTGAGCTCGGTCGGCGTTGATGGGGGGAAGGGGCCACCAAGCTGGCCTCGCTGTCTCTCCAGGGCCACATCTGAGCTGTGGCTGTAAAGCTGTAAGATCCTTTTTAATAAATAGAGAATTGTTAATAACAGCCCGGCCTTCATTTGCCTGGGGAGCTTTGTGATGTGTCTGGTTCTGGCGTCTCAGCAGTCAGCGTTCCAACAGTGAAGCGGACCAGTAAGGTGGTTGAAGTTCAGACATGGAAGGCCATGGAGGTGGCTGAGGTGTCCGCCTGGCCCAGGAGCCCCAGCCCTCACAGCAGTGTTGTTTTTTAATCAGCTTCTCAAGGTACGTCAAGAAGATAGCATGTTCCCGCCTCCATCAGAAGATGCCTTTGGGGTCCGGGCTGCCCTGCCAGCGCCTCAGAGCAGGGCACTCAGGGTGCCCTTTGGGTTCAGGCCAGCCAATGGGAGCTCTGGTGAGGACGTTCTCTGCCGATTTCAGGTAGACTAGATCCAGTGGCTGGCCTTCTGCTCCAGAGGCTCGCCCACAGGTGTTCGGAGAGGACCCGTGGCAGCATTGCACACTGCTGGAGGGTGGGAAGGGGAACCTCGGGCCATGGCCCCCGGCTGAGCTGCGCCTCGGCCTCTGTGCCCCTGGGAGGAGCTCTCAGGAGCGCAAGGCTGGAGCCGCCCTGCGGAAGCTTCCCCGTCGCTGTCTGCTCGAAACAGACGGCCGCGTGCCCTTCAGGGTGCTGAGGGTTTCAAGACACTCTGGTTTTCCTGTGGTGGGGGGGGGCTTCTGCTGAGAAAGCAACTTGCTTTTGTTTACAAGAATGTCTGAGTTTTGTCTTTTCCCAGTGGCTGCTAGGAAGCTTACAGGCAGATCCGTAGTCTATCCCCAGGGGGCTGGAAGTGCGCTTGGCTCCTCACAGCCCCATGTGAGCTCTCCCCCTCCTCTGGGCCACGCCCAGGAAGCCCCAGCCAGAGTGGTAGGTGGTGTGCTCACCGATGGGGGCTCCAGGGAAAGGTGTGTCCGCTGGGGTCGTGAGTGTAGCCAGCGCACATGCTTCTGCACTGGTTTGGATTTGGTGCAAGAACCGGGTGCGTCGGTCTGTTGGCTGAAACCGTCTCCCTAGCAGACGAGCAGACGCTGCTCCCTCCCCGTGCCCTTCCAGCTCAAGGAGCCCTTTCTCACCTGACCTCACCCGCCCCTTGCCAACCACCCTGGAGGCGGCAGGGCCCCACCTCGTGGTCAGGAAACCACAGCCCCGGAGCAGGGTGCTTGCAGGAGGCCACAGGGCAGGAGCCACCCAAGGTGACCTGCTTCTCCCCCGACCTGCATCGTCCTTGGGTTCCCCAAGTGCTGGCGACCAGCAGGGAGGGCGCGGTTTCTGAGGCAGCCGGCCAAGGCTGTGCCCAGGGTGCTGCTGGGGAAGGAGGGTGCGGTGCAGCCCACTGCGCTCTGAGGAGCCTCGGCGCCCGGTAAGTTCCCTAAAGACTCGACTCTGTGTTGCCACTACAGGCAGCCGCGGCCAGGAGTCAGGCTTGCCACCATGCTCAGGCGTGTGACATGCAGGTGCAAGTCTTGACTGCCAGGAATCGGCCTCACCCCTCCCTTTCTGAAAGGGGTACAGCTTCCCACAGCGCTGGGGCGGGGGCCTCTGGCTGGCAACAGAGGCCTCTTGAGGAAAAGCCCTAAGACAGCAACAGGCGCCCCAGCGTCATAGCCCTCCCCTTGGGAAACAAGCTGGACGCTTCTTGGCAGAAAAAGCACCAGAAGGCTTTCTGTAGCCCCTAGTGCTCCACTGTACAGACTTGGTGGGCCCCTTCTCCGCCGAGCGTCCTGGCTGCAGAGAGAAGCACCACCAGACGCGGCTCCTCAGGGGGCCAAGGGTGACAACAGTCAGTGCGTTTTATTGCCAGTAGGACCCTTCAACACAAGGAAATAACTACACGCAAAGACCCGGGGTCTCCCCCTTTCCCCGGAGGAGGGGGGCGGCAGGGGAGCACGCTCATCCAAACGCGCCCCTTCCCGGGGAGCAGGAGGTACTTTTGATCTGCAGAGTGGGCAGGCAGCTCCTGGCTTCTGGGCCTTGTGTGGTTGGAAGCCTCCCAGGGGTGGGGGCGGCAGAGGGAGGAAGGCGGTGGGCAAGGGGTGAGGGCTCCCGGGCAGGGCTGGCAGATCCGGGGAGTGAAGAACAGGAAGGAGGAGGGTCACCGCAGACTCCGGGGGGGTGGCAGCACCTGTGCCCGGTGGGCGCGGGGCCCGCCTCTCCCAGGTCAAGGTCACCTCCCTGTGCTCGGCGCACCCTAGGCGTCAGTGACGCCCTAGGGCGAGGCCCAGGGAGAAAGGGGCGAGACCCCATCCTGCTTTGCCTGGGGCCACACCAGTCATGTCTCCCTGGAGCCCACGCCCCAAGAGGGCTACAAACAAGTGACCTCTCACCCGTCCCCAGCAGCCAGCACAGACTGTGCCCTTCATCGCTAACCTCAGACCGCAGGTCCAGAGGGCAGGGAGTGGCCCTGCCTTCCGGTGTGCGGAACACAAACTCACAAAAGGTCTAGCTCAAAATACTCAAAACGCTCTGTGTATTTCCCGAAGAGCTGTGGCTCAGGCCGCCAGGGCCTAGCTGCTCTCAGCGGTCCCTGTTGCAGATAAACAGGCTCTTGTCCAGGAGGACAGCCTCAGTCAGTCCTGGGCGTGTGGTCAGCCCTCAGTGAGGGCTGGGGGCCAGGGGCTTGGGCCCCTGGGGGGCGGCCGGGCCTCTCGGAGGCGCCTCAGCCATGAGGCCCAGGTCTCCCGTCAGCCTCCCTGCCGGACCCCTTGCAGGGGGCTTAGTTCACGACTTGAGCTGCGTAGCTGCCATCCTTCTTCTCGAGCTGCAAGAGTCAAAGGTGAGGGGCTCAGTGGCCACGGCCGGGAGTGCAGGACACACCCTGGGTCAGGGCCCCCCGCACCTCCCGTGGGATGAGCTCTGGGCCCCTGCCATGCTCCCTGGGATGCCAGGCAATGTGTCTGCTCCCCCCCGGTCAGTGGTGTCTGACTGTCCCCAAGGGCCAGCACCCCAGGGCCCATCCCGTCACCCCCCCCCCCCCACCGGCTGGGCACCTGGTGGTCCTGCCTTGGGGCCACAGTGGGTTTCTGGGCCAGGGGCGGCTTCTTGGTCCCGCTGCGGGGGGCAGCGCTGGGCTGGCTGGGCTCCTCCTCGCCAGGTGCCCCCACGGCCCCGGCCAGCAGGTAGTGCTGCCTCCGCAGCTCCCCGAGGCGCACACGTTCCACCTCCAGCGTCTTCTCCAGCTCCAGGGCCCGCACCTGCAGCCCCGCACAGCAGCTCAGCAGGCTGGGCCTCGCCCCAGGGAGAGGGGACTGCACAGGAGCAGGGGGGGTGCAGAACAGGACAGGAAGGGGAGGTGGGAGGGCAGCTACCTGGGTCTCCATCTCCTGCTTCTTCAGCTTGATGAGGGAGAGGCCGGAGAAGTCCATGGTGTCTGTGGGCAGAGCGGGGTGGGTCAGTGTCTGCGTGCCTTCCCCACCCCCGCCCCGCCCCACGGGGACGCCAGTGCCCACCTCTGTCTTCGACCTGCTCCTGGCCCGACTTGGTGGAGGCCACCACGTTGGCGGCCATCTCGTTGACAGTGCGCGAGCACTCCTGCAGGCGACTCAGGTGGGGGCTGTGCTTGTCGGCCTTCACCTGGGGGCGTGGGTGGCGCGGGGATGGCTCAGGGACGGGCCCACCGCGTGCACCACCGCCCCGCGGTCTCCCTCCCGGGGAGGCCAAGGAACCTCACCTTGGAGGCCGCCACCAGCTGGGCCGTGCTGGCCGCGATCTCATGCGAGCAGACGATGAGCTCCTCGTACTTGCCCATGTGCAGCACCACCTTGTCTGCCGACTCCCTGGGGGCAGAACGGGTGGGGCCTGGGTCTCCGACCCCCTGGACAGCCAGGCACCCCCACGCCCCCTCCGCAAACCCTGAGCACCTCAACCCTGCCCCCTCCACCCCACCCCCAGACCTGGGGCAACATACACCAGTTGGGTGGCTCCCCAGCCCACCGCCTTGGAGGCAGAGATCAGGCCTTCCGTCCACCTCGAGTTCTTGGCATAAAATTCCTGCTGCGTGGCTGCCCCCTAGTGGTGACAGGAGGACAGGGTGGACCAGTCAAGGATGTCACCAGGAGGACACCAGATCCCCAGGGGCGAGCCCTTCTTCCTCTCCCCTCACCCAGCCACAGGGGCGCACCCCTGGGCTGTGGGTCCCAGGCACGCTGCAGGCCCTGGGGGAGGGCCTGCTGCCGCCATTCTGTACACTTCAGGAGTTTCACGCCCAAAAGGAGCCCTGGGGGGAATCTTAAACCACAGGGAGATTTGGGACAAAGAGGGCTCTGGGGTCAGGCCCCTTGCAGGAATCTGTCCTCGATGGCCCAGCTGTGCAGCCTGCCCACTAAGGAGTGGGCCCCACCTGGCCCAGCCAGGGATGCCCCATCCCACCAGCAGCCCAGCTCACCCTGCCACTCTCCACGATCTCCTTTTGCAGGCTGGTGGATGTTGTCACCAGGAGCCGGATGGCCTGCCAAGATCAAGACACAAGTCACCCTTGGGCGGCCCTGCCAGGTACAGAGCCCACCCAGCTTGGGTCTCAGCCAGCCACTCACCTTCATCAAATCCGTGCAGGAGTTGAGGATCCTGGGAGGAGCAGGAGGGACGGGGAACGAGTGAAAAGGGTCTGCACTGTGGCCCTGGAAGCCACGGGGAACCAGGGAGCTGCGGCCTCGTGGGCGCGCAGCAGGTGGGCCCACAGGGCAGGGTGTGCTCTGCCAGTTCCCAGCCCTTCTTACTGGAGGGCTAAGCAGTCAGAGGGATAGAACCCACCTCCCCAGATCCGGGAAAACTGAGGAACCCGCCCCGGGGAGACCGGGAGGCACAGTGGGGCTCACCTCTCGTTCACTTCCAGCTTCACCCCAGAGCTGGCATGGCGGGCCTGGTTCATCATGTCCTACACCCAACGACAAGAGCTTTGAGTGGGCTGGGAGGAGGGCAGCATGCAACGAAGGGGGACACTGGTGCTGGTCAGCCCCCACCACCTCATCAGTCACAGAGCCTCGGCCGCCCCCTCGCCTCTGACCTGCAGAAGCCATCTGGCCCTCCCGCAGAGGGAGGCGCACCCGGACTCCTGCCCCCACCCCCAGTCCTCACCTCAATCCTCCGCACGGCATCTTCGATGGCCGCAGATGTGGCTGCCATCTCCTTGTCCACCATAGCCCCGAGCTCCTCCTGACGCACGTCCAGGCTCTTGGGCTTCAGCTCCTGGGGGATGAGGCATCCGGGAGTCAGGCAGGGTGGATGGATTCTGCCCTGGCTGCCCCACAGAGCCTGGGGGCCAGACGGGCAGTGCTCTTTCCCCAACCTGTGCCCCGCAGTGGCAGGCCCTGCACTTGAGCCCCTGCTCAGCCCAAGCTGGAAGGAGATACGGAGAAACGGGACCCCGGCCCCACCGCCCTCCTCCTGGCCCACGCTCCGCTGCCCGCCTCACCTGGCCCAGCTGGAGGATGCCCTGCAGGGGGGTCCGCACCAGGCCAGGCCGGGCCTGCAGCAGGGCCTGCTGTTCCTGCAGCTGCCCCATGAGCTCCAGCGCCCGGGCCCCACACTCCCTGCAAGTGTCGATCAGGCCTGGGGTGGGGAAGAGGGCTGTAAGGGGGGAGCCCTGGACGACCCTGGCCCGGCCTGACGCCAGAACCTCTCTGCAGCCGCCCCCCTTCCCAGGTCCACAAGGACCACATGTGGCACGCGCCTGGGGCCCACTTACGGTCAGCAGGGTCGGTGGGGGCCAGGTGGGAGGTGGCGCTGCCATGGACGATGGTGTCCGCAGTCAGGTGCGAGAACCGGGTCAGGGCCGCCACGAGGCCGGAGGCGTCTGCTCGGGGGGACGACACACCCTAACACTGCTGCCTCGCAGCGAGGCCTGGTGCTGCCTCCCCGCCCAAGAGCCCCAAGGGCCCAGCAGCCCAGCTCCCAGAGCGCAGGGGGGAGCGGGGCAGGCCCAGGGCACGCAGCTACAAAGCAGCAGAGCAGGAACCAAACCGGGGTCTGTGGGACCCCAGGCCTGCAGGGTGGGTGGGCTCCAGGGTGTGGCTCCCTGAAGAGGCGGCCCACAGGTGGCAATGGCCGGTGGGCACCACGGCCTGCGGCCTCTGCCCTGTCCCATGCACTGTCCAGGGCACTCACCTGCTCTGGAGGTCAGGTACTGGGCGTGGCCCTTCTCCAGGGCGCTCACCGCGTCCAGGGCGGCCTGGGCCCTGCTCACTAGGTAGTCTGCCAGACAAGGAGGCCGGGTCAGGGGAGGGGCCTGGGCTGAGGCCCCAGCACGCAGCCCACCTCTCTCAGGGTGTAGGGCGGGAGGGACAGTGGGCAGGCGGGCGGCCCTACCTGGGGAGCTGGTGCAGCGCAGGTGCAGGGGGTCGTCCAGCTTGCCCACCGCATCCTGCAGGATGCGTTCAGCCTCCGCGGCAGTAGCCCGGAGCATCGCGAACTGCTCGTCCAGCAGCCTCTGCTGCAGCCCCTGCTCCTGAGACTCCTGGAGGGCGGGGGAGACAGAGGGGTGGTGGAGACCCCGGCCAGGTCAGCTAGCCAGGTGCCCCCTAAGACCCTCGCTGAGGAGGGGGCTCTGGAGAGAGGTCCTGCTCCACCCCTCAGTGCCTGGGCGGCTCCTGCCAGAGCAGGGCAGCCAGCTCAGTGCTAAGAAGGGCTCCTGTCCCCAGGCGGCCATCACACAGGGAGGGCGAGTCCCGCTACCTTCTCCTACCTTGTCCGCCAGCCGCCCCTGCAGCTCGTCCCTCTCCCGGGAGACGCGCTGCCGCTCCTGGTTCAGCGCCTCCTCCTTCTCCCGAGCCAGGCTCTGGGCTGCCAGCAGGTCAGCCTCGCGCTGCTGCACGACCCTGCTCAGCTCGTCCCTGTCCACACTCAGCGCATCCAGCCTGGAGCTCAGTTCCGACCCACTCTGTGAACACCCAGTGTGTGAGTGGGCTGCCGGGTGCCTGCCCGCCCCATCCCCACCTGAATTCACAGTTCCTAGGGGCCCACAAGACTAGGGGGTAGGGACTGAGGGCTGAGCGAGGACCAGTTCCTGCTTCCCAAGTGTCCCCTGGTGCTCGTCCCAGCTGCACCCCAAACCAAGGGCCCCTCTGAACCCCATGCTCCTAGCTGGGGAGGCCCCACACCTGCTCCGTGCGGCTCAGCACCTCCTGCACGCGCACCAGCTCTCCCGCCTTGGCCTCCAGCTCCCTCTTGAGCTTCTCCAGCTGGTCACTCTGCTCCTCCAGCTGGACATGGTGGGACAGGATGTTACAGGGGGCAGTGGAGACGGGGGGGTGGGGGGGTGCTCTGGGCATGGTGGGGGCGGGGGCTCCAAGACGCACCTTCATCTCTGACTCCCGCTTCACCTGCTCCACCTGGAAGGCCAGCTGCTCCTTCACCCGCGCCACCTCCTCCTGGCTCTGCTGCGTCACGGTCAGCTGCTTGGCCGTGTCCGCGTTCTGCACGGACAGACTGGACGGGTTCGGTTCAGGCTCCGCCACGCTCGGGGCTCCCCTCCCGCCCCTCTGTGTACCGGCCTACCTTCCTGAGCAGCTCGGCGTGCGTGTTGACAAGCTCGCTGTGCTTTTCCTTCAGCTTGTTGTAGCGTGCCTCTGTAGCGCTGGCCTTCTCTGCAGGGGCGGAAGAGGCCGTGGCCGTGACCCCCAACTCGGGATCAGCTCCCCCCATCTGCCCCACCCCCCGGCCCTGCCCACATACTCTCGGCCTCCTCGCGCAGCCCCTGGTTCCGCTCGCCCTCCACTTGGGCGGCGCGCAGCTGGGCCAGCTCATGGCGGAGCTGCTCGTTGTCCACCAGGGCCTTCTGCTTCTGCTTCCGCTGCTCCTCCAGCTCTGCCTCCAGCGCGTTCACCTGGCCCTTCAGCTGCGAGATGAACCGCTGGGCCTGGGCGGCGGGAGGGGCGCGGGTGTGGGTGTGGGGTCCGCAGGCCGGCCAGCCCCGGGTCCAGCCCCACTGCCCGCACCCCTCACCTCTAGCTTGATCTTGTCCAGCTCGCTGCGGAGCATCTCCACCTCCCGCTTCAAGGCCTCGATCTGGAGGTCCCTGGGGACAGAGGTCGGCGGGCCCTGACGCTCAAGCTCAGTCACGCAGGGCCCTTGGGGGACCGGGGCACAGCCCCCGGTCTTATCTTCAGTAGATTTGGGCATCTCCTGCTTGTGTCCCCCACCCGTGGTCTTTCAGGATCACAGCTCCCTGAAGGCTGTTGTTCCCCATCTCCACCGCCCTGCACTGCAGTGGGCTCCCCAGGCCCTCACCTGTCGTCCTTCACAGAGCCATTGGGGGGTCCAAAGGTCTGCTCGAAGAGGTCCGCCACCACCTGCCACGGGCAACAATGCTTGCTCGGTGAGTTCCGCCCCGCTCCCCCAGGAGACCGAGGGAGGGAGGGAGGGAGGGAGGAGGGAGGGAGGGGGCGCCGCTCACCGCTGGTTCCCCCGCGGGGGGCCCCGTGCTGATCTCAATGAGGTTCTCGGGTTCCTCGTCCTCGGGGGCCTCCTCGGGGATCACCACCACCGGCTTGATGTGCTCGGCCAGCGCCGAGGCCCGCAGGAAGTTGGGGGGTCCCTGCGGAGGCAGTGGGTGAAAGCTGCTGGGCGCTCCCCGCCCCAACAACCAGGAAGCCCCTCCCTCTGCCGACCCCCCAGCCACACGCCCCCCCAACCCCATCCCAGCGCAGGGACAGGGAGGGCTGCAGCCCCGGCGGCGGCCACTGGAGGGCGCAGGTACCTCGGGCAGCCGGGGGATCTGGATGAGCCGCTTGAAGTAGAGCATGTCCGAGGCTCTGCGGAAGAAGTTCCTGAGGCTGCGGGAGGGAGGGAGGCAGATCATCAGGAGCCAGGACCCGGCCCGCAGCCCCAGCGCTGTGGCGAGAGCCGAGGAGCCCCGTTCTTGCCATCCTCAACCCCGCCCAGGCCGGTACCTGTGAAACTGTTCGTGGAACCGGTCCCTGTGACCTTGCAGGGTGTCCGCTGGGAGACCTGGGGGCAGCAAGGTTGGAGGGGCTTCCTCTCTGCTCACCGCTCTGAGACTTCAAAGGGCTCCCTCCCTGGCCCCTCCTTGCTCCTCCCCCTTCTAGAAACCATCGGAGACTAGAGACAAGACCTCCTGCCACCTGGTTGGGTCCCACCCACCATCAGGAGGCCCCAGGAACCCCTGTGAGGGGGTCAGGCTTTCAACTGAGTGAGCGAAGGATGGGCGGAACCTCAAGCACAGCCCACTGCCCGCCAGGCTCTGCTGGGGCGTCAGGACTGGAGTCAGACGGCTGACGGTGGAGCAGCGCACAGACCCCTTCTGAACACTAAGGAGACACCACGGGACTCCCAGTGCTCCCCAGCGGCACAGGAGAGGCCCCACTGCGGCCTCCGGGGCCAGGCGGTCAAGGGAACTGCAAACATGTAAATCTCTGCAGCTCTCCCTGCTAAATCTTTGTTTTTGGAAAATAGTTATTTTTTTTTTCCATAACAAATGTTATTTCTATTAATGGGTAATGGGCTTATTACTCATTATATAAATAATATGTAAGCAATAAATAAATAATATATAAATATATTTATAAATAATAAATGAGTATCTTAAAGATTGCTCAATTCCCATCCCTAACACAGGCTGTCCGCACAGCCCTCTGGGGCTTCAGCTGACCCTCAAGGCCGAGGCAGGCAGGGTTCAGGGCACGGGGACTCACAGGAGTGCAGCTTGAACATAAGCTTGACCGTGTAGTGGTAGAGGTGGCTGCAGTCCTGGATGACCTGGATGAGGGGGGCCAGGCGGCACTGGCCTGAGGACATCTGGGACACAGCGATGGCCGTGTTGAGCTGCCGGAAAACTGCAGAAAAGAGGGGCAGGAGGAGCCTGAACAGGGGACCCGGAGACACCAGTGTGGAGCCTACTCCGGTCACAGGAGTAGGGATGACCACGGTGAGGACAGCTGGCTGTCACCCGAAGACAGGGCAATGGCCTGGGTTACTGGCCTTGCCAGTCCTGCTGGGCAGTGGGACTCGACCCCAGCCTCTCGGCAACTGGCGCGCTCCTCGAGGCGAGGAGGGACCCCAGGCTCTGAAGCTGCCGCAGACTGAGGCCCAGCCCTCCCACCAATGAGGATGACAGCAAGGCGGGGGCACACGAACCCCAGCTCAGCTCGGCCAGCGACTCTCGTCTCCCGAGAGCCTCCAGGCAGCGGGCCCGAGGATCCGGGTGACTTCGACAGTCCTGTACCCACAGGCTCCCCCCTCACTCTGAATCTGAGAGACCTAAGGTTGCACAGACGTGGAACAGCCCAGGCTTGGCCAGTCTCATAGCAGCAGATTCAGGATGTGGTTCTGCAAACCCCAAGGGACCCCAAAACCTCACTTGATCCCGGGGTCAATCTTCCCTGCCCCTGAGAATCATCCTTTCATCCGATGGACCAAGCAGGAGGGAAAGAGACAGACGTACTGCTGCCCCAGGCCGGGCCCCTCTCTGGGGCAGGGAGAGACGTGAGTAGGTGACACCCAGGGCGGTCCACGGGGGACACTGTTCCAGACAGGGGCCCTACCTCGGGCCTACTCCCGCCTTGCCTGGGGTGGGGCCAACTGCAAGCCTCCAGGGTGACACGAGGACGCCCGGGAGGGAAGGGCCGCGGGGGAGGCACAGCACCTGCTCAAACCTTGATTCTTAGTTACGTGTCAGGCCAAGTGTTTTCCTTGTAAAAAAATCTAAATACACATAAAACACGACTTGGGGTTTTAAAACACAACTCAGTCACTTCTCATCTGGGGGGCGTTCAGGATGTTTCCGTTTGGGGCTGTTAGAAAGCTCAGGGTGGGGAACGCCCACTCCCCCTCAGGCTGTTTCTCCAGGAGATGCTGGCACATGGGGTGGGGGTGCCCTCGGGGAGAGGCACACCTCCGGACAGCTGCCCCCAACACCAGACCACCCGGCCTCAGGGTCCAGACACCGGCGCCAGGAGGCTGCCCGGACCTACTCTTTCTAACTCCTGGCTTCCCCTTAAAAAGGCATCTGCCTCTCACTCTCCTATGGAGCGCACCGAGTCACCCACAAGTTGTCTCGAAGCTGCCACTCAAAACCGTCACCTCTGCAGCCCTGGTGGCGGTATGGGGAGGTGGTGGGGCTGAGATTTCCTGTCCTAAGGCTGTTGGGTTCCTGGGCAGGGAGAAGTGACTCAGAGGCCTTTCACGGCAGAGAATGGGTGGGACTGTCCCAAACTAACTGCCCTGGGTAGGAGGTGGTTGGAAACCTGAAGACATGGCTCCTGGGGTCCTCCACGGCCTGCCCTCCCCTCTCCTACCTTGGGGCCAACAGAGCGGGGCTCCTTCTGCCAGACCTCGCCCTGGACATGCCCACCAGGGGCCTGGCATCCTGCAGGGGTGAAAAGGCCTCTCCTCCCTGCGCTTTGGAGCACCTGGAGGCCCCAGGGTCCCCCCGGCGGCTCACCTGATTCAGAGAGCTTCAGCTCGCAGTCCATGTAATCGAACATCTCCACGGTGAGCTGGAAGCTACAGGGGAAGGAGGAAGAGCTGGGTGGGAGGGGTGCGGGGCGTGCCCCCAGCCCCCCAGGCAGGAGGGATGCTCGTGGCTACACCCTCGCATGATACCCAGACGGCGGTCCTTCAGCCAAAACACCCAGTTCCACGTGAGCCCATCCCTTTAGCTTCAGCCTCATCTTCTGGGCACCCGTGACCTTCGGCCCTGGGACAGGGCACAACCCCCACCCTGGGGGAGCCGGGGGACTCACATGTTGTTGACATCGGTCCCAGCCGCCTTCTCCAGCACCTCGTCTGTCACCTCCAGGCCCGCAGGAAACTGCGGGTGCTGTGGAGAGGACACCCCCATGCAACCTCAGCCCCCCTCGGCTCTGGCCCAGTGCCGCCTCCAGTATCTGAGGGAGGGAGGGGCTGGAGCAGCAGCCCCCACCCCCCAGCCTGTGGAGCCACCACCCGCCCCGGGCACTGCCTGCAGACCCTGAGGTGGAGAGGATGCGAGGTCCAGCCAGAGCCCCACGCTGGGAGCCACCCCTAGGCCTTCTGACTTCCCTGCCGTCTGTCTGGAGTGTCCGACACCCCCCCACCTTCCTTGATGTCGTGGCGGTGGAGCGGGGGGAAGAACCCCAGACTCCCCTGAGGAAGCTACCTTGAGGTGAAAGGAGATCTTGGTCAGCAAGAGTTTGGTGTAAATATTCACCAGCTGCCCGTATCGGTCGTGCAAGTGACCCTGCGGAGAAAGCCCGGGGTGAGGACGTGCCCGGGAACCCCTTGGGCCCAGCAAGGAAGCCAAGGCTGCAAGAAGCAAGGCCACGAGTGGGATGTCGGTCCTGCGCCCACCCACCCGGTCCCTTATTCATTCAACAAACACCGCTCAGCTCACCAGAGGTGGCTGACCTCCTTTCCCTGAAGAGTTTCTCTGCCAGCTCCCTCCCTGCCTATTGCTCTCTCCTTATCGGTCTTGCCAGAGAGACTCTTGTGACAAAAGAGCTCTTTGTCCAGGCAAGAGGCCAGTTCTGAGCCGGGACACTTTATTAAAATGCTGGTGGCAGCCAGGGAGCTACATTCCTATGGGTGTGTACACACACCCTCCCCACCACCTCCTCCCAACACCACGTCCCCCGTGGCCACAGCAGCTGGGCCCACGTCTGCAGATGGCACCAGGGACGCGTTTTCCTTCTAGGGGCCTCCCCACTGCAGGTTGGTCAGTTCCAGAGGCCCGCCCGGCCCCCTGCATGGCTGATGCAGCCCCAGCCATGCTCCTGGAGGACAAATAAGGCCAGGGGCCCTCTCTCTGCCTGGGGGATGCCCCTGATTCCTGATTGTGGAGCGGACCTAGAACACACGCTGCTGGGGGCTCTGAGACCTCACTGTGGATGAGAATCTTTGGGGAGCCTGCTGAAAACACAGATTCCCAAGATTCGACAGCTGCCAACGGTCCTGGGGGGCCTAGAGTCTGCACCCCTCACCTAGACTCAGTGTGGGGCACTCGACCTCCAGGGACTGAAGGGCTGAATTCTGGAGCTGGAGGGCCCACCAGCGGTGCGTCTGGGGCTTCCTGCGCCAGGTCTTAAGAACAAGGCTCAGGTTCAGGTACTGACGCTCTCCTCCCCAACCGCGGCCCCCGAGAACGTGGCTCTGACTCTGCTGGGAGGACACCACCACTGGGGCTCCGTTCCCCAGGCCCCGTGTGCCCCCAAGCCCCCGCGCCCGCTCCCCGCACCTACCCACAGGTCTCCGACCTCCCGAATGTTGCTCCGGTACCGCTGGCAGTCGTGTAGCACCTGCCTCGAGGCGGGGACAAAGGGGGAAGGATGAAGGAGCCAGTGCCTTCCAGGGGCAGGGCTGACACTTGCTCCCTCGAGGCGGGGCAGACGGAGGGCAGCGGCAGGACGGGCGGCCAGCCCAGAGCTGAGGGGCCCAGACTTGCGGACGGTCCCATACTCATTTCAGAGGACGCGGCTCGGCGGTGCTCGCGGGGGTGGGGGTGGCAGAAGGAGGGCCAGGGCCCCTGGACCAGCGGGTGGCAGCTACTCACATTGGGGTGCCCATCCCGGAGGACCTTGTGGAGCACGTGGCAGAACTTCCAGCTGAGGATGGCACTGCTGGGCAGCGGGAGCCCAATGGCGTAGGACCAGAAGGTGAAGGCCCCCTTCTCGTGGTGAGTGCCCAGGATGATGCCTGCCAGGTCAAGGCCAAGTGCACACGGCAGAGCCCCCAGTGTGGGTGAGGGCTCGGTGGGTGCAGCCAAGCAGGAGACTGACCACAGAGATGGGGGTGGCGGGCCACCAGCCCCCTCCCCGCCCCCCGCTGGCCCCCTACTGAGCACTGTGGTTCTCAGCTAAGCAAGGCACGGTCGTGCCCCACGTCCCATGCCGGGCCCAACGGCCCAAGACAATAGGTGGCCTTCCCCAGGCGGGACTCAGAGTCTGGAAGGGGCCGAGCAAGGCTGGCACCAGGCCGTGGGGGCCACGCCTCATCGGGCTGTCCGCAGCGCCCGCTGCTCCCCACATCCATCTCCCCCATGCACGCCTCACACTCCCCACCTCCCCCAGGGGCCCAGAGGAAAGGCCGCAGGGAGGATACGCCGGGCATGCTTCTCCTTCACGGGGGCCTCCTGGGTGTTGATGGCTTTGCTGATGCTGATGGCCTGGGAGGGGACAGAGGAGACAGAGGTCAGAGACCCACCCGGCAGCCTTCCTGGGAGAGAGCAGCCAACGGAGGGGACACAAAGACAGGATGGCTCCTTCCCGCTGGTTAGAGGCGAGGGCAGAGATGAGGGGAGAACGGAAATTCTCTGAGGGACTTCCCTGGTGGTCCAGTGGTGAAGAATCCACCTTCCAATGCCGGGGACGCAGGTTTGACCCCTGGCTGGGAACCAAGAGTCCCCACGCCACGGGGCAACTAAGCCTGCCCAATGCAACTCCTGAGCCTGAGAGCCACAAGGCGAGATCCTGCCCACCACAACTAAGACCCAACACAGTCAAAAATTAAATAAATATGATTTTAAAAAAAGAAATTCTCTAACCTAAGCAAACCAGACCACTCGGGACTTTTCTTTCACTTGATACGTGCAGCTCAAACTACAACTAACGCTCGATGCTGCCGCCACTGAGAGCATCTGGGGTCTGGGAAATAAGGCCAAGGGCCAGCTTGTGCTGCAGGAGAACAACTCTGATCTGAAAACTGCAGGCAGTTCCTTCTCCCCAGAAGGTGTGGCCCCCCGGGACCCTGGGGGCAAGGCCAGTCCCCTCCTGACAGCTTCCATGGGTCCCGCCTCTTGGAGAGACTGCTGTGGCCTGAGCCTTCCAGGACTCCACCAGGAGATGCATGTCACCCCCACTTTACCCCGGGGCCTGGCCTAGAGAGATGAGGCCCCCACAGCCACTACGTGGAAAACCAGGATACACCAGGTCCCACAGCCTGTCTGTGTGCATCCTGGGTGGGTGAGTCCTGACTCAGCTCCCAGCCCCACTGACCCAAACAGTGACTGCAACCCACCAGGGGTGGCAGGAAGGGGAGGACCCACCTACACACATGCTGCCCCCACTCAGGCTCCGAGCAAGGTGGCAGCCTCAGGTCCCCTCCCTCCTCCACCTGCTGGAGTCTTGACCCCCTGCGCACAACGCCTCCTCTTCCGAGAAGGCTTCCTGGATATGACTGTTCCCTCACCAAAGGCTCGGGGCACTGACTGTCACCCCCACCCCACTCACCCAGGAACCACCACTGGCCCTGGGCTTGCTCATGGATATGTTTTAATTCTCCACGTGGTGACAGGTCTTGTAAGCCTCTGTCCACCCACCTAGCCCTGAGCTTGTGGATCGAGTGAGAAGAGCTGCTGGTTGGTGGGAGGGTTGGATGGGGTCCCTGCCCAGTGTAGACACCTCTCCAGCTCAGCGATTCTCCCAAGTCCCCTACAAGTGCGGCCCCAGACCCCACGTGGCCTCAGCCGTCCAGGGAGCTCTCAAGGCTAGGCAAGGGGGTCCCTGCTCCCCCTGCAGCCCGGTCCTGCCCCGACTTGTCTGGAGCGGGCCCAGCTGTGATGGGAGCAAGACAGGATGGAGAGAGAACCCCTAGGGGCAGTGGGCGTTTCCTTTCTTTCTAACCCGGAGGCCACTCTGCTCTCCGTCTCTGGAGCGGGGGCAACAGGACCTGGCCCTGCCACGCACGAGGCGATCTCACTCATCTGTGGTCCTGTTGTGACCGACTGGAGGCCTGCTCTGCTAGGAGAGCAACCCCAAGAGCCATGGCCGTGCTTTCTGCTCCGGCTCCCGGACCTGGGAGTGGCTGGGGCTGGGCCGGCTGGGCCCCTCACGCCCACCCCAGCCAGGCCGGCTGACCTCCTTTCACACACAGCACCCATTGTGGCTGTTCTTGGGGGCTCGGGGAGAGCTGGGCAGCGGCACACAGCACGCTGGGCCCTGGGGGGCGGCTCCCCCGGCATCAAGGGCCAGGCTGGAGGTGCGGCTCTGGCCTCACTGTGGACCAGGGTCCTGAGAGGACACAGGCTGGTTCTGGCTCCCCTTACGTGAGAAGCCTTGGCGAGCCAGACACGGAAGGCTCCCTAGCCATCTGTTCTGTGTTTGCTGGTCCTCTGCCAGCTCAGCCTCCCTGAGGCCCAGGCGCCTGCCCGCGTTCCACAGGCATCAACTGTGAGAGGAGCCGGCCCGGGTGTACTGCTGCCTGCTGGCCAACATCACGCCCCATCAGGCAGAGAACTCAGCCCACAGAGGCTGAGGACGGAGATCAACAACCAGCAACGCCTGGGCACTCCCCTGCGCCAGGTCCAGGCAACACGCTCCCAATGGACATGAGCCCACTTTCCTGATGAGGAAACTGAGGCTCCAAGAGCTTGGGTATCTGTACAGCTAATAAGGGCACAGACAGGTCTGGCTGTGTCCTTAACGATCCTGTGGTCCAGCTCCCAGGCCCCTCCTTCCAGCACAGGCAGAGAGCTGGCGGGGCGGGCACACCAGCCCGTAAGGTGGGAGTGGGCCCGTCTCTGGGGTGTGTAACCCCATCCCCCAGCTACCCTAACACTTGAGCTGGCTCTGACGACTGCCACCTGGCCTGCAAGACCATGGGCCAGCGCAGAGGAGGGCCACACGTGCAAAGCAGGCTGCCCCGAAGGCTGGGGGACACCAAAATGTCACCTGCAGTCAGGCTCAGCAGGCGCCCTGCCCTCCCGCTGTCCTGGGGCCGACCCCAGACCCCCTTCCTCCTGGAGGCCAGCCCCCTGCCCCCCTTCCCCCAGCCTGCAGCAGCGACCCACCCTGCCCAAGTGGGCCGGCTGGGGCCCAGCAGGGGAGCCGGGAGCTGGGCCCACCTCCCCGCCCTCCCGCAGCGTCAGTCCAGATGTAAGCACCCTCTCATGGCTGGGCCTGGACCCCCAGGAAGCGCACCCGGCCTTTCCTCTGGGGAGTCCACTTCCTCCCACTGTTTCAGTCTCCCCTGATTTACGCTTCTCCACGCACTCAGCATCCCTGACAGTGTCCTTACTCACCCCCCACCCCCTTCCCCCAAGTCCATGTCAGTGCCCTGGGGTGCACATGGACGGTTTCCAGAGGCAGCGAGGGAGGCTCTGGGGACCCAGCGAGATGTGGGTGACTCAGGCCCGCGGCACAGTCTGGGCACCAGGCCCCTCCTGTCCCCCCATAAGCCCCGCCTCCTGGTGCCGCCCGCTCCCTGCGCCACCGGCTGCGGGAACAGGGTCCCTCCCGGAGGGAACAGGCCCCGTTGTGTGCAGCGGCAGATGTGTGGGCTGGGAAGTCTCCCAAGGAGGCACAGTGCTCACACAGAGGGAGTCTGTGGACGCTCACAGGCCTGCTGTTCCTGCCAGGCGCGGCAGCCAAGCCCCGTCCCAGGACAGGACAGCAGGCCCCGGGGTGCCCATCGCCTCCCTAGACTGTCCTGCATGTGCCGCAGAATCGGGGGGTGGGGAACACCGCGGTTCCTCTCCTCAGCCCAGGAATCTGTGCCGGCCGACTCCGCCATGGCTCTGCTCCCGGGCTTCCAGTCCAGGGCGGCTCTGACTACGACACCCGGTCCTGTCCACACAGCACGGCGTCCTCCACCAGCCCCCCAGTGCCTGTGGGGAGACCAAGGGGTGGGGGGCAGTCAGAGGGACACCGGGGACTGAAAGAGGCTGCCTTCCGCCCTGGTCCAACAAGCGGGGCAGTTCTGCCAACAGAGTATAATCTCTCAGGACGGGCAGGATCAACTGCCATGGAGAGAGCCTTTCCCTCCGGGAGACAGCAGAAACTTCAAGCAGAATGGGTTGATTAGGAGCCTGGGTGTGGAGACCGGCTTCCCAGGTGGCACAAGTGATAAAGAACCCGCCTGCCAATGCAGGAGACATGGGTTCAATCCGTAAGTCAGGAAGATCCCCTGGAGAAGGAAAACAGCAACCCATTCCAGTATCCTGGAGAATCCCATGGACAGAGGAGCCTGATGGGCTACATACAGTCCATGGGGTCGCAAAGAGTTGGACATGACTGAGTTACTAATACTTTCCCTTTTTCACTGGGTGTGGAGATAGAAGAGCCCAAACTGAAGAGAGGGTCCGGGGAGGGGGCGGGGATTGGCAAGGGGCAGGTGGCGACCGTCCTGGGGGTCTGTTTATCTGACTTCCCACTCAATCTTTGAGTGGCTGGGGATGATGGGGGCGAGGGGTGCGTGGCAGGGGAGGGCAGGGAGCAGCTGTGCCCACTTCTGAACCAGGCTGGGAGAGCAGGACAAGAGCAGGAACGGTGGGTCTGTGAGACCCCCAGATATGCCGGGTGATGGTAGGGGGACTCCGGGGGAAGGAGCTGAGGGGGTTCTGCAGAGACAGGGGAGGGCAGGCAGAGGTGGACCCTGAGGCTGGGTGACTACACCACGTCCCGAGCATTCAGACCACGGCTGCTCCTTCTCTGCTGGAGAACTCCAAGCCTAGGCCCACGGACCTCCTCATGGCAAGGGGCCTGCCCCTCTGGACAGGGAGGACCAGGCTGAGGGCTGGGAGGCCTCCAGCAGGCTCTGGAGATGCACTTGGAATCGCTGGCCCCAGGGAAGCTGGCAGGAGGCATACTTCATGCTGAAGGGCCAGAGAGCTGGCCTCAATAAATGACTAATAAAATTATTTTTATCAAGTTCAGCCATGTGCCAGGCACCGTGCCGAGCGTCTTACCAGCATTATCTCATTTAGTCTCCTGAGTAACCCTGGAAGCAGGTGGATGAAGAAATCAGAGCTCGAGAAGGTTAAGTCAATTGCTCAAGGTCATAATGAGGAAACGCAGCCCCAGCACCCACACCCCACTGGGCACTACTCCAGGCGCTGTCCCCCCAGACAAGCCTCCCGTGACCCTCCCCACTAACCCAGGGTGAGCAGTCCCCAGGGTGGCCGGGTAGCACCGGGACCCAGGCTGTTGGCTCTGCAGACAGTCCCCTTAGACACCGCCGGTCCTGGGTCTCACAGCAGGAGGGGCTGGGGGGCTGGGGGCCCGCACGTCCTTCAGGCCCCTCTGTCCCACTGCAGGGACCTGGGTCCCAGACCTGCTGTCACCCAGGGAGGACCTGGCCTGACCCCAAGTCATCATGCGGATTCCGGATCCGGATTTGTGCAAACCACAGGGAATAACAGCAACTGGGCGGTGGCAAGGAGCTGGGGGGGGTCTCCCAAGGGTCCCCATTCCTGTGGGCAAGGAAGGTTGCCTGACTTCATTTTGGCTCCCTCCGGCTCCTCCTGGGGCGGCTCCTGTCTGGCCGCCGAGCTGGGGACCTCTAGGAAGGCCTCTTATGTGGGCTCCACTGGGTCTGTGGGACCCCAGGACACACCTGCCCTGCTTCCAGGAACAGTCTCGTTCTTGTTTGTCAAATAAAACCCCGTCTGGTGCCAGCAGAGGCCTGGGAGTCAAGCCCAGGGCGACAATCCCAGGACCAGGGTGGACAGAGCCTCCAGGGGCGCTTGGCCCTGGATGGGTGACCCCCAGGAACACAGAGGGAGCATCTCTGTGCAGTCAGGAGGGCACCCGGTGAGGTGGGGCGGGGGGTGGGGAGTAGACCCCACAGGTGATATTCCCCGAGGCTTGCCACCTGGGCACCTGCTGTGGACTCGAGACAGAAGTTAAGACCTCCTGCCCGCCCCATCGCCATGGGACTGCACACCAGGCAGAGGGCGCCCAGGGAGCACCTCAGGGGAGCATGGTCACCGAGTATGCAACTACTCACAGAGCCACTGTTCTGGAAACCGCAGCAAGGGGTCAGAGCCCAGTGACCGCAGAGGCTGCAGCCCTGACTGTTCTCTGTGAGGTCTGACCTCCCAGCCAGGCTATGGGGCCTCTGCACAGCAGAGGAATGCAGACTCGGGGAGACCCCTTCCCCAGGAGCCCACGTGCATGGGGACAAATACAGGTCGGCTCTCCCGGCTCCACCACGGCCACCCACGGCACCCTGGCCCGGAGACCCCAGGCCCGCGCACCCTGACTCACTAGGGAACCTTCACTTTAGAAACCTCCTCTTTCCCATCTGGGAAGCAGGAATAAAAAACCCTTGGGTCTTGGAGGACACAAACACATACGAAGATGTAGGACATCTTCGTGGGAGGGGTGGGACATCTTGCTCTGTTCTAGCCACACTGCTTTCCTTCTGGTCCTCAAACAGGGCAAGTCTGGTCCCACCCCCAGGCCCAGCGGTGCTTCTGGGGTCACCCTGCTCTGCTCTAAGACGCCCCTCCCAGGAATTTTCCTCCAAGCCCCCTCTCTAGAGCAGCCCCCTCCTCCACACAGAGAGCACTCTCTCGGTCACTTTCACCCAGGGTACTTATTCTCTGAAACCATGTGTTAATCATTTATTCTACCTCCCAGCCCTGAACTTGAACTTGGCATGAGGAACCTGGCTGGTCTTGCTTGCTCCCTGCTGTACCTCTAGTCCTCAAACCCGTGGTCAATAAATCTTTATTGGATGAGTGAAAGGGTGAAAACTTGAATGAACAAAAACTCTTTCAAAATTAAGTGCTGGTTAAATTCAGGGTAGTGTGTGTGTCTCTTTCTCCAGCTAATGATTTAACCACTAAATACCAAAGGCAACTATAAAACCATTTCTATTTTTAAAACCAACCCTGAAATGAATCAGACTTAATCTTCCTCGTCCTGTTATCTTGACACTTCATGGTAGCACTTGGCAGGGACCAAAAAAAAAAAAAAAACAAAAAACAAAAAACGTCCTTCAAAGAGCTGGGGCACAGGGGCTGGCAGAGAGGTGGGTTATCCTGCTTTAGTGTTTCCAAAGAGCAAAGAGAGACCGCATTCAAATGCTTTTGCCACCTCGATGGCCACTGATGAAGCAAACACAGGATTTCTGTAGCCAGACAGGTGGCTGGATGTTGTCATAGGCAAAGCGGTGGGAACTCAGGGTCAGAGGTCGGCAGCTTGGTCATTTCAGCAGATGGGAAGTCTGTAGAGCGACACCATCCTGCCCATTCAACCGTCTTTTCCCTCCACTCCCGCCCCCCAGTCCCCGCTTGGTCCGAGCCCCTCAATCATTTGACCTTATGAAACTGGATAGGGGAGGGGAGGGCATGAGCCCCAGGCGGGCTCCTCCCATTCCCCAGGATGAGGCTCAGTGGGGGTGGGCACTGCCACTTCCCCGCCCCCCACCACCACCCCTGGGCTCTGCAGGTGACACATGAGGAGGAAGTGGTACAGGAGGATGTGGTCTGAGTCCCGCCTCCAGGACGGACAGGGAGCCAGACCCGGGGCAGGTTCCTTCCTGGGTCCTGCTGACATCACTCCCCAGACCTGTCTGGCCCACAATCTAGGAGGCTGAGTCACTCTGGCGGGAGAACCTATTGCAACTTGAGATTTGTGTTTGTTTCAGCAGGAGGAAAAACAACCCCGCCTCTACTAAACTTTTCTCCAAGGGCTCAGTCTTTCCCTGCAGTGGGTGGCAGGGCCTTTTAGGCTTCACCAAGCAGCAGCAGCATCAAAGAAGGGAGACCCACGGGTCCCCAGGGCACCCATTCATTTGGTGCACACTCGCCAATTGGGTCCTGAGCCAGGCACTCCTGGGTGCCAGGACACAGGAGGAGTCAAGGGTGTCCTGCCTGAGGACCCTGGGGTTCAGGGGATGGTGCTTAGGGGCTGGGAGGGAGGCTATACGATCTCTCCTCCTCGAGTGACTCTGGATCCAAACACATGCCCAGCCTCAGGTCCACCCACTCCTGCTGGTTTGGCTGCAGGGTTTCGGGAGACGGGGAAGCAAATGGGGATAGCATCGCGAGAACTAGGGCAGCACAGGAAGGCTTTGCAAACAAGGTGATATTTGAGTCCACCCTGGAGCCAGGTGGAGCGGGGGAAGGGTACTGCTGTTGGCCTGGCTGGCAGAGGCGCTCCTGGCAAACGCTCTCTGGGACCCAGCTCAGGTTAGCTGGCTGGGTTTCCCTGCGCTCCCCCCCCCCACCTCCCGCCCCACTGCCCCAGCCAAGCAGGCCTAGACTCGATTCCAAAGAGTTTCCACCTCGCGCAGCTGGACTCAGTGCCCAGGCGGGTTTCATTCACAAACGGGACGCTGACCTGGGGGCAAGGTCAGGAGGGCAGGCCTTTCTGCCAAGAAGTCCCAGCTGGCCTCCCCCAACCTCTCTGGGGGGTCCCCCTGGGGCATCTTCCAGGGCACAGAGTCACCCAGGAACAGGGCCTGCCATACCTGAGAAGGTGGCACCGCAGGATCGCCCTGCCAGGAATGGGCGGCTCCCTACCTTCTGTGGCAGCCCTCCCTGACCGCCCCAGCTCCCCACTTACAGAGGCTCATCTGGGGACACAGGGACAGAAGCCAGGAGGGCGCTACTTCTATTTCTTTGGTCTAGCCTGCGTTCCCACGCACAGCCTAATGGCCAACAGCTGCTCGGTCGAGCACCGGCTCTGCACCAGGCGCTGGGGCGTCCCACAAAGCCTCACACCTACTCCATGACTCGGGCGCTAGGATTAGCTCCATTTTGCAGATGGGGTGACTGAGGCACAGAGCCCCCCTGCCCATCTCCCACCTCCTTTACCAAAGTGAACACCCTCAGAAGAGACACATCCCAGGGCACCAGAACCAAGCCAACAGTCAGTCAGTGGTCCCTCATGAACGCATGGGAGAAACGCACAGCAAAGGTGGGAAGAGGGTGGAGAAGGATGAGCAACCGCAGCCTCACCCCAGCCTGGACCAAGAGGTCACAAGACACATGGGGAGCCCAGGGGGATTCTGGGGGGAAAACGCAGGAACCCGGAAGTCAGCAGCTGTCCTGAGCATCACCAAGCGGGCTGATGGGGCAGGACCAGGTGGAGGGTGTCTCAGGGGCATGAAACAGCAGTGCCATTGGAAGGAAGGGCACGGCTCACCACCCCCCACCCACCCCAGCTGGCCCACCCCTGGGGGCCGGGGAGGAAGACCACTGCTGCTAGGGCTGCTCAGGTGTGGCTTTGCGGGCAGCATCCCAGGGGGTTGTGAGCCGGGTTGTGAGCCAGGTTGGTTCTCCCTTCCTTTTCAGAAAACCTCGGGCTCACCTCTCGTTAGCCTTTCAATCAGCCTACGCTGGGTGCCAGGCCCCTTCCTTTGCCCCAGCCTTCCGGGAGCCGACAGACGTGGGTGGAACTGGGGGCTTTCTGACTTCCACCATATGGTTGAGGTTTCCTCCTAGACTCAGAGGTAGGGGAACTTTTTTAAAATAAACATTTAAATGAGGCCCAGAAAGGGGTTGGTGACTTACAGTGTTGTAATACCACAGTATCTATAAGGAATACGGAAGACGGAAAGGGAGCATGTATAATTATTTACAACAGCCAAGGCATGGAAACAACGTATCCATCAACAGGTGGATGGATAAAGATGCGGCACATATACACAAGGGAATATAACACAGCCACTAAAAGAATGAGTCACGCCATTTGCAGCAACACGGAGGGACCTAGAAATGATCATACTAAGTGAAATGAGTCAGAAAGAGTAAGACCCTATGATATCACTTCTATGTGGAATCTAAAATATGACACAAGTGAATTCATCAACACAACAAAAACAGACTTACAACATAGAGAACAGATTTGTGATTGCCAAGGGGGTGGGTGACCAGGGGACGGAAGGACTCGGAGTCTGGGGTTAGCAGATGCAAACTATTACACGCCGGATGGATAAACAACAAGGTCCTTCCGTATAGCACAGGGAACTGTATTCCTGCGATAAACCATAGTGGAGAAGAATATGAAAAGACTATATGTATAACTGAGTCACTTTGCTGTACAACAGAAATTAGACATTGTAAATCAACTATAAAATGTTTTTTAAAAGGGAGAGTGTGTAAGTCTGCCTGCCCGGCGGAGACGGGTGATGACACTCACGCGTAGGCAAGTCAGGACAGAGGAAATCGGAAGTCCAAAAGACTACTGCCAATTTGGGAACGGCCTTCAAACCAGAAATTCAAGTGAAGTGCCCAAACACCTGTCCGTGTGCTGGGGCTTGCCTTTGATTCTGAGGTTCTACAGAATTCCTGGCTAGGGAACTTTAATAGACCATGTGCGCAGGACTCCAATCCAAGTCAAATCACTCCCAGTCACCAGGATTTAGACACTGACAAGTGTAAAAACGCCCCCAGGTGATTCTAACACCCGGTCAACCAATCCAGTAGCTGCCGGCCAAGTTACCGAGCACCTGAAATGTGAGCCCAAATTGAGATGTGCTGAATCAAACACAAAACGAGTCTGAAGACTCAGGAGGAGGAAAAGAATGTAAAATACCCCATTCATAATTTCCACAGTGATTACGTGCTGGGATCGTTATATTTTGGATGTGCGTGCTCAGGCGTGTCCGACTCTTTGTGGCCCCATGGACTGCAGCCCGCCAGTCTTCTCTGTCCATGGGATTATCCAGGCACGAGTTCTGGAGCGGGCTCTCATTCCCTTCTCCAGGGGATCTTCCCGACCCAGGGACCAATCCCTTGTCCCCTGCACTGCAGGCAGATTCTTTACCGCTGAGCCACCGGGGAAGCCCCGTAGTTTGGATACACTGGGCTAAATAAAATATACGATGAAAATTAATTTCACCTGCTTATGTCTTTAGGGTGGCTAAGTAATCTAAACGTGATACAGGTGGCTCCTATTCTGTCTCTATTGGACAAGCCAGGGTGAGAAGCCCTAAGTGTCAATAAATGTTAATCTTTGTAAGATTTCATTTCCACAGAGGCAGTATGTCACTGACCTGAAAAATTGAACGTATGAACAGTTTACCGCCTGCTGCTCCCCCTCCACAGCTCCCACCCCTCCCAGAAAGCCCCTAACTCCTGACCCTCCCACCCAGGCGTGATGCTCTTCTTCCCCCGCCGGCACGGCTCACTGAGCAATGGGGCCCCTCTCTCGTCCTGACCTTAAAGAAGCTTTGGGGCTCTGATTCCATTTCCTGCACGGGAAACAGAGGCCCAGACAGCCAATGTGCTCATAGACAAGGAAGAGAACAAGCTTAGGGTTTAGCATTTCTAGGACTCCCATCTGCTGAGCCATCACCCATGCTAGGCCTCAAAGATGGGTCTCCTCGCTAGTGGAAGGTCTGAAATAGTTCTCAAATTGTAAAGCTTTTCGGGGAGGTGGGGGCAGGGAGAAAGAAGGCTATCGCTGACCACTTGCAGAGCTCCATACTACATGTTTCGCGTTTTGATGGTATTTGCTGAATATTCCTCCTGTTAACAAATGACCACAGTGGGCTCAGTGGTTTAAAACAACACAAACATATCATCTTACAGTTCTGGAGGTCAGAAGTCCAAAATGGATCTTAGGGGCTGAAATCAAGATGCCTGCAGGGCTGCGTTTCTTTCTAGAAGTTTTGTGAAAAAATCCATTTCTTGGCCTTTTTCAGCTTCTAGAGGACACTCACATTCCTTCAGCTTTAAAGCCAGCAATGTCCCACGGCGTCCCCCTCACCGCACATCACCCTGACCTCCTCGTGACCTCTTCCACATTTAAAGGTACTGTAATTACACTGGGACCACCTGGCTAACCCAGGCCATGCCCCCTATTTTTAAGGTCCTCTGATTAGCATTTTTCTTACCCAGGACTGCTAAGATATTCACGGGTTCCAGGAATTAGGACATGGACATCTTTGGTGTGGGGCGGGGGGCCTCTTTAGCCCACCCCATCGTTTCTAGACCTTGAAACAGCCCAAGGAAGTAGATGGAATTTTCTCTATTTTTACAGGGAACAGGAGTTCAGCACCCTGCCCAGGGACACAGGTGCACCAACTTTCGGTGATATCGCACCACCTTCGAAACAAGACAGGTGATTTTCATGTTCAGAACACGGGTACGCTGTATCCCAGTGTTCTGTACTCAGAACACTACAACAACAAAACGCCAGTGCAGTTTTGTCCCTTCCATTTTAAAAAGGGGCTTTATCACCAAAGGGACCATAAAGTCTTGGGGAAGAATAGACCAGCTTTCTGCACAGCGCCCTGGGGATTAATACACAGGCACTCACGCACTGACATCACATAACAACCACGAGTACCCGCAACGTGAAGGATGCAAGACTGCCCTCCCTCCACTTTCCTGACCCGGGCAGGGTTAGAAACCCTTTTGCAAAACAGGGTGTGGTCAGTCACATTTTTCCTCTTCTTGACCCATAAGGCCAGGAGGAATAGCGAGGCTGGCAGGACAGTGGGGACACATGTTCTAAGGAAGCCAAAATGCCCCTCTGATATACAGGGTGCTGTGGTCAACGAGGAGACCCGGACAGTGCATTGCGAAGGCAAGGAGTGTTTGAGGGCTGGATGCACTATTTTCTGTTCAGAAGGAGACCTGTAAGCAGCAGCTTCGGCTCTCCATGTCCTTTCCTCCAATGGGGCCCGGCTGGCAGCTCACTAGATATTTCTGGGAGCGAGCTAATTAAATATTAACCATGCACAAAACCTTATTCCTGCATCTCTCAATAAGTCATTCTGAAGACAAATCTAGACACTGAACCTGAACTCCCATCTTTCCAGAAAAAAAAAAAAAAGAGCCCTGGAATGGGTAAAGCCTATGAGATTCACCTATTAGAAAGAATTATTCATTGTAAGTAACACTCTCAGCCTCTGAGAAAAAACCAAGCAGCAAGAACAAAACACCCTCTTGTTTACCAAACCAACCATCAAAATATGCGGTGCTGTATCGGGAACTCTCTTTGACATTCGGGAAGCTTGCCCTTGATTTATCACAATTTAAGAGTAAGATCAATGAACTCAGCCCTTTAATTTCATCTCTTCTATGTAGCAATCCGGCCTCTCTAAACCTTCTCAAAAGCGTGAAAGAAACTAAAAATCCGAGACTGAATAACATCTGACAACATCCAGATTCTCTCTGCCAATTAAATTTTTCTCCCCATCCTTCTGTAAATTCCTGGCACAGTTAATTATGCATTAATGACTTTAAATTAAATGCCACGTTTGTTTTTATGATGGGCTATCTGGGCTGAAAATATACCAGGGGCCGGATGATGATGATCACAAGGATAAATTAATAATTTGTGGCTAGGCTTTCCTAGAGCCAAGGTTTTATTATCATTTTCCTTGTTAATCTCAAGCACAAAGGTTAGCTGTTTCCTCTGCATTTTCTCTTACTTCAAAGCGAAAGTTGTTGTAGGTTGCATGTACTAACTTGATTTGAAAGACACCTCAGAAGTTGTTGCTCCTACAGGGAGAACCTTGCTAATAATGGCAGACACAAATGTCACCACCTGGCTTCAGACAGGGGTAAGTTCCATCCTTCTAGCTCCTTTCGTTTTCTGGCCTACCCTTGGAGGATCTTAGTCCTCCAACTAGGGATGGAACCCCTGCCCCCAGCATGCAGGGCACAGTCTTAACCACTGGACCGCCAGGGAAGTCCACGGCTTATCTCTAAAGAAAAACTTTCTGTTGTGTCAGTCCTGGTTGACTTACTTTGGCAAATAAACAAGTAAGTTCCCCCCACCCCCACCCAGGCAGAACACCACCTCAGTGTTGGTAAAATAAAAAGGAACAGAAAACCAGAAACAGCAACGCCCTCATCAGTGTGGTCTCAGCCCTCATCAGTGTGGTCTCAGCAGGAACACACGGACAAATACACACCCCCTGTCATTGTTTCATTGTTAAAATAACCTTCCCGGGATAGGCCACCCTCAGGAAGAGATGCCTGAGCGTGGGAAGTGCAGGAAGGGAACCCTAGGAAGTTTCTGTCTGTCAGGCGCCGGCATTTAATAAGGGGGTGTGAACCTGTTTATATGTGGGCCAATGGCTCGGGCAAACAAGTCTGGCTACATACGTGAAACTTTTCGCCAAGCAGATAATAAGATATTGTGCGGCCCTGGAAAACAACTCAGGAGGAAAGGAAGCACTGAGTTTCCTTGAAGGAAATGCATTGCTTCTCCGAAGAGGGGGCATTCTTTTAAGGCGTGGAAAAAGGTGGCCGGAGCCCGGGAGGGGAGGCGCTCAGGGTGGAGAAATCCACTCGGGCCAACCCGGGCTGGACGCACCCGGGCCCGGGACGTACCTTGACCCACCTGGCCCACCGCGGCGTCTCGGCCCCCTCCAGCTGGATCCCCTTCCGCCACCTGGGCTCCCGGCCACCTCGGTCCCCACCCGCCTCAGTCTCTGGACACTTTGGTGCTCTGGCCATCTGAGGTGTCCAGCCGCCTCTCGGCCCCTGGGCACCCGAGGTCCCCGGCCGCCTCTCGGTCCCTGGACACCGCTGTCCCCTAGCCATCTCGGCCCCCGACCGTATCTCAGTCCCTGAATACCTGGCCGGTTCCCGGGCCACCTGGGCCCCTCAGTTGCATCTCAGTCCCCGGCGGCATCTCAGTCCCGGCCACCCCAGCCCCCCGCGCCGCCTCCGGCCCGGGCGCCGGCGCGCGCTTCCGGTTCACCTGCGTCCGGGGCGGCGGAGGCCGGGGATCTGGGGTGGCCGTGACCGAGATGCAGCCAGGGGAATACAGGCGGCCGGGAGAGAGGGGCCTGGGGCACCCCGGGGACGGGCGCAGGCCGGGCTCGAGGGACGTGTGTGAGGGGAAGGGGAGAGGGCGCAGTCCGCCAGCCCGCCCGCCCGCGGCCCCGCCGCTCGCCTGGGTCTTGTCGAACTGCTCGCGCTCGGCCTCCAGGCTGTGGCCAGGCCTGCGGTTCAGCACCCGCGCCGGCACGTTCTTGATGCTGTTCATCCTGCCGCCGCCTGCGCTCCCTGGCCGGGCTCCGCGCGACTGAGCGACCCAGGCGGGCCGCCCAAGCCTAGGCACCGCGAGGCCGCCCACCGCACGGCAACGCCCGCCCTTCGGGGGAGGAGCTTTGCTGTCGCCCCGCCCAGGCACCGCCCCCTTCCCCGCCCCGCCCCCCCGCCCCGCCCCGGTGGGGTGCGCTGGCCCAGGCCTCGGCGCCTGGGGCCCCCAGCCCCTCCACGCCTCAAGTGTAGGAGCAGAAACACCCGTCTCTCCTCTGTCTGCACACACAGCCTCCTCCCCGACTCATTGAGCCCTGTCCGCACCAGGTCAAGATCTGGTTAACTGGAGAAAACCTGGCCTCAATGAAACCTGACCAAGGGGAGCACATCTAGACACTTTTTCTTTCGTTTTAAACAGGCCTCTATTACTTTTACGGAGAAGGCAATGGCACCCCACTCCAGTACTCTTGCCTGGAAAATCCCATGGACGGAGGAGCCTGGTGGGCTGCAGTCCATGGGGTCGTTAAGAGTCGGGCACGACTGAGCGACTTCGCTTTCACTTTTCACTTTCCTGCATTGGAGAAGGAAATGGCAATCCACTCCAGTGTTCTTGCCTGGAGAATCCCAGGGACAGAGGAGCCTAGTGGGCTGCTGTCTATGGGGTCGCACAGAGTCGGACACGACTGAAGCGACTTAGCAGCAGCAGCACCTATTACTTTTATGTGCCCATTCAGTTCAGTCGCTCAGTCGTCTCCGACTCTTTGCGACCTTATGGACTGCAGCACGCCAGGCCACCCTGTCCTTCAACTCCCGGAGTTTACTCAAACTCATGTCCATTAAGTCGGTGATGCCATCCAACCATCTCATCCTCTGTCATCTCCTTCTCCTACCTTCAATCTTTCCCAGCATCCGGGTCTTTACAAATGAGTCAGCTCTTCGTATCAGGTGGCCAAAAGTATTGGAGTTTCGGTTTCACCATCAGTCCTTCCAATGAATATTCAGGACTGATTTCCTTTAGGATGGACTGGTTGGATCTCCTTGCAGTCCAAGGGACTCTCTTTATGTGTCAAAGGCATAAAATTTGGCTGTCCACTCTGTGCATCTCTAATGTAACTGCGTGTGTGCGCGCTCAGTCGTGTCCGACTCTGCAGGACCCTATGGACTGAGGCCCGTTAGGCTCCTCTGTCCATGGGATTCTCCAGGCAAGAATATGTGTCCGACTCTGTAGGACCCTATGGACTGAGGCCCGTTAGGCTCCTCTGCCCATGGGATTCTCCAGGCAAGAATACTGGAGTGGGTTGCCATGCCCTGTTCCGGGGGATCTTCCCGACCCAGGGATCGAATCGCTGTCTCTTACTTCTCCTGCATTGGCAGGAGTGTTATCACAGCTGTAATCAACGCGGGACTGTGGGATGACTTTTCAGAGACCCTCCTAGGGCTGAGAACCTGACCGGGAGAGGCAGGGCTGGGACAGCCTGGAGACAGCTCTGGACCAACTCAGAGCTGATTCATCAGAGAGCATGCAGCAGATGCCACAGGTGATGTGAGTCTTTTTTTTTTTTTTTCCTTTTTTAATATTATTACTGGTTTGCTTCTAAAATTACCAGTCACAAAATTAAAGTTTTTTTTTTTCTTTTTAAATCACAGGTATGCTCTCAAATGGTTATTTTGTTTCTGCTAGCCTCAGCTTTCCTTTCAGAGTATAGGTGTGAAATCACCCAATACTAAGGACACCCCTTGAAGTGGGAAGGTGATACCTACATAACCCTGAATGTTGTTTGCTGGACACCTTCTGTAACCTCACTCTATCCTCACTGTCTAGTCCCGGAGCTGACACTGGGAACTTGAAAGATGTATTTAAGAAGGCTTTCCTCTTACTCCCCTATAAAGAGGAAATAATTCTGCTTTAATTCTAATCACCGAAAATCTTCTTTACAATAAAATAACAATAGCTAATATTTGGGCTTCCCTGGTGGTTCAGACAGTGAAGAATCTGCCTGCAATGCAGGAAACCTGGGTTCCATCCCTGGGTTGCGAAGGTCCCCTGAAGGAGGGTGTGGCAACCCACTCCAGGAGTCTCGCCTGGAGAATCCCCGTGGACAGAGGAGCCTGACGGGCTGCAGTCCATGGGGTTGCATACAATAGGACACAACTGAGCACTAAGCACAGCTAATATTTACTGAATGCTTAGTATTTGCTAGGCACTAGGTAAAACCCTCTGCATGTATTGTTTCATTTTAACCCTCAGCCCCTAGCAGCAGGTAAAACCCTTTGCATATATAATTTCATTTTAACCCTCAGCCCCTAGTTAACAGCTGTGGGGGAAGAAGGCCTGCAGGAAAGGGATTTGCAGGCTCCAAACCAGCTGTTTGTCAAACACCTTTTTCCACATTCAACAAAAGCACGTATTATGTGACCTTCACGCATCTTCTTTTAAACCAGGCAACACCCTCTCCGGGTTTAGAATGTCTGCCACAGGGACTTGGGACTTCCCTGGAGGCCTAGTGGTTAAGACTCTGAGCTCCCAATGCAGGGGGCATGGGTTCAATCCCTGGTCAGGGAACTAAGATCCCATGCGCCACGTGGCACAGCCAAAAATAAATTAAAAAAAAAAAAAAAAAAGCTATGTCTGCCACAGGGACTTAACATCAGCAACCAACTACCACTCCTATCAATAATAAAGGGTTGGTAACTGTGCCAGGAGCTGTGCTCAATACTGTTGGGATCCCAGAGTACTTTGTTAAAGACATCTCTAATGAATTATGATTGATCTGTTTGTAAGAAAGATATTTGAGCAGCTGGAGGGTAAGGACCACACTGTCTTACTAAGTTTTTTTTAGTAATTTTTTGTTGCACAGTACAGACTGTGCAATCTGAGTTCCCTGATCACTGGACCACCAGGGGGTTCCCTGCCTTACTCAGTTTTATCCTGGTGGTGCCTAGCAGGGTGTCTGGTGCATTAGCAACATCCAACAAAAATATGTGTGGAATGAAGGAGCTGAAAAAGTGAATACAGAGTCCCCCGTAATTTGGCACATCAACAAATGGCTTAGTTTTATGAAAGAGCATTCCTATGGACACAAGGACACAATCTTCCCCACCCTCAATCTGTCAGGTTCCTCGTGAGAACACCTTCAGGCAGGAGACCTGATTCTAGAACTGGCTCTGTGACTATTTGGCTGAGATTCTGCTTTTTGTTGCATATCTCCAGTGCTGTTTAATGCTTCCCCTGGGCCATTACAAGGGCAAAGCATTTAGGACATTGGATATTTAGGAGCATTTAGGATAACTGGATAACTTAGACCTGACTACAAGGAAAACCAAGAAAGCAAACAGTAGAGTTTACATCATTGGACTTAGTAAATGATGGTGCTGTAATTCCCATGCTGCCTCCTTGACGTGTGTCTGATCTGGTGTCCCAGCCTCTCTTTCCTGCTTCATCTTGCTCCATCCTAGTCCATCAGGTCAGAAAATGTACCACGCTCCTTTCTACCTCAGGGCCTTTGCACATGCTGTTACCATTTATCTGGAATGCTCTTTTTCTTCCTGTTTGCCAGTCAGCATCTACTTATCTTTAGGCTTAGTTCAGATGCCACTTCCTCAGGGAAGCCTTCCCTGAACCCTCCACTCTTGACCTATGCTCCTATTGTATGCTGACACAGTAGTTCAAAGCTTTATTTTTTGTAGCACTTACCAGGTTTTCACAACCTATTTGTGATTTGATTAAGATCTGTCTCTTCCATTAGATGGGCATCCCTGGTGGCTCAGTGGTAAAGAACCCATCTGCCAAATCAGGAGACATGGGTTTGCTCCCTGAGTCAGGAAGATCCCCTGGAGAAGGAAATGGAGAACCCACTCCAGTATTCTTGCCTGGAAATCCCATGGACAGAGGATCCTGGGGGGCTACAGCCCATGGGGTCACACAAGAGTTGGACATGACTTAACAACTAAACAACTTCACTAGACTGTAAACAAAGATTGAGTCTGCTTTGCTCCCTGTTGTGTCTGCAGTGGCCAGCAAAACAATATTTAATGCGAGCTCAAATTATTTTGTCTCTTTGCTAGACCTCGTAAGCGTGCATTTGGCTGAGGACCCAGAAATCATCATTTACAGGACTGACTAATGTGCCCTCATTTGATGAAGTTCTCTCAAAGACCATTCTGGTTTTTAACCTACCTTGTCAGCTGTGATTCTGATTAATGTGTCTGGTTTCTTAATCTGATTGTATTCATTGTTCTGTATCACGTATGTAGTGGTTACTATGATGATTCTGTTTGGCCCAGAATGATGAACCTTTTTGAAATGGACCCCAACAGAATTGTCATCACATGGCTCAAGAGAAACAAAGATGCATGGCTTGGAAACAGCCACTGTAGCTACTGGTATCTCACCAGAGAAGGAAAATCTCAGATCAAGGTCACCAAGAACAACTCCAGATCAATCCAGGATCAATGGTATACACAAAGTTCTGGGGCTTCCCTGTGGCTTAGACGGTAAACAACCTGCCTGTGAATGCAGAAGAACCAGGTTCAATCTCTGGGTCGGGAAGATCCCCTGGAGAAGGAAATGGCCACCCACTCCAGTATTCTTGCCTGGGAGATCCCATGGACAGAGGGGCCTGGTGGGCTATAGTCCATATTGTCACAAGGAGTCAGACACGACTGAGCGATTCACACACACACAAGGTTCTAAACCTCAGCCACGTTTCCTGAAATAAACCAAGTTTACCCCATAGTGACCCTCAATCCTTTTCATTCTATCAGCACTTTTAAGGTAAAACTGTTAAGTATTATCTTGTATTCAGAATTTCGGTATTATCTTTATTCAGAATTTCTTTCTTTTGGGTTATTTCTATTTAATAGATCTGTTCACAAACTCTAAAAATACACTTCCATCAGTCTTTTTTGAAGGCTGAGATAATTTCTGGCAGGCAAATTATAGTACAATTCAGTTGCCTCCTTTTTTGGCCACTGAATGGCCTATGGGATCCTACTTTCCCAGTTCAGTTCAGTCGCTCAGTTGTGTCCGACTCTTTGTGACCCCATGGACTGCAGCACGCCAGGCTTCCCTGTCCATCACCAACTCCCGGAGCTTGCTCAAACTCAAGTCCATCGAGTCAGTGATATCATCCAACCATCTCATCCTCTGTCATCCCCTTTTCCTCCTGCCTTCCATCTTTCCCAGCATCAGGGTCTTTTCAAATGAGTCAGTTCTTCGTGTCACGTGGCCAAAGTATTGGAGTTTCAGCTTCAGCATCAGTCCTGCCAATGAATATTCAGAACTGATTTCATTTAGGATTGACTGGTTTGATCTCCTTGCAGTCCAAAGGACTCTCAAGAGTCTTCTCCAACACCACAGTTCAAAATCTTCAATTCTTCGGCAATGAGCTTTTTTTATAGTCCAACTCTCACATCCATACATGACTACCGGAAAAACCACTTCCCCAACCAGGAACCAAACCCTCACCCTTGGCCGTGAAAACAGAGAGTCCTACCCACTGGACTGCCAGGGAATTCCCCTTTCAAGATGAAAAATGTTGATGACAAAATATAAAGGCTGAAATCTAGTTTTATCTTGTAACCAAAGGCTGCCTCTCTTTCACAGAAATTGCTTATGGACTTAAATAACTAGGGTTGAGAGACAGAAATTGATAATACTAAGGTTTCCATTTTTGAAATGCATGTACTGTAATACACAAGAATATGGATGGGTAAGAATAGGTATGGGTAGATACTATAACTCTATGAGCTAAAAGACATTTAGTTACAAAACAACTGGACTTTTTTCAAATCCTTCAGGTCCCTGAAAGTGTTCTTAGCATCTCATCAGTGTTTTCTCTTTTCACTAGGTAAGTTGACGTGCAGCCGTGAACCTATCATGAAGAGAAGGAGAAAATTTAATATTTTGTTTCTCAGAAAGTCGGCCTCTCCAGGGACATTCTGGGTTTCTAACTTGGAGGCAATCGTTCACAATCGAATACACAGGACCTTTCTCAGTTTTGCCCTGTATAAACTAGCCTAGCCTGGGGGAGAAAGCAAGCGTTTATAAAGAGCATAGCCAAACTTCACCCAATTTCTCTTTTCAGCACCCTCATTAAAAAGGCTAAATGGGGTGGCTCCTCCACTCTCATGAAAATCATCTCTGAAGTAGCACTGAAACCTTTTAACAAAGGGGCATTGATAAGCACAATAGAACTTTGATATCGGCAATGCTTAAAAAAACTGCATTCCCATTCCTCAGGAAATTAACTTGCCAGGTTTGGTTTCAAGAGAGTAACCGTCCTTATTTTGCTCCTGTGTCAGAAAAAGAAACCCCAAAAAACTATTTTTATTATTAAAAATATTTTTTATTGACTGAAGCTGATCATTATATTCTTTAAAAAATTAAATTACTTTACAGGTTAAAACAGAAGTTTCAGTCTTCAAGGATTAAAAAAAAAAATGCATATAAAACTTGATCTTCCAGCGAGCTTTGGTTTGTATAAGTTGATGGGACTACTACTGATCCAGACAAGAGGGAGCTCTGCTCAGCTTTTGGGACTGAAGGACCTCGACTGTCAGTAACCCAAGAGATAGTTTGCAGTTAAAAAGGTTTTATATTGTATCACTTTATGGCTATTTACACAGCCAAGTTCAGGGCTAAAACTACAAGGGAAAACTATTTCTCATATATTTGGAGCTGACACTGATAAGCTACTGGCTATAATGTAAATGTATGCACAGGTTTTAAAAAATCAGATGGCTAAAACAGCATTTTTTATGCATGGATTCTCCATTTGATGTTCACACTTTTATAGAGCTTCTGGAGTATTTAACCAGAGTCAGCGTCTTTATAGAGAAGGCTTTTTCTCTGTAAGCATAAATTCCAAGTTGGCATATTACATATAATATACAATTAGGTCTCATTTCTTACACATGAAAAATATTTCTTCCACATGAAAATGGCTAACCTGAAGACAAACAAGATATAGATGTTTAAAAATTAACTTTCGGTTTCAGCTCCCCTTTGGTATTAGATGTTGCTTACAAAGGATTACCATCCGCTTTTTGTTTTCAAGGCTAAGTATTAGGTATGAATGTCTGCTTCCTGCCTTCCACATGGATGAGAAATCAGCTTCTGTGGGAAGGAAACACAGTTAATCAAATCAAAATCAATGAGCACTGGATGGTGTGCGATAAGCTCCCAGCTTCTAAAAAAAAAAATGAACTATACAGTCTTGATTCTCAACAACATAAGGTCATGCAAACTATTAGAAATATGAGGACTTCTCAGGAAAGAGAAAGAAGACAGGGAGAGAGGGCTGCTTACGCTTGGTGCGTTCACAATTGTAAAAAATGTTCTTATGCTTAAGTGGAAAACAACTGAGATGATTTTATATTTTAACTTATCAAACTGGCTTCTAAAGAAACTTGGCATAGGAAATGAAGGTTCGATAGAAGGAAACACAAATCAAGAAAGTGCTTCCTGGGTCAATAAGCCTTTTTTAGAATACTTGAAACCCCATGGAAAGACTTCTTTTCAGACAGACATTCGGATGAAAATACTGACATAGGAGTTTGAAAGGTATATGCATTCACTTCTTTAGGCTTAAAATTCTAGGTACTGACAACAAGAACTTTTGGATCTGCATTTCTCTTATAAGTAACTGACATTTGACTCTAATTAAATTTAGAAGATGTGTATAAATAGGTCAGGCAAGAGAGAAAGGACTAGGGGTCAAACTCATTGCTGTGCTTCTAGATTATCAATGTTCCCAAGTTACTTATTAAATATAAATATAAGGTGAGATAAGGAAAGGTGACTTACCCATGATCACGATGAACACTGAAGTTAACTTTTGTTTTCTTCAGTTACCGAGAGGGATATTTTTTTCAGCTGACTCTTCTGAGACTTCCATATTCTACAAAACAACTCCCAATGAGTACCCAGGATGGAATAAGAAAATACTTAGGAGGACAATACACAAATACAGCAGAAATGCCTTTAAAAGACCTTAGGGAATTAATGAAATACAATGAAGCAATTTCATACAACCATCAGCCAGCCAGCCAACAAAGATGGACTGATTTCCTGCTCATGTGTGGGGCCCCTCTGTCTCTAAGCCTGCAGTTGGAATGTTCTATTTGCTTTACCGTATGCGTGTTATGGCTAAACCCTGGGAGTCAGCTAACGCCCAAATATAACTGGCTCTCTGTCAGCCTTAATATAGACTCTGCGGTGAGCCTGCAGTGAGGACAAGGGTCATCAAGAAGACTCCACAACTCTGAGCAACGCTTTAATTCAGCACAGTGCCTACTGAGGGCGTAATATGGTTAGGCTTTGGGGAGATATTAAAAAAGAAGAAGGAAAGAAGAGGAGGAGGATACTTGAAAAGACACTGGTAGACTCCAGTGGTGAACCTGGGCTTGCTCGCCGCCTCATCTTCCCACGGGGCCAGCCTTTGAGCCATGTTGGGATTCTTCTTGGTGCTTCCAGACCCCTGGGCTCTTAATCACGCTGCTCTCCTCTCTACTGGGATAGCCTTCCTATGTATTTTACAATATGATGTATTTTACTTCATTTTTCTAGGGGGGACTTCCCTGGTGGTCCAGTGGTTAAGACTCCACACTTCCATGCCTCATGGCACAGCCAAAAATAAATAAGTAAATTTTTTTTTAATGATACTAAAATAAAATTAAAAAGATGATTCTAAAAGGGATCCATAGGCTTTACCAGCCTGCCACAGAAAAAGTTAAGAACCTTGACAGGTAATCCCAACAGCTGCCAACTACTGATGAGGAGACTGAGTCCTGTGTTCGGGTCAAAACTCCGACTTCAGTTTCAGGCTGAAACTGAAACCCACCCCACCCCGCGGGAGGTCTGCTGCTGATGGTGCGGCAGCTGTGCTGTCTCACTCATTCCTTTTTTTCCTCTATTTTTAAATTAATGTTTTTTAAAGAGCATGGTTTGAACATATATACATAGACAGATTCCTGTTCCCACCTCATGTGTAGAATACCACATGAAGCTTTCAGGATCCTGTCTCCTCTCACTCACTAGTACATGCTGAAAAAGACCCTGATGCTGGGCAAGATTGAGGGCCGAGGAGAAGGGGATGACAGAGGATGAGACGGTTAGATGGCATCACCAACTCAATGAACATGAGTTTGAGCAAGCTCTCGGAGTTGGTGATGGACAGGGAAGTCTGGTGTGCTACAGTCCACGGGGTCACAAAGAGTCGGACACGACTGAGTGACTGAACTGAATATCCTGGAAACATCTCCGCACCTACGACCTTCCTGTTCTGTCTCAGGGTCATATTCCGTTGGTGGACAGGCCACAGCTATTCACTCAGATTCTTCTTGCTGGACACTCAGATCAGTTCCTAACTTTGGCTGTTATAAAGCAATGCTGCCATGGGACTTTCCTGGTGGTCCAGTGGCTAAGACTCCACGCTCCCAATACAGTGGGCCTAGGTTCGACCCCTCATCGGGGAAGCTAGATCCCACAAGCTGCAACTAAGAGTTCGTATGCCACAACTAAGACCTGGTGCAGCCAAATAAATGAATAAGTAAAAACAAATATTTTACAAATAATAATATAAAAATAAAGCAAGGCTGCTGTGAAAAACCTGTCCATATACCATTTTACATATACACAGCTGTATGTGAATGAGAGAGTCCCAAAGTGATGCTGCCAGGGCAAGTTTTAGACAACATTGACAGGTTCCTTGCCAGAAGGACAGAAGTACTTTGTGCTTCCCCAGCAATGTGAGAATGCCTATTTCAGAGACAGGCTTTCAATTAAGACCTTTGTGTTTAGCGACAGATGGCAAAATCTTGGGGAAGCAGACAGGCTGCTCAAAACTTATCCTGCTTCCTTGCTGCAAAAATTAAGAATTTTTTACAAAATTATGTACTATTTTCTGTAACCAGCAATACTCCACTCAAAGGGCCAGAGGGGCAGAATTTGCAAAGTGCACTGCCAAGTAGATTTCTGTTAGTTAAATTTTACTTTCCCAACATCTCTAGAATCAGTGAATAATCCATTGGAAAATATATTACATCTGAAAGCAGTATTTTTGCCAACTAAATGATTATCTGATTCTAGCTGGGATGTTAAGCAAGAGATTTAATCACTTTCCCTCTCCTGTAAAAGGAATGGTTGTGATGAGATCTCTCTTCTGGATCTTTCTAGCTCAAAAATTCTCTTAAACCAAGTTTTCACCAAACTTGAATAGCTGTAGCATTTTTTCCATCTACACCTGTGGTCACCCTTCTGCATTCTTCCTGAACTCCTATCAGCTCCATTCACGGTATTTACCAAGCATACTCTGTAGCAGGTATGGCCTGTGCTACACCGGGGGGTGGGGGCTAGGATGAGTGACTGAGGCTCCTAAAGGTGCTAAAGCGGGAGCAGAGACCCATGGATGTTCCCAGCTGTCATGTGCCGGGACACGCACTCTGACACACACCCCCACCCCCCAGCGGTGCTATGAGGACAAAAGTGAGAGCTCCTGATTACATCTTAGGAATTAACATGAAACCCCGAAGAGGAGGTTAAGAGAAGAACCCGAGGCCATGAGGGTGAGTAGGAGCTGTCAGAAGGATGACTCTGAAGCATAGCTGGTTCTGCTATGACACTTGTTTTGAAAACACACATTTGTTCCAATTCATCTGATATATCTAAGAATGACTTGAGTTGTTTGCATTTGTTAATGCCTAATTTTTGTCCACAAGAAACCCTAGGTGAACTGGGCTGGGTCATGTAGGAATATACTCACCCCTACTTCCAGACCCCTCCAACGCCCACCAGCTCTCGCCCCGGGGGTGTCATGAAACACATCCACACCCGCTGCTATGACTTTCTAACCAATTGCCCTCCTCCTGCCACTTTCCAGTGAGTCACAGACTGCAGCCTCTCCGATGCCCAATTCTACCTGCAAACTTCAGGGCTTTCTCAGGGTCAAGTGCCACATTTATGGCAATATTTGTGTGTTTCTTAACACATGCATAAAGCTGTCCTACCATTTAAATGTCCTTTTCAAGATGTGTCACTGATAAAGGTTTTGAGGCTATGTTCCAAATCCCATTTTCCCCATAAATTGTATGGTTTTTATTGTGCAGTTTTGCACTGTGTGGTGATTTTTAGGAACCCATATGTTGCATTATGGAAGCTATAACTGTGGTTATCAAAATACTAAATAAGACTGTGATACAATAGTATATAGCCTTCTTTATTAGGGCATTAAATAATAAGGTCTAGCAGCAGGCCTAGTGGTCTGTAATTCTGACACAGTACTTAGTGTAAATGATATTTCAAGACACCAGTAATAACTGCAATGTGGTAGAATTACTTGTTATTTCTACTAATAACAAGATCATAAGTAGCAGGTGTGAAGATGGCTCATTTCCTATATTCGTAATTGAAAGACGTGCTCTATTTCAATTAGAGATTAACAAAAATAACCTAATGTGTAATTTTTACCCCTCCATCAAAATTTATGGATCTTCTGAATTCTATTCAACAAACTCTGATGAAAAATCTCTGCCCAACAAATCCGCAAGGACAGAAAGTAGATGAACATCGGCCTGAAGCGGGGAGGGGAAGTAAAATGGGGAGTAACTGCCAGTGGGTGCAAGGTTCTTCTGGAATGATGAAAAGGTTCTAAAGCTGGATCACGCTGACGGTTGCGCAACTTTGTAAATATACTAAACCACTGAACTGTATACACTTCTACATGGGGGAGGCTACAGATAGGTGAACTATACCTCAATAAATGCTGTTAAAAACTTTAAAAACTCTTACCAATACTTAAAAATGTTCTACCCCAATGTAAATAAACAACTTCACGATGCTGCAAAGATTTTGTCAAGAAAAAAATCCTCCTAGGAAATACCAACAACTCATATTTAAAATGGGCAAAGGACTTAAAGACACTTCAGGTTAGTGAAAAGGTTACTGAAAACTTGGTTTAAAAGAATTTTTGAGCTGGAAAGATCCAGAAGATCTCATCGCAACATTCCTTTCACAGGAGAGGGAAAGTGATTAAATCTCTTGCTTAACATCCCACAGCTAGAATCAGATAATCATTAAGTTGGCAAAAATACTGCCTTCAGATGTCATATACTTTCCAATGTATTATTCACTGATTCTAGTGGAGGTGATGGAATTCCAGTGGAGCTATTTCAAATCCTGAAAGATGATGCTGTGAAAGTGCTGCACTCAATATGCCAGCAAATTTGGAAAACTCAGAAGTGGCCACAGGACTGGAAAAGGTCAGTTTTCATTCCAATACCTAAGAAAGCCAATGCCAAAGAATGCTCAAACTACCGCACAATTGCACTCATCTCACACGCTAGTAAAGTAATACTTAAAATTCTCCAAGCCAGGCTTCAGCAATATGTGAACCGTGAACTTCCTGATGTTCAAGCTGGTTTTAGAAAAGGCAGAGGAACCAGAGATCAAATTGCCAACATCTGCTGGATCATGGAAAAAGCAAGAGAGTTCCAAAAAAACATCTATTTCTGCTTTATTGACTATGCCAAAGCTTTTGACTGTGTGGATCACAATAAACTGTGGGAAATTCTTCAAGAGATGGAAATACCAGACCACCTGACCTGCCTCCTGAGAAATCTGTATGCAGGTCAGGAAGCAACAGTTAGAACTGGACATGGAACAACAGACTAGTTCCAAATAGGAAAAGGAATACATTAAGGATATACATTGTCACCCTGCTTATTTAACTTCTATGCAGAGTACATCATGAGAAACGCTGGGCTGGAGGAAGCACAAGCTGGAATCAAGATCGTCGGGAGAAATATCAATAACCTCAGATATGCAGATGACACCACCCTTATTGCAGAAAGTGAAGAACTAAAGAGCCTCTTGATGAAAGTGAAAGAGGAGAGTGAAAAAGTTGGCTTAAAGCTCAACATTCAGAAACTAAGATCATGGCATCCGGTCCCATCACTTCATGGCAAATAGATGGGGAAACAGTGGAAACAGTGGAAACTGGCTGACTTTATTTTGGGGGGCTCCAAAATCACTGCAGATGGTGATTGCAGCCATGAAATTAAAAGACACTTACTCCTTGGAAGGAAAGTTATGACCAACCTAGATAGCATATTCAAAAGCAGAGACATTACTTTGCCAACAAAGGTCCATCTAGTCAAAGCTATGGTTTTTCCAATGGTCATGTATGGATGTGAGAGTTGGACTATAAAGAAAGCTGAGCACAGAAGAATTGATGCTTTTGAACTGTGGTGTTGGAGAAGACTCTTGAGAGTCCCTTGGACTGCAAGGAGATCCAACCAGTCCATCCTAAAGGAGATCAGTCCTGGGTGTTCATTGGAATGACTGATGCTGAAGTTGAAACTCCAATACTTTGGCCACCTCATGCAAAGAGCTGACTCATTAGATAAGACCCTGATGCTTGGAAAGATTGAGGGCAGGAGGAGAAGGGGACGACAGAGGATTAGATGGTTGGATGGCATCACTGACTTGATGGACATGAGTTTGGGTGGACTCCAGGAGTTGGTGATGGACAGGGAGGCCTGGCATTATGTGGTTCATGGAGTCGCAAAGAGTCGGACATAACTGAGCTACGGAACTGAACTGAACGGATTCACTGATTCTAGAGATGCTGGGAAAACAGAGTACATAGGAGAAGGGGAAGACACCTGAAGGGCCAAGGAGTGCATGAAGATGCTTGTCGTTAGGTTATCAGGAAAATGCAAATTAGTCAATGGCAGTGAGGTGCTATGTCAAATATACTAGAATGGCTAAAATCAAATGGACTGACAACACTGAGGTCAGGGACTTCCCTGGTGGTCCAGTGGTTAACACTCCGCCTTCCAAAGCAGGGGACAACGACTTGATTGCTGGGTCCAGGAGGACTCCATATGCCACGGAGTGACTACTACTGAGCCTCAACTACTGAACCAGTACACAAGAGCCTCTGCTCTGCAGCAAGAGAAGCCACCACAATGAGAAGCTGGCACCCCACAAACAGAGAGTGCCCCCCGCTCACCACAACTAGAGAAAGCCAGTGAGCAGCAATGAAGACCCAGTGCAGCCAAAAATTAATAATTAAAAAAAAAACCACGGTTGTGTGAGGCTGTGGAGAACCTAGGTCTTTCATACAGGGCTGGGAGGGACATAAAATGGTACCAACCACTCTGAAAAATGACTTGGCAGTTTATTAAAAATTTAAATGCTATAACTAGCAATTCTAGGTATTTACCCTTAGAGAAATGAAGACATATGTTAATTTAAAAAAAAGGCTTGTGTGTGTGAAATGTTCACAGCTTTACTTATGATAGTCCAAAACTGGTAACAACCCAAATAGCCCATCAACGGGCAAATAAACAAACTGTGGTCTTTTCATACAATGGAATGCTAATCAGCAATAAAAAAGAGTGAAATACTGATAAACAGCAACATATGAATGAATGAATGAATTCAACGTATGAATCTCAAAATAATTCTACTGAAAGAAGCTAGATAAGGAGTACAACCTGTAAGTCAGTCAGTTACTTTGGTCGCTTAGTTGTGTCCGACTCTTTGTGACCCCATGGACTGCAGCACGCCAGGCCTCCCTGTCCATCACCAACTCCCGGAGTTTACTCAAACTCATGTCCATCGAGTCGGTGATGCCATCCAGCCATCTCATCCTCTGTCGTCCCCTCCCCCTCCTGCTTTCAATCTTTCCCAGCAGTCTTTTCCAATGAGTCAGTTCTTTGCATCAGGTGGCCAAAGTATTGGAGTTTCAGCTTCAGCATCAGTCCTTGCAATGAATATTCAGGACTGCTTTCCTTTAGGATGGACTGGTTGGATCTCCTTGCAGTCCAAGGGACTCTCAAGAGTGTTCTCCGTAACACCACAGTTTAAAAGCATCAATTCTTCAGCATTCAGCTTTCTTTATAGTTCAGCTCTTACATCCATACATGACTCCTGGAAAAATCATAGCTTTGACTAGACGGACCTTTGTTGGCAAAGTAATGTCTCTGTTTTTTAATATGCTGTCTGCTGCTGCTGCTAAGTCACTTCAGTCGTCTCTGTGTGACCCCAGAGACATCAGCCCACAAGGCTCCCCCGTCCCTGGGATTCTCCAGGCAAGGACACTGGAGTGGGTTGCCATTTCCTTCTCCAATGCATGGAAGTGAAAAGTGAAAGTGAAGTCGCTCAGTCGTGTCTGACTCCTAGCGACCCCATGGACTGCAGCCCACCAGGCTCCTCTGTCCATGGGATTTTCTAGGCAAGAGTACTGGAGTGGGTTGCCATTGCCTTCTCCGAATATGCTGTCTAGGTTGGTCATAAAATAACAGTAAAACCTGTATCATTGCATTTATATGAAGTTCTAGAACAGGCAAAACTGTTCCCTAATGATAAAAGTCAAATCAGTAGTTGCCTAGGGTGGAGGTAGGGAAAGATTCACTCCAAAGACCATGAGGGAACTTTCTGGGGTGATGGAGATGTTCTATATCTTGAGAGGGATGTTGGTGGTGGTTGTTCAGTAGCTAAGTTGGTTCCAATTCTTTTTTGACCCCATGGACTGTAGCCCGCCAGGATCCTCTGTCCATGGGATTTCCCAGGCAGGGATGCTAGAGTGGGTTGCCATTTCCTCCTCCAGGGGATCTTCCCAACCCAGGGACTGAACCCACGTCTCTTGCTTGGCAGGCAGATTCTTTACCACTGAGTCTAGTGTTTCCCAGGTGGCGCTAGTGGTCAAGAACCCACCTGCCAATGCAGGAGACATAAGAGATGTGGGTTCGATCCCAGGGTTGGGAAGATGCCCTAGAGAAGGGAATGGCAACCCTCCAACATTCTTATCTGAAGAGTCTCATGGGCAGAGGAGCCTAGTGGGCTGTAGTCCAGTGGGTCACAAAGAGTTGGACACGACTGAAGCAACTTCGCACACATGTACGCCTGCATATAGGCATTAAGGGCTTTCCTGGTGGCTCAGTGGTTAAGAATCTGCCTACCAATGCAGGAGACGCAGGTTCAATCCCTGGTCCAGGAAGATCCCACATGCTGCAGAGCAACCCAGCCTGTGCACCGCAGCTCCTTAGCCTGTGCACAGGGCTCGTGCTCTGCAACAAGAGCAACCACTGCGACGCGGAGCCCACACACTGCAGCCAGAGTAGCCCCCGCTCACCAAAACTGGAGAAAGCCCCAGGTGCAGCGATGAAGACCCAGCGCAGCCATAAACAAATAAATAAATGATGAAAAAAAAAAAGAGGTATTTCAGGATTTCCCTAGTGGCCCAGTGGTAAGAATCCATCTTCCATAGCCTGAATGGGAGGGGAGTTTTGGGGGGAAATGGATACATGTATATGTATGACTGAGTCCCTTCCCTGTTCACCTCAAACTATCACAACATTGTTAATCAGCTATACCCCAATACAAAGTAAAAAAAGTTAAAAAAAAAAATCTGTGGGATTTTGGTGAACTAAAATCCCACAGACAGAAGGGCACCTGAGCTCTCACACCACAACTAGAGAGAAGCCAGGGCGCTGAAATGAAAGATCCCGTCTGTTACAGCAAAGATCCTGCCTGCTGCAACTAAGACACAGTGCGGCCAAAAATAAATTAAAGAATTTTTTTAACAAATGGTATTTCAATGTCTTGCAGATCTTTCTAATTTTATTTGGTCAGGGATACAAAAAAGTTTAACTCAATGGCTTTCAAGTATCTTGAACTATGTCTACAGCGCATCCAACTAATGGACCTGGAATCTTATAGTACCCATCTCAAGCTTGTATTTTACAGACTGGGAAACTGGGACTCTAGTGCCCTGATTTCAAGTTCAGTGTTCTTTTCACTATTTATGTCAGGCTATAAAATCTACAAAGCAACTTATATCACTGCTACTGCAATGTTCCTGTGCTCAGAGAAAGCGTTTAGAATTAATGTGTGACACACTCCTCAAAGACGGATAGATTTAGAAAATGACTATTTTGCAATCCCTAATGAAACAACAGATCTAAAGCACAACAATCAAGAAACACGAAAGTCATTAAGTGAACTTTAGGGAAACTCTATAATAAAAAAGCTCAGGCTGACCATTATCTCCCCATTAAGTCTGACATTCAAAAGCGGGGCAACCAGACAGGAGGATCCCCTGATACGATGCACAGGCAGCAGACTGGGTGTCACCATGAGGGCGTAGCGCCAAAGCCAATGAAAAGAACCCAAACTGACCCCAAGTCTAAACAAGTCACTAGAGAGAAATACCAGCTTACAGGAATCTGGAGGCGAGAGGGACGTGTGACGCAACAGTGAGGGTGAAGCCATCCAGCCCATCTCAGTCCCTGGGCAAATCTACGCGACAATGACCCAGTGCTTCTCCCACAGATAAGTGGCATCAAAAGACGAAGACAGAAGGACTTCTCTGGTGGTCTAGTGGCTAAGACTCTACACTCAATGGAGGGGGCCCAGGTTTGATCTCTGGTTGAGGAACTAATAAGATAAGATCCCACGCGCTGCAACTAAGACCCAGCACAGTCAAACAAATAAATATTTTTTAAAAAATGAAACAAAAGAGAAAGAAGAGAGGAGGAAGGAAGGAGAGAGGGAGGGAAGGAAGGAGAAGGAACTGTTAGTGATGAAGAGAGACCTTAGGGATTCACTGAAGTGCAAAATATGGACCTTGATTGAGTATTAATTTGAACAAATAGTAAAAAGATACTTTTGAGACAAACAGGGAGACCTTAAGGTGGTGTAGTCATTAGACAATATTAAAAAGTTACTGTGAATTTGGCTGGGTCTAATAAAAGTCTTTATCTGTTAGAGCTACAGAATGAAGTACATATGCGTGAAAAGACATGATGTCTGTTGTTTTTGCTAAGTCATGTTCAACTCTGTGTGACCCCACGGATTGTAGCTACCCGCCAGGCTCCTCTGTCCATGGGATTTTCCAGGCAAGAATACTAGAGTGGCTTGCCATTTCCTACTCCAGGGGATCTTCCTGACCTAGGGATTGAATGCAAGATGCAAGATGTCTCTTGCATCTCCTGCATTGGCAGGTGGATTCTTTACCACTGAGCCACCAGAGAAACCTGACATTATGTCTAGGGTTTGCTTTAAAATGTTTCAGGAAAAAACAGGACCGATGGGGGAAGATGAAACAAAGACAGCAGAAAGCTGATGGTTACTGAAACTCTGGGATTAGAAGTAGTCTTTCTACATCTGTACTTGAAATTTTGTATAATAAAATGTCTTTTAAAAATCCCCCAGAATGTACGTGCATGTGCCCAGGTAATTGGAAAGAGGAAGTCCGGGTGTGGTGACATCTGTGGCAACATTCTGTTCCTCCTTAAACGCAGGCTGCTAACCCCTTCCCCCAGACATGAAGACACCATCACTCTAACAGAAAGTGACGTTCGCACACAATGACGGAAGATGTTCAGATACTACAGGTTGGGTCAAAAGAAAAGGAAGCACGTACACTTTTGCTGGTGCTGAGATTCTCAGAGCTGATGGGAAGCAGGGTGCTCAGCTCCAGGTCCGTGACCATCTGACGGGATTCTGCCAGCAAACGCTGAAGCTTACTCGTGGGAGAAAAATCATCCTGGGAACACAACACAGTTCAAGCACTGATGAAATCAAGAAACACTTTCCAACATTTATGTCTACAAGAAACAATCTAACAGACACAAACATCAACTATTCATGACTAGTTCTTTGACTTTAGGTGTTTGTTATACGCCAAAGCAGAACACTAAATACTAAAAGAACGAAATTTCAGTTCTTTCTTAAAACCTATTTGACTAGGTAATTTGACTTCAACAGAACTTACTACAACTAATTAAGTAACACCCATGTGATAAAAGAATCATAGGCATTGTTTACCTCTCTTAAATCAACTTGTCAAGGCTGTAATTATCAAGTCAAAACACTTACAAAATGCAACTTTAACACTTAAGGCTTGCTAGCTTTTAAATTGTTTAATTTTTTATTTTTTGGTCACACTATAGAGCATGTAGGTTAGTTCCCTGACCAGGGATCAAACCTAGATCCTTTGCACTGGGAGCACAGAGTCTTAACCACTGGACCGCCAGGGAAGTCCTCTGTTAGCTTCCAAAAATATGTGGAAATATACCTTAGTTTGTTCATTCTTGTTTAATTTTCTACTTTGTGTTAAAAGTTTTTCACAGTATATAACATGTGTACAACCTGTGAGTTTTCCACAGTGAACATACAACTAACTATATACAATTAACATCTGGTGAGTTCTGGCACGTGTACACACCCAGGAAACCATTCCCATGATGAATACAGGTCACATTTGCCATGCCTGTCTCCCTGGGGAAATCCTGCCTCTCAGAGTCCCTCCTTCCCATTCCCAGACAACTACTGATCTGCTTTCTCTCACAGGAGATTAGTTTGCATTTTCTAGAATTTTATATAAATGCATTACATACTTTTGTCTGTCTGGCTTCTTATCTCAGCATAATTATCTTGGGGTACATCCATGCTGTATGTGTATAAATAGTTCATTCCTTTTTATTGCTGAGAAGTACTCCATTGTATGGATAAACCACCTTCTGTAGCATACTCAGGTTGTTCCCAGTTTTGTTTAGTGAAAATAAAGCTGCTTGAATATTTATGTGTACATATGTTTCCATTTCTCCAGGAGTAGAATAGCTGGGTCATATGGTAGGTGTATATTTAACTTTTTTTTTTAAGCAGTTTTTTAATAGAAAGTACCCAAGTGTTTTCCAAAATGGCTCTGCCATTTACATTCCCACCATCAGTGAATGAACGGTCCAGATGCTCCTGATTCTCGTCAACACTTAGGACCATCAATTCATAACAAAGAGAACCAACACTCATCAAAATACGCATTAGCGGCCAAGCCCTACGACATCCCCTTGAAACCAAGGAATTGTGATGCTCTGTGTGTGTGTTAGTCGCTCAGTCGTGTCTGACTCTTTGCGACCCCATGGACTGCAGCCCACCAGGCTCGTCTGTCCATGAGGTTTTCCAGGCAAGGATACTGGAGTGGCTTGCCATTTCCTTCTGCAATGGATCTTCCCAACTCAGGGATCAAACCCAGGTCTCCTGCATTGGAGGCAGATGTTTTATCATCTGAGCTATGAAGGAAGCCCCAACTGTGATGCTTTAATTATATATTTGTAGGTGAAGAAATTGAGGCTCAAAGAAGTTAAATAACTGTATTAAGGTCACTGAGCTAAGACAAAGCAAAATGGGGATTTGAACTCAGATCAGATGCTTTCAAAGCCAGATATCTTCCCAAAATAACCCCCAAAATGACTAAGTTTACTTGAACTAATTTTCTTTATGATAGAGCTGCGATCAGGAGCCTGTTCATGATAAAGACACTGGCTCATCTACAATAATGAGTGTAGAAACAACCCCAGGGCTTCCCAGGTGGCTCAGTCATGAAGAATCAGCCTGCCAATGCAGGAGTGCAGGAGAAGTGGACTCCATCCCTGGGGAGATAGATCCCCTGGAGTAGGAAATGGCAGCCCACTCCAGTATTCTTGCCTGGAGAATTCCATGGACAGAGGAGCTTGGCGAACTACAGTCCATGGGGTCGAAAAGAGTCGGACATGACTGAGCAACTAAACACACACCCACACGGAAACAACCTCACTGCCTGCATGTCGGGGTGTGAACAGACAGACTGCGGTGGATTCGGTCACTGGACAGCACACTGAGCGACCATCAGAATCAAGAGGCCAGTTCCACAGTGTCAACACTGATGAGGGCCACAAAATACTGACAGCTGGAAAATCACACTGCAAAAGACATTTACGTACATTTTAAACAAAGAGTCTATGCCCCAACCAGTAACACTGAAGAAGCTGAAGTTGAACGGTTCTATGAAGACCTACAAGACCTTTTAGAACTAACACCCAAAAAACATGTCCTTTTCATTATAGGGGACTGGAATGCAAAAGTAGGAAGTCAAGAAACACCTGGAGTAACAGGCAAATTTGGCCTTGGAATATGGTATGAAGCAGGGCAGACTAACAGAATTTTGCCAAGAAAATGCACTGGTCATAGCAAACACCCTCTTCCAACAACACAAGAGAAGACTCTACACATGGACATCACCAGATGGTCAACACTGAAATCAGACTGATTATGTTCTTTGCAGCCAAAGATGGAGAAGCTAGCTCTATACAGTCAACAAAAACAAGACCGGGAGCTGACTGTGGCTCAGATCATGAATTCCTTATTACCAAATTCAGACTTAAATTGAAGAAAGTAGGGAAAACCACTAGACCATTCAGGTATGACCTAAATCAAATCCCTTATGATTATACAGTGGAAGTGAGAAATAGATTTAAGGGCCTAGATCTGATAGATAGAGTGCCTGATGAACTGTGGAATGAGGTTCGTGACATTGCACAGGAGACAGGGATCAAGACCATCCCCATGGAAAAGAAATGCAAAAAAGCAAAATGGCTGTCTGGGGAGGCCTTACAAATAGCTGTGAAAAGAAGAGAAGCGAAAAGCAAAGGAGAAAAGGAAAGACATAAGCATCTGAATGCAGAGTTCCAAAGAATAGCAAGAAGAGATAAGAAAGCCTTCCTCAGCGATCAGTGCAAAGGAATAGAGGAAAACAACAGAATGGGAAAGACTAGAGATCTCTTCAAGAAAATTAGAGATACCAAGGGAACATTTCATGCAAAGATGGGCTTGATAAAGGACAGAAATGGTATGGACCTAACAGAAGCAGAAGATATTAAGAAGAGATGGCAAGAATACACAGAAGAACTGTACAAAAAAGATCTTCACAACCCAGATAATCACGATGATGTGATCACTGACCTAGAGCCACACATCCTGGAATGTGAAGTCAAGTGGGCCTTAGAAAGCATCACTACGAACAAAGCTAGTGGAGGTGATGGAATTCCAGTGGAGCTATTTCAAATCCTGAAAGATGATGCTGTGAAAGTGCTGCACTCAATATGCCAGCAAATTTGGAAAACTCAGAAGTGGCCACAGGACTGGAAAAGGTCAGTTTTCATTCCAATCCCTAAGAAAGCCAATGCCAAAGAATGCTCAAACTACCGTACAATTGCACTCATCTCACATGCAAGTAAAGTAATGCTCAAAATTCTCCAAGCCAGGCTTCAGCAATACATGAACCGTGAACTTCCTGATGTTCAAGCTGGTTTTAGAAAAGGCAGAGGAACCAGAGATCAAATTGCCAACATCTGCTGGATCATCAAAAAAGCAAGAGAGTTCCAGAAAAACATCTATTTCTGCTTTATTGACTATGCCAAAGCCTTTGACTGTGTGGATCACCATAAACTGTGGAAAATTCTGAAAGAGATGGGAATACCAGAACACCTGACCTGCCTCTTGAGAAATCTGTATGCAGGTCAGGAAGCAACAGTTAGAACTGGACATGGAACAACAGACTGGTTCCAAATAGGAAAAGGAGTCCGTCAAGGCTGTATATTGTCACCCTGCTTATTTAACTTCTATGCAGAGTACATCATGAGAAACGCTGGGCTGGAAGAAGCACAAGCTGGAATCAAGATTGCCAGGAGAAATATCAATAACCTCAGATATGCAGATGACACCACTCTTATGGAAAAAGTGAAGAGGAACTAAAAAGCCTCTTGATGAAAGTGAAAGTGGAGAGTGAAAAAGTTGGCTTAAAGCTCAACATTCAGAAAATGAAGATCATGGCATCTGGTCCCACCACTTCATGGGAAATAGATGGGGAAACAGTGGAAACAGTGTCAGACTTTATTTTTGGGGGGCTCCAAAATCACTGCAGATAGTGACTGCAGCCATGAAATTAAAAGATGCTTACTCCTTGGAAGGAAAGTTATGACCAACCTAGATAGCATATTCAAAAGCAGAGACATTACTTTGCCAACAAAGGTCCGTCTAGTCAAGGCTATGGTTTTTCCTGTGTTCATGTATGAATGTGAGAGTTGGACTGTCAAGAAGGCTGAGCGCCGAAGAATTGATGCTTTTGAACTGTGGTGTTGGAGAAGACTCTTGAGAGTCCCTTGGACTGCAAGGAGATCCAACCAGTCCATTCTGAAGGAGATCAGCCCTGGGATTTCTTTGGAAGGAATGATGCTGAAGCTGAAACTCCAGTACTTTGGCCACCTTATGCGAAGAGTTGACTCATTGGAAAAGACTCTGATGCTGGGAGGGATCGGGGGCAGGAGGAGAAGGGGACGCCAGAGGATGAGATGGCTGGATGGCATCACTGACTCGATGGATGGCATCACTGACTCCATGGACGTGAGTCTAAGTGAACTCCGGGAGTTGGTGATGGACAGGGAGGCCTGGTGTGCTGTGATTCATGGGGTTGCAAAGAGTTGGACACGACTGAGCGACTGAACTGAACTGAACTGAACAGTATGTGATGTTTAAGTGTACACTTTTATGAAAAACATAAAAGCATAAAAACAAATGTGGACACAACTTCATGGTAGTGGTTAACTGGTGGCAGGGGTGGACAGGGCAGAACGACACACAGGGTTTACTCTTTATCTGTAACATTCAATTTCTTTAACACTTGAAAAATACAGCAAATACAGCAAAATGTAAACATGTTAAATCTGAATGTAGGTACACAGTTGCTTCTTGTACTCTTCATTTTCTGTGTGTTTAAGCTATTTACTAAAAATAGATACAGCAATCACTTGGAGGGCCTGAGGGACATTTTGCCTGAAGCTAACCTACAGTATGTTTAAAGAAAACAGAAAGGAAGTAAGTATGACTTCAGTTCAATAATGCAGGTAAAGTCCTATGGTTAAAATAAAACCTGAAGAACAGCCAAAATTAAGCACGCTAACATAAGCACGCTAACAATATTGCTACAGGAGAATTGAAAGTGTACTGGGGAGAAATCGTGCTTGAATAAGCTGGGTATTTCTTTCTTTCTTTAAAGATTTTTTTTTTTTAAATATGGACCATCTTTAAAGTCTTTATTGAATTTGTTACAATATTCCTCTTTTGTTCTTTGTTTTTTGGCCATGAGGCATGTGGGGTCCTAGCTCCCCGATCAGGGATCAAGCCCACAGCGCCCTGCATCGGAAGGCTAAGTCCCAACCACTGGACTGCCAGAAAAGTCCCTAAGCTGAGTATTTCTAAGCAAAATACAAACCTTTTCACTGGGCAGGGCTGCGTCTTTGTTGACTAACAAAATCTTAGATGAGTTCTTTTTAGCCGAAGAGGAGTCTGTCTCTATCAACTTCTCATCCTCTCTTAAGGCAGATTTTGAAGAATCCAAACAGTGGGACTGCTGGATGGCGATCAGCTCACTGTGAATAATAAAACCAAACAAAAACAGGCATCTTGAAACAATAGCAAACATATGACACCAGTACTCTTATACAGAAAAGCATCTCAACAGGACAAAAAGAGAGATTTTTCCTTTTTCATGAAGAAGCTCAAGTTTGAATAGAATGTTATAGATTTGAATAGAATATTTATATAGGATATTATAAATTATTGCATACCCTTCACAGCAAGAAAACAAAATTCTTTGTTAAAGGGTAACTACAGAAGAGAGAATTGTCCTCCTCTCTACACCTTGGGGAAAAAACAGCAAAGAAAAGAAGGTTTGAGGGATAGGATCATCCAAGAGAGACGGGGGAAAGAAATGAATACAGTATAAGGTTAAACGTGTAGATTTTAGGTTTTCGGCGTGAGATTGATTTTTGCTAATAGTTTTTTAAAAGTTCTTTTCTGAAAGTTGAATGGCACTGTTATGGGTCCTTAATTCTTCTACAGGATCTCAGTAATTAGAGAACAGACACATGTAGCTAAGTTTCTGGGCAGGTTATTAAAGTCTGGGCTCAAAGCAGAGAGCCTGGAAACAGGCCCTGGAAACCTCCTTCTCCCACGGACCTTCTGGATCAGTCAGGGCAGGCTGCTATGGCTTCTCTGTCCACAGATACACCCCTAGCTGTCAAATGGAATGGAGGTATAAATGTGAAGAACATTTTGGTCAGATGATGAAGTGTGCACACAAGTTCTTATAATCTAAGGAAGAATGGGAAAACATGATTATCTTTTCTACTTAATCATGCATTTGTCATGCGATGCCTTGGCATGTGCCTCTGCTGGAAGAACAAGAAGTCACTTGAATTATTTCAAGCCAGGGAGGTCAAAAGGGCCTGGAAAGAAAACTCAGAAGTTGCTTTGGAATTTCTTTCATGCCTTAAATTTAATGTATGTCCACTGTGCTCTTAAAACTGTCTAACACAAAATTTTTCCCTTAATATATGCGTGTTTTTGTTCAGTAGTGAAAAACAGGAAGTTGTGTCCTACTGGGATTTGTGATCACTTAAGGCAATCTTTTATTAAAACCAAATATCAACAGGTAACATTTAGTGTAACAACCAATTTTTCAAAAAGCTTTTGCAACTGACAGAATCAGTATATGATTTTTAAATGACTCAGGCTTCTAAACAGGCCAAATGAAAACCCAAACAATGAAAATCCCCAAAAGGAATTTTTAACTATAAAGTCCTATGAAAGGCAATGTGATGATTCAGATAAGGCTCTCAATAGAGAAACTTTATTCTTTCTATAATTTAAGGTCAAAGAGCAAGGTTTTCTTTAAAAATAGCACAAGTTAGGATAGTGCCCCACAACTACCTACAGGATTCAGCAACGGACAGTGGGATGAGCCTGAAAGGGAAGCATTTGCTAACAACTAAGAAGAAGGCTGAGCACCGAAGAATTGATGCTTTTGAACTGTGGTGTTGGAGAAGACTCTTGAGAGTCCCTTGGACTGCAAGGAGATCCAACCAGTCCATTCTGAAGGAGATCAGCCCTGGGATTTCTTTGGAGGGAATGATGCTGAAGCTGAAACTCCAGTACTTTGGCCACCTCATGCAAAGAGTTGACTCATTGGAAAAGACTCTGATGCTGGGAGGGATTGGGGGCAGGAGGAGAAGGGGACGACAGAGGATGAGATGGCTGGATGGCATCACTGACTCGATGGACGTAAGTCTGAGTGAACTCCGGGAGTTGGTGATGGACAGGGAGGCCTGGCGTGCTGCAATTCATGGTGTCGCAAAGAGTCGGACACGACTGAGTGACTGAACTGAACTGAATGCATTTTCTTGTCTTAAACAAAATAAAAAATACAGTCAGATAGAAATGGTCAAAAGGCACAAACTTAGTTATAAGAACTAGAGACTTCACATACAGTAGGATTAATAACATTTACACAGCTGTAGGCTATATACAAAAATTGCTGAGAAGGTAAATCCTAAGGGTTCTCATCACAAGGAAACAATAATTTTTTTTTCTTTTGTATCTACATGAGATGATGGCCATTCACTAAACTTACTGTGCTCATCATTTCTTGATGTACTTAAATCGTTATGGCAAACACCTTACATTTAGACAGTGTTCTACCTCAGTTATATCTCAATAAAACTGAAAGAAAAAGGCCAAAAAGCTTGTTAAATACAAATATTCTTTCTCCTGCATGATTTTGAAAAGTAAGAAAGTTTGGGAGATGTAAACTGAACACAAAGGCCAAAGCAGTTGGATGTATCAATAAGCCAATGCAGGCCAGGAGAATGTCTTATCTGGGGTCTAGGGAATGTAATCTGGACATGAAAGAAACAGCTTATCGATTCAAAAGGATCCAGGCTGAGGAATGCCCCAGAGCAGCATTCTACTCTGTGAAGTGACCTCCCCGTTTGTTTTAAAATAAAACATGTTTGCTCAGCTCATGACAACTGGCTGTGTTGTTAAGCAAAACCTTTGCCTCAGATGCTGTCCTAGGCACAAACTTCTCACTGGAATCAAGTCTCTGTGCAATCAAAAACTCAACAGCCTGCGCTGTGATGAAAAGAGAAAGTGGTTTGTCAAACGCAATGTCTGTTGCGAACGCTGCTTGCATTTCACAGCTGGCATGAAGTGGCTCCTGCAGGCCTTTTCTATTTCTAAACTCAGTAAGTAGGCTCCCTGGGCTTCCCTGGTGGCTCGGCGGTAAAGAATCCACATGAAAATGCAGAGACGTGGGTTCAATCCCTGGGTGGGGGAGATCCCCTAGAGGAGGAAATGGCAACCAGCTCTAGTATTCTTGCTGGAAGAATCCCATGGACAGAGGTACCCGGCGGGCTACAGTCCATGGGGTGCAAAAGAATTGGATACAACTTAGCAACTGAACCACACCACCAAGTAGGCTCCCTGGGTGTTTACAAACGTGAAACGAGACTAACCTTGTCGAAGAGTTGTACTTGGTCCCGCTGGCGCTTTCTGAACAAGTGCACACAGATTTGTGGCGCACGACCCTCTGCACTTTGGAAGGCTTGAAGATGCTCATCCACTCCACGTCAGACATGTGGCCCGGCGCTTCGATTACGAAGTCACTCGGGTGGCAGCTCTTGGACTCCCACATGTCGCTTTCATCCACACAGGCTTCATTTTTGTGGCAACAGGAGACTCCAGGCCTTTCCAGCTGGTCCTGATAGTCGACATCCAGCTTTTCTGGCTGTTTTGAATCAGAACAGCTGGCCAGGCCCAGGTAAACGTTGACGTCATGCCATTTATCATCAGATACAGATGTTGATGTTTCTGAGGGTTGCTTCTCTTCGTTCTGAATCCCAATTCCATTCCCTTTGTGTGATTTTGCGTGGATCTTGCAAAATGTACTTTTGTTTTCGGGTTCAATCTGGATTTTTCCTCCCAAAGACCAAGACTTTTGTTTCTCCACTAAGTCTTTTGCAAATAGAGATGAGATAGCAATTACACTTTTTCCCCCAAATGAAGTATTAACCTGTAGTTTCTTCTCTTTGCATACATCACAAGAGCTCTTGTCTGACCTAGTTTGCTGAACCAACGTGGTCTCAAATTTTTGGTCCTTAACCAGTGACTTCTGATTTTTCTCCCTCTTAAAATCGACTTTTAGGTGGTTATTTTCAAGGTCTGATAAACACATGTCTCTGCTATGGTGGCATTACAAAAAACGGGAAGTTATAAGATATACTTGATACTATCATTCTAAATATTTCACTCAAACCTCATCAGTTGAGCTAAACCCTAATAAGACCCATTTGTCTCAGTTGAAAACAGAAGGTAGTAATTTTATATTCTTTGGAGCCCAATTTTAGCCCAGCCTCCTCCAGGAAGTCTTTCTGATCACCAAGCCCATATGCCCACTCCCCCATGTCCCATCCTTAAGGTCTACTATACATACTGTCCATACTGCAAATCATTATCTTACTGCATATATGATCTAATTCATCAGAGAGAGACTCTCCTATTACAACTGTATGGCTCACTGTTTCAGACACATGAATGTCTTGTCTAAAGATGCTTAAGGGTGTTTTTCACATATGAAGCCATTTTTAATCCCCCTAGCACCTAGGACGGTCGTTAGTACACACTCAGTGTTCTGTAAATACTTGTTGACTGATCTGTTATTTCTTTTCCTAATTCTATTAGTTTCACAGTAAACAGAGCTAAAGCCAGAACTGAAAGGCAATGGGGATTCAAGGTACAGAGATAAACTGGACAGTGCCAAATGTGTTCACCATACTGTATTCTGACTATCCCATTTATCTGCTGCACCTATGTAGCTATGTATTGAAAACCAGTCTAAAGTAAAAATGACACGTGCATAAAATAAAACTCATTGTGACAAACCTTTTACTACACTGCCTGTTAAAATTCTCATGTCACATGTGTTCAGGTGTTCTAATCTACATGATTCTGATTCTCCTTCTAGAATGGGAAAGGCCACTTTATGTTCTTAAAGAATAACCTCAATCGTCTAGCCCAGGTGCCTCCCAGAGGAAATGGAAGTACAAAAAGGAAAGAGAGACAACTGGTTAGGGGCTTCTGCCTGCTGGAGATCGCCGGCTTGGTCTGGTGTTTATTAGTAGCAGCTGCAGATGCTGGGATACAGAGCAATGGTGTTAGAATCCCCAGTAAAAGACCCAAAGAAAAGCACAGCAAATGCAGCAAAGTGTGGGGTGAGTCCCCAGTCTTCCTGTCTGTAGCAAAACCCTACAACTCCTGACCACTCCCGACCCCGAACGCCAGCCTCCTAGGGAAAGGAGCGTGCCACTGGGCCCAGCTTCTGCCCTTACGTGGGGAGATGGGAGTTCCCCGAATGCCCCCTCCTTTCCACCACTCCCTTACTATTTTGGCTGGATATGTGGACTAAACTGAACTGTGGGACAGTTGTATGCTTATTAAATTAAACCACTCTTCATATGTTTATATTTTACTTTTACAGAAACCAATTTAATTCACATACTGCCTATTATAGGTAAGAGCAGATATCTTCTTCTATTAATAAGGAAAATGGAAAAATCAAGCTGAGAGCAGAGGTCACCCTCAGCTGAACTTCTACTGCAGTTATTTCTACCATTCTTTGATGTTCTTTCTTTTAGATAAGCATAATACCCAGTATATCTTTATTCTCCCTATTCCTAGCCCAGTGCCTAAAATACTGAGAGTTCTGAATAAATGATTTATCTCTGTAATGTCTACTCTACCTCAAAGCCTTCTATACAACACACACACACAAATAATGTATTTAATGAAATTTATCAAATAGTTTAATTAGGATCATGCCTAAATTCTAAATCTAGTCTCACTACAACCCAGGATTAAAATGATAATTATTAGCTCACATATATTTTTTCCCATTTACTCCCTGCTATCTAGGGAATAGTAGTAAGTACTGACCCATAGTAGGTACTTAACAAATATTGATGAATTATGGAAATAAATACAATATCATATTAATGGCATCTTACTAAGGTTACCTGGATTCCATGCCCTTTGATTCCTCCATCTTTGAGTCATATATCTGTATTAATTCCTGAGAATTTTCCACATTGAAATTAAGAAACTGCAGATCACGCTGTTGTTTTACGTAAATCTGCCACAGATATTGATAAATCAATACAAAGTGTAACGACAAAGCTAAAGCAAGCCAACAATTGGGTGTTTCAGACGCTAAAACGTATCAGACAGTGGCTAAAGACGTATGCTGAATATGTTTGCTTTCCTTTTTCCTATGTTAGCACCAAGATTTGTTAGTATAACTAGTCTCCTTTACTATAAGCAAGACTCTGTCTGCGAGGTTAATACGATTGATACACCTTTAAAGTAGTCAGGATTCCAGAAGCACCATAAACAAAATCACCAGGCATACACTTTTCCTAATTTAATATCTGTTTATAAATGTTTCCCACTTAATAGTGAAGAGTGATTGGGGACGTACCTGTCTCAGATTATGCAGCTCTGCATTCATGCGTTCTTGCTTTGACTTTGCGATATCAAGTAGCTCATCTTTCCTTTTTTCTCTCTCTGCTATTTAAGAACAAATATTATTAAAACATTTTTCACCAGCCACATCAATACACACTTCTTCATTTCTGACAATTGAATGTGCACATGGCTAACAATTTTTTTTCCCACTCGTTTCTGAATTTTAAAATTGCAAAATGGATGTCCAGGAAGAAGCTGAATCTGTGCTTCTAACTAAATTTGAAAACTTTCGCAATATAATTAATGCTAAGTCAAAAAAAGTATTCCAAACTGTACAAACTCTATGATCAAATGACTTGTGTGTGTCTGTATGTACATATGCACTGAAAAAGGCTGAGGGCAAGCACACTGAAATATCAAAAGAAGTTATTTTTAGATGTAAGGATTAAATAAAATTGTTTTCCTTTTTTGGGGGGGAGGGGATGAGTTCTAAATCTCTAAAATTTAATACTTTATTCTTTACTTATTTATTCACATTACACAGGTAACTTGTAAATGCATTTTCCTTATAAAAATCCAAACAACATATTACTTTTATCAACAGAAAAAAAAAACTAACATTACAAGGGGGAAAAAAAAAATCACTGTTTTCTTCAGTATGTAAGTCAATCTGATATAATCTCACAATCAGGCTATTCCTATGTGATCTTGCAAACCAAAGACTTAAGATACTTGAACCTATGAGGTGACCCCATAGGTAGATAAACTTGTCTTTCCATTTTAATGAAAGCCCAGGACTCCTTTACAGACTTTCTATTTCTTGAGAACTCTTTTTACCTGATAGGTAATTAAGATTCAGAATTGTCTTGAACATACACTTGAATATTACACTCAATTTCCTAGCTCAGAAAGAAAAAGAGGTATTTTTTAAAATATTCATTCTTTTATAAAGACCATAAACATTCTGCTGAAATGGGGACACTTCATTATAACTAGAGTTGGAGTATCAGTCAGTCAGTCAGTTCAGTCGCTCAGTCGTGTCCAACTCTTTGCGACACCATGAATCGCAGCATGCCAGGCCTCCCTGTCCATCACCAACTCCCGAAGTTCACTCAGACTCACGTCCATCGAGTCAGTGATGCCATCTAGCCATCTCATCCTCTGACGTCCCCTTCTCCTCCTGCCCCGAGTCCCTCCCAGCATCAGAGTCTTTTCCAATGAGTCAACTCTTCGCATGAGGTGGCCAAAGTACTAGAGTTTCAGCTTTAGCATCATTCCTTCCAAAGAAATCCCAGGGCTGATCTCCTTCAGAATGGACTGGTTGCATCTCCCTGCAGTCCAAGGGACTCTCAAGAGTCTTCTCCAACACCACAGTTCAAAAGCATAAATTCTTAGGTGCTCAGCCTTCTTCACGGTCCAACTCTCACATCCATACATGACCACAGGAAAAACCATAGCCTTGACTAAACAAACCTTTGTTGGCAAAGTAATGTCTCTGCTTTTGAATATGCTGTCTAGGTTGGTCATGGAGAAGGCAATGGCACCCCACTCCAGTACTCTTGCCTGGAAAATCCCATGGATGGAGGAGCCTGGAAGGCTGCAGTCCATGGGGTCGCTGAGGGTCAGACACGACTGAGTGACTTCACTTTCACTTTTCACTTTCATGCATTGGAGAAGGAAATGGCAACCCACTCCAGTGTTCTTGCCTGGAGAATCCCAGAGACGGGGGAGCGTGGTGGGCTGCCGTCTATGGGGTCACACAGAGTCGGACACGACTGAAGTGACTTAGCAGCAGCAGGTTGGTCATAACTTTCCTTCCAAGGAGTAAGCGTCTTTTAATTTCATGGCTGCAGTCACCATCTGCAGTGATTTTGGAGCCCAAAAAAATAAAGTCTGACACTGTTTCCCCATCTATTTCCCATGAAGTGATGGGACTGGATGCCATGATCTTCGTTTTCTGAATGTTGAGCCTTAAGCCAACTTTTTCACTCTCCGCTTTCACTTTCATCAAGAGGCTTTTTAGTTCCTCTTCACTTTCTGCCATAAGGGTGGTGTCACCTGCATATCTGAGGTTATTGATATTTCTCCCGGCAATCTTGATTCCAGCTTGTGCTTCTTCCAGCCCAGCGTTTCTCATGATGTACTCTGCATAGAAGTTAAATAAGCAGGGTGACAATATACAGCCTTGACGGACTCCTTTTCCTATTTGGAACCAGTCTACTGTTTCATGTCCAGTTCTAACTGTTGCTTCCTGACCTGCATACAAATTTCTCAAGAGGCAGGTCAGGTGTTCTGGTATTCCCATCTCTTTCAGAATTTTCCAGTTTATTGTGATCCACACAGTCAAAGGCTTTGGCATAGTCAATAAAGCAGAAATAGATGTTTTTCTGGAACTCTCTTGCTTTTTCCATGATCCAGCAGATATTGGCAATTTGATCTCTGGTTCCTCTGCCTTTTCTAAACCCAGCTTGAACATCAGGAAGTTCACGATTCACGTATTGCTGAAGCCTGGCTTGGAGAATTTTGAGCATTACTTTACTAGCGTGTGAGATGATGCGAAGTCAATATTTTTAAAATGGTTTCAGAACTTGGCAAATGAGAACCCACAGAAAAGAAAGATCTGATGTGCTATATGAAGTCTTGCACCAGAAAAAAATATTAGTATTATGCTTAATGAGAAATCATTTCATTCACTCAGAAGTGAGAGATCAACAATAAATGTTTAACCCAAAAAAACCCTACTATCTTTATAAGAAGTTCAAATGAAATGCACAAAATGGCCCTCTATTACATGAATGGATTTTGAGTCAATTAGATGCAGCCTAAATCGAAATGTGCAACTCCTATGGTTTATTAATAGTTCTTTTTCCATGTGTCATTTTTCTATTGGATGAAAAATACAAATATTTATTTTATCATTGCTTTACATTTGGAACATCACAGAAACCAACCAAGGACAAAGCCATGAGCTTTGCTGGGGACGGAGACTCTACCCAGACAGCTTTTCTGCCAAGTGCTTGGTGGTAATCATAGCAGGGCCAGGTGGAATAAAGCACGAGGAGTGACCTGTGAAAAGCCACCACCTCCTACCCAAACACGCTTAATGCTCAGCCCTTCCAACCCGGGCCTGCAGTATCATCTTATTTCAAAAAGGTAATCCACGTGCACAGAATGGAGGACACAGCACAGTGAAAGCTACTGCCTCAGGTTTAAACTACTAAGTCTCCTCATTTCTGAATTTATTTCCTTGCATTAGATGAGTCAACACCACAACAAAAGTCTAAAAAAGCAGTGCACTTGCAATATTTATGAAGCCCCATTTAGTTTGTATGAATTCAATCCTATGCACAAAGAAAACAATAAAAGAGGGGCCATAGCTCCTTTCACAGGGGAAGTGATGCCTATCGGCCTCTAGGCCTCCTGGCTGCTCTCTGTTCTACCCACCTCTCATTTTCAACAGCATCTAACGTGCTGGTGCCTTCCCAGTGTTTAGAGATAACTTCTTTAGGGCACAGCACGGCCCCCTAGACAAAAGCGAACGACTTTATCTGGCATCAAAAGGGCAATTCTAAATGTATTTCAGTACTGCCTTAACTGTCTTTAGATTCATCTACTGTTGCATAAAACAGAACTACTTCCTTAGATCTGACACTTTCCTACATGGCTGGATCATCTAGGGACCACAGTGGAGTGGGCCTGCCTATTTTCACACGTTGGTTACTGAAAACAAAGAGATATGGAACTCTCTGCTGACACCTGCCTGAGCAAGGCAGCCTGAGGACAGCAGCATAAAGAAGGGGCGCTGGCCGTCTGGACCTGCTGAGCTCTGGTCAAGCCGCTGTGCCTTTCACTGCCTGAAAGACCTTCACGCAGTCTTACAGAACTCCCAGGACCACAGAAGTGTAAACTAGCATCATGTTTTTTTAAAAAAAAACTTCTTATAAGCAACATGGACAAATGAAACCTGTCTCTAAGCCTATGTGAAAACTTCAATAAGAGGGAAAATGAAGTTTTGAATTAAAAGTACATTTCTAAGGCATCTTCCAATCTCGAATAAAATGTGTTAATTTTCAGCCATGGCACCTGAGAGCATATTATCATGTTAAGCCTTTAAAAATTATTTTTAGGCATAATTCACTTTTATCATTTAAGCGTACAAAAATTGTTCTGAGACAGTGGTTTGAGCAGAAAAAATGTTTAAGAAATCAGCTTAGGAAATGATTAAAAAAATTATTTCACAAAATGGATTTATTGGAGTATTAGGTAACAAATTACATATACTTTACCTAATAATACCTAACAGAATGAGTAGAAATAGATGAACCAAAAGAAAAGGTTGTTATTTATTAAAATATCTTGTGAATTTTTCTCCATCTTCTGACCTTTCATAGCATTTTATTCATAGCATTTGTGTAACACTAAATTCTCTGTGGGCCTTGGTCACTAACAGAGTGCCTGGCAAATATACACTGATCCAAAGATTGTGTGAATTAAACTGTAAAGCCACAAATATACGTATCTTTATGTATACATCCAAATATATGTATATCTTTATATATGTATCTTTAGCTGTGTGCATGCTGTATAGGAGAGTATTGCTTTGAAACACAGCAATCCTAGAAATAACAGAAATAGTGACCTCTAGTGGTAGAAAACTGCATTTCTCCTATCTTAATTACACGAGATTAGAATTAAGAATTCCACTTCATTTGAGAAAAAAAAAAAAAAAAGTAATACCGTATCCTGTCCTTTAACTTATAGAAATGTATTCTCTTCCTAGAAGGAAGAACATTGAAGGTCTGTATGAGTACACCCAAAAATGTTCATTTAATTTCTATTTTGAATTTTATCTCCAAATCTATGCTTTTCTTAATACAAACTACCAGAATTAAAGTCCAAAAAAATCTTGGCTGGCAGGGCCATATATGGATCAGATCTAGCCATATATGGATCAGATCTATATCTCAGTGATTCTCAGTTGGGAGTAGAGAAAGGAGGGGCTACACACTCTAACATACTGGGGTGAGTTGGGGTTAAAAGTGCAGGAGAATATGGCAGCCGGTGGGGAAGTGTGTGTGCAATTTTTACACTGCACATTATTGACAAACTTGCTTTCAAATCATGAACAATTCATCTCCAATATTATTATTTTGGGGTCATACTGATGTAATAAAACACATGAAGTTTTCCTACTGTAATAATTACGGGTGGTTTATTTGGAAAACTGAAAAAATGTTGAATTCCTAATTTTTACCTAGTGTTTGCAAAAGTATGAACATCCTCCCTTCTTTGGCTCATAAGATTCTTTCTTAATGAATTTTTAAGCCAAGTGTTACATTTTTAGTAAGAAGTATAGTCACATACTCAAGCTGGAAGGGAGAGCAGTTCCTCATTTTACAGAAGGGAACACTGAGTTAACTGGGAAGCACGATGACAGCTTTAAAATGTCCTGTGTGGTCTCTCTTCATTTCTCAAAGGGTGTTAAAATTAATTACATAAATACATATAGTATTTTGAAGCAGGCACAGTTCATTTAGCCCACCATGGTAGTACCAAAGAAAGTACAGGTTACAAAATATATAACTATTCAATCACTTAAACAATCTATTTTTACCAGTAAAGACCAATTCGTCATGCAGGTAACTCTTCTCTTGCTTGAGCCGAATGATCTCTTCTCGTTGTTCATTATTTTCTGTTGTCTTTTCATTTAGATCGTCTTCACAAATAGAAGGGGGAGAAAGTCCTCAAATAAATACTAGTTTCTAGAGGAATATACACTGCGAATACCTCTCATGTCCTTAGCACCCACTTGCAATCTATATGAAGTCCTGTTGGATCTACAGCTAAAATGTCCCGTAACTGACATTTCACTGCATGCTTGGCAGTGATCCTGGCCAAGGCTCCCACTGTCTCCCTGCGCGAACCTTGCCTCTTCCATTGCAGCCTGATGTCCACAGAGCCATCAGGGCCATCTGCTGGCACCACTTCTCTGCTAAAAGCCCTCATACTACATTTAGGATGAAATATAAACTCAGACCCTTAAGCCCTGTACAGCCTGGCCCTGTCCTTTCAATCTGTTCCTTTCACTTGCCCCGACCCCTGAACCCACCCCAGGGCTTTTGCATTTGCTGTTTCTTCTGCCTGGAAGATCTTGGCCCAGATTTTTACATGACTAGTTCTTCCAAGTTTCAGCTCAAATATTCTCTTCGAAGATGTCTTTCCAGTGTGCTCAAACTAAATGAGTCTCTGTCCCTTACTCTCTGGCCCACTACCCATGACCCTGTTTTTATTTTATATTTTTTAAACAAATGTTAAATTTCTAAAATAAGGCGTAAAACTTGATAAAACAGACTTCTTTTTACTTTTAATCTTACCTAGGTATACATAACATTCAATAAATTTACTGAATGCCTGCAATATACTTCAAGGGCTGTGCTATCAGAGTCCATCCCTGCTGTCAAGGGGCTTATAGTATGATTATGGTTTTAGATGAAGCTACAAATGGACACAAAATTATCATTTGCCAGAAGTCAGGGCATCATTAGAACAAGATTTTAGCAGGTGGAGTCTTTTAAACTAAACCTGTCACAATAACCTTTCCCAATTTCAACAGTAACTCCCTGCCTCATAAGGGGCCCCGCCTGGGACAGAGGCGGAGTAACCACACCATTGCACCACTTTGTCATTCTAAGGCTGCCTGTTCCACTGTGAGAGTCAGTCCTCAGGTCCAACTGATGACCACTTACAAATGCAATCATCTGGGTGTGGAATTAAGACCCAGATAGCTCCTGAATCCAACAGCTTCTTCTGTGATACAGCTGGGAAAAGCCAGAGACAAGTGGGCCTCCCCCTTTACCCTCTGTAGATAGACAGATACAGATTCAGTCGTGTCTGACTCTTTGTGACCCCATAGACTGTAGCCTACCAGGCTCCTCTGTCCATGGGATTTTCCAGGCAACAGTACTGGAGTGGATTGCCATTTCCTTCTCCAGGGGATCTTCCCAACCCAGAGCTCGAACCCCAGTCTCCTACATTGTAGATAGACGCTTTACCATCTGAGCCACCAGGGCTTTGTAGACAAATGCAAATTTTTACTCTATCACCTAGATCTACCTCCAAGTATGTAGCACTAACCTATCTGCCATACCCAACCTTTGTTTCATTAGAAAACTTTAAGGAGTAGAATAAACCATGGAGTTACTGTGAGAATGAAAACAGAAAAAGGAGGACACAAAAGGAATTCTCCCCAAAAGAGAACATTCACTGAACAGCCACTCTGGTAGTCTGAGTTGTAGGTGGCAACTCCTTATCCCTCCCTGCATTCATTCCTCAATTTTTTTTTTTTTTTAGTTTTTCCCATAAAAGGGCAGAGGATATTTTTCCATTGCCTGACTCTGGGTTCACCCATGTGAGTCACTTTGGCCACAGAATGAAGGGCAAGTGATGGTGTGCCAGGCCCTCTTATGTTTCTGCTTCCTCTCTTAAGTTTCTGCCTTCACCATGGGAAGAAATGCCCACACTACCCAGCCGGGGAAAAGATGCTCCAGTGGGCCCAACAGAGATCAGCCAATTCCCTAGTGGCTTCCAGATAAATGAGTTTATCAAAGGACACCACTGAGATACCATCGTTGGTTGCCACAAGGCATATAGTAGCAATAGTTAACTGGTACAGCAAAGGCAGGATTATTTTTTAAATATAATGCATTAGGCAGTTTTCCCCACTCTTGCTATTCATCTTGTAACACAAAAACTGCTGCATAATTCTATACAAATGAAATGAACATTTCATGATGGGACCTAATGCTAACAACAGACCTCTTCCCAGTTATCAGATTAAGTGATCTCAAATGAAGAAATATATTCCCAAGATAAAACACCTCCATTTAGGCCTCTTCCTTACCTTTTAATTTATTGACTTCAATCTTAAGTGCCTTCAATTTCTGCTTATAATCTTGCTTTTCTTTCACAATACAGGTCTCCACCATCTTAGCATCACGTAAGGCGTGCTCTAACAATTTAAATTTACCCGAACAGTCAGCAATGTGATTGACTGCCTCAATAATATCTTTGTCCTAAAACCCAAATTTGAAAACTGTTACATTTTAAAATGCCAACTAAACAAGATGACACTTACTGAAATCTCATTGTGGAGCAGGGATAAATTGGGAGATTGGGATTGACGGGTACATACTACTATATAGTCCGACATATATATAGAATAAATAATTAGTAAGAACCTGCTGTATAGCACAGGGAACTCTACTCACTACTCTGTAATGGCCTATATGGGAAAAGAATCTAAAAAGAAGTGGGTATATGTGTATATATAACTGATTTACTTTGATGTACACTTAAAACACAGAACATGGTAAATCAACTGTGAAAAGTAAAAGTGAAGTCGCTTAGTCGTGTCCAACTCTTTGCGACCCCATGGATTGTGGCCCATGGAATTTTCCAGGCAAGAGTACTGGAGTGGGTTGCCATTTCCTTCTCCAGGGGATCTTCCTGACCCAGGGATCAAACCTGGGTCTCCCACATTGCAGGCAGAGGCTTTACCTCTGAGCCACCAGGGAAGCCCTAACTGTACACTAATAAAAACTAAAAAAAAAAAAAAGACCGTGTCATGTAATTGTGTACCCAGTTGCAATCCAGCGCTTTCCATGTGTTAACTCATTTAAGCCTCATAGTAACTATCTGAGGTAAGAAATATTGTTATTACCCACATGACAGAGGAGTAGATAGGAAATTGGCCACAATTACACAAGCTGGGTTTCCCTGGTGGCTCAGGAGGTAAAGAATCTACCTACAATGCAGGAGACCTGGGTTTGATCCCTGGGTTGGGAAGATCCCCTGGAGGAGGGCATGGCAACCCACTCCAGTATTCTTGCCTGGGGAATCCCATGGACAGAGGAGCCTGGTGGGATGCAGTCCATGGGGTCACAAAGAGTCGGACATGACTGAGTGACTAAGCATAGCACAAGTTAGTGACAGAGTTTTGATTTGAACTTGGCTGGCTGGCCCCCAAAACCATGCACGAACCACCAGTTTTCAGTCTCAGAAAGTCTAGAACCAAACATTTGATTACCTATGAAACTATAATAGCAATAGGAGGACTGGAGGCCCTGGAGTGGGCTGTATTTTCTGGATTACAGATAAATCCCAGAGGCCCTCTCTTCCTTTCCTTCTTTTCAGCTTCTTAAGACAACTCCAAGACCTCATCCCAAACCTACCCAAGCCAGAACCTCTTACTGTTGAAGTGGTTGTTTTAATTACATAAAAGGTATCTATCTGCTTGTTGAAAAGCAATTCAAATAACACCTGAAGGTATGAAAATAATAAGTAAAAGTACTCTCCCCACCACTCATAGGGAATATCAATTATCAGCAGGTTTCACCTTTGCTTAAGGACAAAAGTTTCTGTGGTAGCATCATATGTGTGTTCCTAAAACACTTCACAGTTTGCATATCTCACGTTAGGAGGATTTATGGAAAAAATAGGGTTGGGGCAGATCATTCAAAAACCGACAGGGGTTGGGATGCAGGAGATGGAACTTTGTGATCAGATAACAAAGTAATCTGATAACTTCACAGTAGTCCTATTAAGTACATGGACACAGTTAAGCAAATGCCACTGCACACACACCAGTCAGGCAATCATTTTCAGCATCTCGGTACTGGCAGCTTTACCAGGACTTTGCTTCGATGGAAACTGTAGGGGTTGCTGAAGCCAGGAAACTGGTCACTACTTGATTAAAGACAACTCTATAGATTTTAATATTTTCTCTTTAATTTTCTGAAACCTTGTCCCTGATCATGTGGTGGGAAAAATCACATGTCAATTACCATCAGTATCCCATTATACCAGCATCACTTCTCTAGTCACCTGTGGTCAAACACATGTGTCATCAAATAGAAGAGACTATTTATCAGGACTTCCCTGGTGGTCCAGTGGTTAAGACTCCACACTCCCAGTGCAGGGAGCACGGGTTCAATCCCTGGTCAGGGAACTAATTCCCCACATGCTGCATGATGTGGCCACAAAAAAAAAAAAAAAAAAAAAAAAGATAACTGTTCATCAACCACTGTTTAAGGCATGTTAGTGACTGTATCAACTGCTGATTGCTAAGTTTTCTTTTCAATTAAAAAACATTAACAAGTAATCTGACTGCTAATAACTTTATGAGACCTAGTAGTAGAATACCTCAGAAGAAAACCAGCTAATTTCAGGCATGCTAGACCATGGAACAGGCCTTGAAGACAGAAACCCACAGTGGAGTTCTGCCTCCTCTCAATGCCTTGGGTGCATCATTTTAAATTTGTTTCCCTCATTTCTAAAACCAGAATTTAAAAAAAAGAGAATAATATTGATAGCTCAACCTATCTGTGGGTTGCTGTGGGACTTAAGTAAGATAAGGTACATGACTATACTTTATCGACCACAAGGTGGCTGCCACATAGAGGTATCATTATTCTGAATTACCTTCAGCTTTATCATGGTGGTGAGAGCCTGTTCACGAGCTTGCAGTTGTCCCACTTGAGCAGAAAGTTCCACTAATGTGTTGCTGAGATTTTCATTTCTAGCCTACAAAGAAAAAGCACAAAATACTAACCCAGTCATTTAAAAGCTTTCACTACTCTCACCAGCCATAATCTGTGCTCATTCTTTTTGTTTTTTCTTTAACCTTTTCAGTAACAAAGTGAGCTATTTAAGCAGTCATCAAAAAGCAACACAAACATCTATTTCCTCTCAGTTCTTATGATTCCCTTCTAAATTCTATCTGTTACGTTTATAAACGTGCCTTCTTCCTAATGGTCTTTTATGTATACTTTCTGGTTGGTGAGAAAGAGGAACGTGAACGGGAAGAATGAACAGAAACTGGATTAGTGAGAGATTTCCTTTGCTAAAATAAAGTAGCATTAAGAACTTCTGTGCATCTTTTTTTACTTTATGTTGAAATAACTTCACATTGAGGTATTCTCACTTATCAGGGATTTTTTAATTTAGATCTAGATCTAGATCTAGATTTGATGGAGGAAACTTAAATGCATATTACTAAGCGAAAGAAGCCAATCTGAAAAGGCTATATATTCTATGGTTTCAACTACATGACATTCTGGAAAAGGCAAAACTATGAGATCAGGGCTTGCAAGGGACTGCAATAAAGAAGAACAGAGCAGAGAGGGTTTTCAGGGTTGGGAAAATATTTTGTATAATATTACAATGGTGGTTACAGGTCATTATTTGTCAAAACCCACAGAATGTACAACACCAAGAGTGAACCCTGATGTAAACTATGGACTATGTCTCACCCAATGATGTGGCAATGACATGTCACTGGTTACAACAAATGTATCAGTTCCCCTGGGATGCACAATGTCCACAGTGGAGGAGGCTGGCTGGGGGAGGGGGCGGGGTAGGGGGTGTCTATGAGAAATCTCTGTACATTCCACCCAATTTTGCTATGAACCTAAACTTCTCTAAAAAAACAAAGTTTATTAATTTAAAAAAAGAAAAAAATCTCCCTGCTACAGACTGAACTGCATCCCCCCTCAAATGCATATGCTGAAGCCCTAACTTCCAATGTGATGGTGTTTGGGGGTGGAGCCTTTGAAAGGGAATTAGGTTTAGATGAGGTCATGAGGGTGGGGCCCTCAGGATGGGATCAGAGCCCTCAGAAGAAAAGATACCAGAGAGCTTGCTCAGGTGCTGTCTCTCTCCCTGTCACATGAGGATGTAGTAAGAAGGTGACCATTCCATTTGCAAGTCAAGAAGAGAGCCCTCACCAGAAACCAACCAAGCCGGCACCATGATCTTCAACTTCTAACCTGCAGAACCCTGAGGAAGAAAATCTCTGTTTTTAAGCCTTCCCTCAGTCTATGGTATTTTGTTATGGCAGCCCAAGCTGACTAACATACTTCCATTTTTTAATTCAACATATCAAGAGATTCTGGGGTTTCCTTGTGGCTCAGTTGGTAAAGAATCCGCCTGCAATGTGGGGACCTGAGTTCGATCCCTGGGTTGGGAAGATCCCCTGGAGAAGGGAAGGGCTACCCACTCCAGTATCCTGGCCTAGAGAATTCCATGGACTGTATAGTTCATGGGGGTCGCAAAGAGTCAGACAGGACTGAGTGACTTTCCCTTTCACATCAAGAGATTCCATTAATAGTTTTCACTTATTTTACAGCTAGAAACTGTCTAGAAGAGTAATCTGAAAAAAAAAAATTTAAGACATAAAATCTATACAATTATTATGAGTTATTAAGATATTACCAAAATCTATACAATTATTATGAGTTATTAAGATACTACCAAGATCTATACTGGTATCATTATGAAACAAGAACATGAAGGCAGTAACAACAACAGCAAAAAAGGCTTTCTCAGGCTTCCCCAGAGGCTCAGTGGTAAAAATCCATCTGCCAATGGATTCATCCCTGGTCCTGGAAGATCCCACATGCACCACAACTACTGAGCCCGTGAGCTGCACCTACTGAAGCCTGTCCACCCTAGAGCCCTTGCGCTGAAACAAGAGAAGCTACCACAATGAGAAGCCCGTGTACCACAACAAGAGAGTAGCCTCTACTCTCTGAAACTAGAGAAAAGCCCTTGAAGCAACAAAGACCCAGTACAGTTAAAAAAAAAAAAAAAAAGATAAATAAATAAATATTTTTAAAAAGGCTGTCTCACTGTGCCTCTCAAAAAAGCATGAGCTCACAAGATATTTGATGACTTATCGGCCAGGACTGAAAACTGAAAGATCACTCTGACATTTTGTTCCCAATATGCCACTAACATGAGGTAGGTATCTGTTTCATCAGATTAGACACAGTTATTCAGGAAACATAATTTGAAGCTGCATGATGATACCGATCTCAGACTTTGAGAAAGACTTTTAAAATTAACCCACTGTTGATAAAATGAAGGATACTACCAAACAAATGGCCTAACGATTAAAAAAGAGCTGTAATGAAGTTTCATCTTCAAGACAAAACAACACTGCTGCTGCTGCTGCTGAGTCACTTCAGTCGTGTCCGACTCTGTGCGACCCCATAGACGGCAGCCCACCAGGCTCCCCGGTCCCTGCGATTCTCCAGGCAAGAACACTGGAGTGGGTTGCCATTTCCTGGCTAACCAAAGCTCACCATCAATATAAAACTGTGACGCTGAATGGATGGGTATACTTTTATACACACACACATTTAATGGAAATATTTAAGTCTATGAACTACTTTAATAACTGAAACACAAACAGAATTTGGGCTAGCGAAGCTTACCTGAAAACCAATCTTACCAGTTGACTTTGTCGTACAGCAGAAACACAACATTGTAAAGCAATTACACTCTAATAAAAAATTAATTAATTAAAAAAAAAATAAAACCAACCTCAAGGTCTTCAGAGAGGAGAGAGGAATGGGTTGCCTTCTGGGCCATCTCCTGAAGCTGTAGCTGAGTCTTCTGAAGAGTACTCTGGCATTCAATTTGGTTCGATTCAAGGCTTTTTACCTTCTTTGTGAGTGACTTGATTATTTCAGTTCTTTTATGTAGTTCACCTGAGGGAGATTATTTTCAGGCAATGGCTTAAAAGTAAGGGTGCTAAGGAATCTTTCAAAGGTTAATTCTTCTTTGAAAAGTTTTTATTATGAAATGCACGATACTGTACCTAGTCAAGACACTAGCAGCAACCCAGAGCTCTGTATGTCACTTCCTGAACAGTCTCTCCAATTCCCCACCTTCCAACCACCATCCTGGGTCATTTCCTTGTTTTTTATTACAGTTTCACTATCTTTGATCACATCCCTAAAAATAGTTTAATTGTGTGAATTCTGCTTGCTGTTTTTCACTTAAGATTATGATTCTGTGAATTCTCTAGTGGTCCAGTGGTTAGGACTCTGCCCTTTCACTGCCAAGGGCACAGGTTTGATCCCTGGTCCGGTTACTAAGATCCCACAAGCTGCACTGCAGGGCCAAAAAATAAAGATGATGATCCTGAGATGTGTCCATGTGGCCGTGTAACTCCTCCTTGTGCACTGTCATTCCTACATAATAACATTATATGATCATGCCAACATTTACATATACATTCTACTGTTGATGGTCATTTGGACTGTTTCCACTTCACAGCTATTATGTACGATGTTGCTCTGAATATTCTTGCACAAGCATCTTCATGCTTTTGCAAGAGCTCCTAAATAAAACGTGGTCCCTCAGACCAGCTGCACCAATATCAACTGTGAACTTGTTAAATATGCAGATTCTTAGGCCACAGACCTACTGTATCACAATCTACTTATTAGTAAGATCCTGAGGACTTCCCTAGTGGCTCAGATAGTAAATAATCTGCCTGCAATGCAGGAGACCTGGGTTGGATCCTTGGGTCAGGAAGATTCCCTGGAGAATGGAATGGCCACCCACTCCAGTATCCTTATCTGGACAATTCCATGGACATAGGAGCCGAGTGGGCTACAGTCCATAGGGTTGCAAAGAGTCGGACACGACTGAGTGACTAACACTTTCACTTCACTTGTAGGTAATTCACTTGCATACTGAAGTGGGAGTATTCTTCCAGAAGTGGAAATGCAGAGCCAAAGCTTGGTATATCTTCAACTTTACCAGAATTGTCACGTGATTCTTCCAAAGTAGTTGTACTAATTGACTCTCCTACCAGCAGTCAATGAATCTTCCCTTGCTCCACAATTTTACCAGTGCCTGGTATTTTTCGCCAGTTTGTTAAGTGTAAGAAGTCTCATTATGATCTTAATTTTCGTTTTCATTTCCCTAATTTACGAATGAGAACGTTTTTGTAAATTTATTGGCCAGTTTTCCATGAAATGCCTATTCAAATGTCTTGATCATTTTAAAACCAGATACTAATGGTTATACAGGCAGACCTCTGAGATATTGTAGGTTCAGTTCCAAACCACTGCAATAAAGGGAATATCATAATAAAGTGAATCACACAAATACTTTGGTTTTCCAGTGCATATAAAAGTTATGTTTATATGGCAGTATATTGTATTCTATTAAGTGTGCAACAGCATTATTTCCAAAAATCAATGTGTACACCTTAATTTAAAAATACCTTATTGGGACTTCCCTGGTGGTCCACTGGTTAAGACTCTGTGCTTCCAATGCAGAGGGCACAGGTTTGATCCCTACTCAGGGAACTTAGATCCCAAATGCCGCATGGCATGGTCAAAAATTAAAACAAAATTAAATTTAAAAAATAAACAAATACTGTATTATATGTATATATGTGTGGGTGCATACAGTTAGAGTAAAATCAGATGGTCATCAGGAAATTGAAAAATTAATCATGTTTAGACTGTCACATTTACAGAATCCTTTGTGTAATAAAAGCAAAAAAAAAAAAAAAAGAAGGGGATATATGATTATCTCTCTTATTTTTTTGACTGTGTCAGGTCTTAGTTGCAGAACCCAGGTTCTCTGGTGGAGGCATGTGAGCTCGGTAGTCGTGACACGAGGGCTTAGTTGCCCCATGGCATGCAGGATCTCAGATCCCCAACCAGAGATCGAATCCACATCCCCTGCATTGGATTCTTAACCAATGGACCACCAGGGAAGTCCCTACTTTTCTATAAACAGATCTAGTATCTCCTCCTCTAGTACATTCTAGTAATATTAACATAGTCTGACTGTCAATAGAACAGTCAGATTTTAGGGTAGCACCAAAAGGATGACAGTTAAAATATGGTACAAAGGGAAATTTTTGTAAGTCACTTTTGAGGTTGCTGTAATTTTAAAAGATGACTGTTTTAAGTACTTGAGATCAAGTTCAATATCAAAAGTTTAAAATCTTTGAGTCAGTTCAAAAGGAATGGTCAGTTCAGTGGCATCTTCATTCATATTCTAGCTCAAAACTAATTTCCTTCAGGTTCGCTCTTGACCCTTCCTGTCTACTGGAGCTGTCCCAGCACTCTTTCTACAGTTAAGTATTAATACTTTGCTTGCCCTACTTTAATTCACATTGTGTTTGTCTGTTCTGCTGTGAATGTTCATGAAGTCCTCCTATCTTCAATTAAACTCTAGGACAACAGGGACTGTGTTGAGATGTTCCTTCTCTATTTTTCCCATGAGCGCTTTCAGTATGTTGGCATGTACCAGCGCTAGATGGATGATGCTGAAGATATGTCTGACCTTCTAATTTGCTGCAACGTTCTTCCAAAGTCAACACTTTCTGCCGATCCTCTTCCCATGAAAGAAGTTGTCTCTGATGTACTGCAACCATATCATTGAGCTCTCTATCTCGATCTTTTAACTCTCCAATGAGCAGCTGCAGCTCTTTCCGTTGTTTCTCAATAGTGGAAATCTCAACCTCTGACCCAATGTTCTAAATATAGAAAGTAGATTCATGTCAAAATAAAACCATCGACATAAATCAGCCAAAGCATATTTTCCAAACAATTATATTGGGTTGGCCAAAGGAATTTTAGGGCCAACTCAGTATCTTCTTTTGCTGCCAATTCAAGGTAGCAACTTGAATCAAGGAATTTTATTTCTTGATTATAACATGGCGGCAAAATTATGTATATTTAACATATGCTAACATCTACTATACACTCTGTCTCTATCATTTTCTGTCATACCAAACACACTACTCTTAAAGAGCAGGACCAGTTGTAAAACCTTCATTTGGTTAATCACAGATAAACCCATTTCTGCATTTTTTTTCTTTGCTGTCAACCCTCCTTGTATTAGGAGAAGGCAATGGCACCCCACTCCAGTACTTTTGCCTAGAAAATCCCATGGACGGAGGAGCCTGGTAGGCTTCAGTCCATGGGGTTGTGTTGGCAGCCGGCGTGAGGCACTCCGCCCATGGCAAAGGTCATGAGGAAGGAGGCTCAACATACGCAAAGGCAGGATTGAGCCTCAGGAGTCCCCCTGGAAATCCTCAAGCATCTACCCCCATAACCAGAGCCTGCCTACTTTACTACTTTGCGCTCTCCCCTACACCTCTGACTTTACGGGGGCTGTCCCCCACCACCTCTTTCGGAGAAGGAGTTAACTTAGAGCTCCAGTTAATAATAATTCCTGGGCGTGATAGGAGTGTTTCAATGTACAAACTCCTCTGAAGGTTCTCTAGCCTGCCTGACAGGCTTGTCCGGCCACATGTGATTGCTCACAGCCTCCCAACTGTGAGAGGCACGAGGTGCTTTAAACCTTCTAAAAACAGGTTCCTTAGAAAAGTTAGAAAACCATAAGTATAATGGGCTGATTAGAAATTGTATTGATGAAGGGTTTTTCATTTGTTGAGCCAATGCTTGTTGCTAAGTCTCCATATCCCCTGCCCTTACACACATTAATGAATACATAGAAGAAATAAGTATTAACCTTTGATATTAATCACATCAGACCTTAGGCTAAGTAAATTCTTTCCTTAACTAAAACCCACTACACCCTCTCCCTATAGGAATGTAACTTTATTTGGGTGGCATCTGTTTTAAGAATAATCACCCCTGGAGAAATAAGTGTTCTGGTTGACTGACCGCTGTCACAAGGAGAGGGCCATAAATTGTCAGCAGGCCCCCTGGCCAGAAGATGATGTAACACCCCTAAGACCTCTGTATACATTTGTGTGAAGCACCTGACTTTGATAAAAGTCAGGACTGCTGACCCCGAGTGACTTTTGCATAACATCTCAGTGTATAAAAGTAGACCATGGAAAATAAAGATTTGGGATCAGTTCCTCGAAAGACTGGTCTCCCCATGTCTCTCTCTCACTCTGGCTGAGTCTCCATCTGGAGCGTGGAACCCGCCATGCTTACTAATTATGCCTAGGCTTCTAAGATCCGACCGGGGAGGACTGTGTCTCCTCTCCTTCGGGAGAACGGAAGGATGCCTGCGGCCTACGTAAGTGGTGCAAGCTTCTTGTCTTGAAGTTTTATTGGTCTCCCGCGTAAACCAAGCTACTCAGCCTCTTTTCTCCACTGAATTTTCCTACCGAGCTATCCTCATTCTATTACTCTTTATATCCTTAATTAACGTTTAATTAAGCAGTTGTTTCCTGACCCTCGCCTACGCCGTCTCTCCTTCGAATACCCTGGATCAGCCGGGTCTGGACCCCTGCAGGGTTGCTACAGTCAGATACGACTAAGCGACTTCACTTTCACTTTTCCCTTTCATGCATTGGAGGAGGAAATGGCAACCCACTCCAGTGTTCTTGCCTGGAGAATCCCAGGGACGGGAAGTCTGGTGGGCTGCCGTCTATGGGGTCGCACAAAGTTGGACACGACTGAAGCAACGCAGCAGCAGCAGCAGCTCCTTGTATCAATCAACAATATTATCCCCCATCTTATACCCCCATCTAGCAATTCTAGAACAATCAACTAAAGGGAAACAGGAAGTAAATATTGTTTAAATATAACTGGTTCAAATTCAACATACCTACTTAAAAACAAATTTTGTAAAGGAAAAATTTCAAACATACACTGAAGATAAAAGAACAGTATAATGAACTCACATTTGCTCAGTAGCTAGGTCTTACTACTATCAAAAATTTTGCAACGTTTCAATCTTTCTTTTTCTTTTTGTTGTTGATAAAAAATGTATTTTACTTTTAGATACTTTGGTATGCCTCTCTAAAAATGAACATTTTTATATAGCCAAGATGCCATTTTCATGCCTAACAAAATTATCTACAATAATTTCTTTTAGGCATACATCATTTGAAAGTCTAGTGCAGTCAAGTTGGTCTCAGCTAAGTGGGAATCCAGAATGAGCCACTTGGTGGCTCCAAGACCTTGGGCAAGTTACTTAACTTTCTTAATCCTTAGTTTCTTTGCTGTGAAATGGTAGTAACACTATTTCGATTTCTTAGTCGTGTGGATTAAGCAAGATTAGGTCTGTAAAGCACTTCCCATTGTATCATTAAAAATGACACACTATTGTGTCTTTAAAAATCAATCAACAGTTAAATCTAAAAAAGAAATGAAAGATTTTTTCCAGCCAACCTGAGGATTGTAACCTGGGAGACAGTCTTTCAAAAAGCTCTGAGAACCATTCTGCCTATAAGATGTCAAAACACAGTTACATATGTTTTCAAGACAAAGAGTTGAAAATACATCAAAATAATACATTCACCTTTACACAGTTTAGATTTGCACAGACAAGGCAAGTGGTGGGTCATTGTGACCCCTTACATGATTGAAAAAGGAATGCTATCTACTAAGGAGTTGCTTGCTAGTTCTAAGGAAAAAAAAAAACCAAACCTTTTTTTTTTTTTTGTAAGCAGGCATTCCTAGGTCTTTTAAAGGGATCTAGTTAATGTATAAAGGGGATGCACAATACACACGAGGAGGGTGTGGCTCAAAGTGCAGAGAAAATTTTATGTTAAAATTTTCATGTCCTGCCTTAATAAAATTTTGTTCCATCATAACCGATCAACAAACATTAGCTATTATTAACAAATTATTAGCTAGGCTGTAAGTCACATTCTTAAGTATGGCACTGTCCCCATCTATGAACTAAAGAACTAAAAAACAAAAAACTGAATCACTATGCTGTACACTGAAACTAACGCAATATTGTAAACCAATTATACTCCAATTAAAAAAAAAAGTGTTACTGTTTACCAGAGACCCATGTACATCATTATTGCTTTCTGAATTATAAGAGTTGTAGAGAAATAATAATGACGAATTAATTACTTACTTACTAAACACAGAAAATGGAACTTGGAGTCAAGGAATTCCAAGCCATAAGACTTGAATTCCAGTCTTTGGTAAGCCATTTCACTCACTCATTCACTCAACCAATATTCTCTGGGCAGACCAGTTGCTTGGGGCATTGAGCTCGCCAGCCAGGAGCACGGATTCTAACACGGGAAACAACAATGGACCACGTGTGCAAAACACGTTCATCTCAACCTATACGGACCAGATACATGCACATCTTAGGCAAGTTTACTTTCAAGACGTTTTGGGAAAACTGGTGATTACAGCGCTGCTCCACTCGCAGGTGGCTGGGAAGCAAGGGCAGGTAAACGAGCAGGTGTATGGAGAAACAACCCTGCAGATGCCCATTGATATATCGTTAAAAAGTGAGCACCGCGCCTGGACTGAACAACACGTTTTCATTAAGGTAAGGAAACGGACGTGACGCTCCCCTGCGTCCTGGGTATTGTTTCACATTTTAAGCAGGAACGATGCCTGAGTAACCCCCATGCACGTTGTCCCAGAGGACTGCTCTCCGCTCGCCCTGGGACGAGCCGGCGGAAACCGGAGGCGCCGAGGGGCGGCCGCTCACCTGGCGCCCGGCCAGGAAGGAGGCCGAAGGGTTCATAGGTGTTTCCTCCACCCCCAGAGACAGTCGGTGTGCGCAGCGTCACCTTAGAAACGCCATCGGCGCGCCTGCCTGGAGCGGCGGGGGGCGAGCCCCGAACCCCGGAGCCCCGCGCCCTCGCCGGCCCAAGCCACCCCGCCCAAACCGCCGACCCCGCGGAGCGCGCCCGGCCCACTCGGCCTACGGCGTCGCCGAGGGGCCGCCCCGGCTCTCGCGAGACCCCAAGGGGGGCTGGCTCCCTCCTGGCGCGAGCCGCGCCGCCATCCCGGCGTTTTGTTCTTGCAAGTCTGGAGACTCTCGAATGGTTTGGCGATGTAAAAGCCGTTACCGCGGCCCGCAAAGAACCGCTCCTTCACCACTACCCAGAGAATGATGGAACAAATGAACGGCCGTCTCTGCCACATCGTCCTGGCCTATGTATGACCAGCTGCTTACAGACTCGCATCTTTCCCTCCTAAACTGTGAGCGTTGTCGCCTTAGCTGCCCTGCACATCCGGGTAGGGAGAACAGTCCGTACCTGGCATTCAAATAGATGGAGGCAGACGCCACCTCTGGTAGTAGTTGATAGTCAATTGCTGACCAGCCCCGCACAGTTCTAAACTGAGAATCACAGATAAAGAGAGTAAAAAGTTTAGGGATTTTTTTACTCTTGATGTAGCTCTTTTGTTACATCAAATGATGAGATGCACCTTTTGGGGTAGACGTGACGCCTTAGGGTGGACGTACACCCACCCTGCTGCTCAGCCTGGAAGGGTGCTGTCCCTCTTGAGGGGTGCCCGGGCTGATTTCATCAGCCCCTGGATGACTTGATTCCTATTGTTAAATCAGTCCCTGTCCTAAGTCAGGTGATTCCCATTGATTCAGTCAACACCCTGTGTTGTGTGACTCCTATATATTAAACCAACCCCTAAATCATGAGTCACTGCTGATTAAATCACCTCCCTCAAATACTGTCACCCAACCCCACCCGCCGTTAAATCGAGTCCTTAAATCGCCTAACGTTCATTAAATCAATGAAACATCTTAGGTTTCCTGACACCACCCCACCCCATTAAATCAATCTGCCTTACCTCTTGGGACACACATTAAGGAGGAGATTGATTTAATTAGGGTCACTAAAATCACTACAGATGGTGACTGCAGCCATGAAATTAAAAGACGCTTACTCCTTGGAAGGAAAGTTATGACCAACCTAGATAGTACATTCAAAAGCAGAGACATTACTTTGCCAACAAAGGTTCGTCTAGTCAAGGCTATGGTTTTTCCAGTGGTCATGTATGGATGTGAGAGTTGGACTGTCAAGAAGGCTGAGCACCGAAGAATTGATGCTTTTGAACTGTGGTGTTGGAGACGACTCTTGAGAGTCCCTTGGACTGCAAGGAGATCCAACCAGTCCATTCTGAAGATCAGCCCTGGGATTTCTTTGGAAGGAATGATGCTAAAGCTGAAACTCCAGTACTTTGGCCACCTCATGCGAAGAGTTGACTCATTGGAAAAGACTCTGATGCTGGGGGGGACTGGGGGCAGGAGAAGGGGACGACAGAGGTTGAGATGGCTGGATGGCATCACTGACTCACTCGATGGACTGAGTGAACTCCGGGAGTTGGTGATGGACAGGGAGGCCTGGCGTGCTGCGATTCATGGGTCACAAAGAGTCGGACGCGGCTGAGCAACTGATCTGATCTGATCTTTACTAAAGCAGATTGAATCAGTGGGTGTGCTGTCCCCCTTGGAGGGGGGCATACACCTCCCTGGCGTAAGTTAAATGATGATGTACCCCCATGGGGTAGAGGTGCACACCCTGAGGGTCCTGCCCCCTGGGAAGCAGGTGGTTGTGCACCCTGTGGGGGGAGACCCTTGGCATTTTATCTTGACAATATTTACCATGTTCTGAGTTGAGATTAAGATTTTATTCTCCTGTTCATAATCACTCCTTCCCCCTTTTTACTCTTATAGGAACTGAACTATAAAAAAGTAATGCTTATTATATTTAATCTCTGGTCACCCACCCCTACTGCTTAACCCCTAAGATGGCAGTGCTGGCAAGACAAATTCTTAATCGTATTTCAACTTTACTTTTGGTTGACTGAATTAGCAAAACACGCCCTCATGTTCATAAAAGATAACCTGAACATGGAAAAAACAAATTTAAAATTTCTTGCCTTGGAGCTTCCCTGGTGGCTCAATGGTAAAGAATCGGTAAAGAATCCACCTGCCAACGCAGGAGACACAGGTTCGATCCCTATTCGGGGAAGACCCCACATGCTGCAGAGCAACTAAGCCTGTGCACAACTATCGACCCTGTGCTATAGAGCTGGGGAGCCACCACCACTGAAGACCATGCTCCACAGCAAGAGAAGCCACCGCAATGAGAAGCCTGCAAACCAAAACTAGAAAGTAGCCTGCACTCTCAACTACAGAAAAGCTCTTGCAGCAATGAAGATCCAGCACTGCCAACATTTTTAAAAAGAAAAAAAAAAAAATCTTACCTTGAAACTTTACTGATTTGGAAGACACCTGTCTCCTCAGGATAGGCTCATGTTCAGAACCAAAAAGGCAATGCCTTAGAGTTTAAAAATCAAGAAAGCAAATGCTGACGAATTGTTAAATGACTTATCAATAGATGACTATGCAGTAAGTTGTGGTGGTAGAATGAGAAAGATGAAAAGGAATGTGGTTGAATGTCAATTTTCCAAGTGAGGAACATTTTAACTCACATGCTTCTCAAATTTCACTTTTGTAAAACCTGGGAGTTTTAGGAAGCCCTAAAATGTCCTTCTTTACCAGGCAATCACATGCCTAATATTCACTTTAAAAGTACAAGTATAGAAGCAGTAAGAAATGAGGCTCATTTTTATGAGTTATGGTTGCTAAGTACCAATTGGATGTGGTTAAGAGGGTTATTATGACTAGTTGCAAATCAAAAATCTTAGTATTTTAAGGTAAAAAATCTTTAAAGAGAAAATATAAGAATTAAACAGCATCTAGTTATGCACTAATTCAAACTGATGAACTCTACAGACTCATTCCAGTTTCTCTACCATATTTCCTAAGTAAAGACATTTAGTAAATAACAGAACCTAAAAGGTATAAATTGTTTTTTAAAAATTGTTATTAATTTTTAAGAATGAGAAAGCTACCATGGATTATACCTGACAGCTGACTTAATGTTATTTAACAACAATTTAACTAAAAAAGAATTTAAAACCATATATTGCCAGATGTTTTTTAAAAATAAGACACTACATACCAAAACTGTATTTGTATTTGAAGTTGCCAGCTTAATCATTGTAAATCTCTTACACATATTATAAAGCTGTTTAAAGTATTCTTTTTGCTAAAAATACTAGATTGTGAAAGTATTTACATAATAAAAGTATATACAGAATGTATGAATTCAACTCAGTCCTTGAACTATATATATATATATTGTGTGTGTGTGTGTGGCCATGCCATGAGGCTTGTGGGATCTTAGTTCCCTGACAAGGGATTGAACCCAGGCCACAGCTGTGAAAATGCTGAGTCCTAACCACTGGACGGCCACAGAATTCCCCTTGAACAATAGATTTTAATCAGAGATTAAACAGTTGCATTTTAAATTTCAAGTCAAAGAAAAAGATTCACACATATACACAAGGACAGTTTTAATCCTGCATTTTCCTGCAGTAACATCCACTGTGGCTATAAATGGACTGAAACTGCATTTGCCAAGAACTGTGAACATTAAGAATCTTTACATGAAGTCACGTGTTGATACAAGCACACAGACATCTTCTAGCACCAACAGAATACATACATAACACATATCAAGTGGTCTTAATGGATAAATTTGCTTCATTAGATAATTTTAACTAAACTCACAGTTAATGCAGAATTTCATTTTCTTAATTTACAACTTTATTTATACATTCTTCCTAATGTTTCAATTACTCAAAAACCCACTCATTCATTCAAGATGGTATTCTGCATGGCAACAGACAATGGGTTCTAACTTTCTTAAAGGTGTTGACAGCAACTTAAAATACCACTGAGTCTTCTTTCCAATTTGTAGCACCAGACTTAGGACCTTTATAAAAACAGAGTTTAAATTCATTTAATATATTCATTAAGATTCATTGTCACTGCTTCTCTTCCAAGAAAAACACATTTCAATTGCTGCTTTCCAGACTATACTGAGCAATGGTGTATATTATTTTCAAATGACTAGCAGAATTTCACTCACATAAATTTACAGCCAGAGCAAGAACTCAGGCTCTCTGAATGGTTGTCCACTCAAGATGATGAAAATAATGTATAAAATGGATTTGGGTGTCTGACCCCCTACTTACCATTATCAAACACCTTTCCAAGAATTCTTAGAAAGTATTTTAAAATATATGCAAATATCCTACCATATGACACACCATCATTTCTTTAACCATTTCCCAACTGTGCATTTATAATCATTTGCAATTTTTTAAATATTATGAGTAGCACTGTGATGAACACCCTCATCCATAGTTTTAAGCAAGACATTATATCTTTAGGATAATGCCAAAGAAGTGGGTCAAACAGTGCAGATGGTTTTAAGGCTTTTAATATATTTTACCAAATAATCTCCACAACAGCTTAAACAGCTGTTACCAACAATATGTTAATATGCCCACAAAGTGAACTTGGTTGGTGACCATGAAGCAAATTCAACCAGAGATCCATGAGATACTCAAGCGTCTCAAAACTACCACACCAAAGAAGCAAGGAGAGTTATTACTGGTGATGAAGCCAAATTCAAATCTTTAAAATATCACTCAGATTAAAAAAAAAAAAATCATTTTTGATTAAATTGTGATTATTTTAAAATAATCAACAGAAAAGCTTTCCACAGAAAATCTAGTTTTTCCAAAAATAAAGTTAAAAAGAAAGAGAAAAGTCAGTACCAAACGACCAAAATTTTTTATTTGACTAAATTCTATCTCATGCATAAGCATGACAGTCTCTCCTATTTATTAGACTTTGGCAATTAAAAAACAAAAAACAAAAAAAAAACACACACCCAAAAACAAGCAGCCTTGTACAGAACAGTGACAATTCCAAGGGCGAGGGGTAGGCTACAGTTTTACTGTAGGATAAATATATATATTTTTAAAAGGCCTCTCTCCCTTTGGCCACATTAACAATCAGTTCAGATCATTAAATACAGACACATTTTCAAAATCACTTCTTCACTTCTCCAAGATCTTCAATGCTATCATCATCCACCTATAAAACACAAATAATTACATTTCATGAGCTGTGCTTAGCAACTAACATGGAAGCAACTGCTTTAGTAACTTACTTCTATAGATGCACAAGTTCCAAATACTCACCTCTGGCCATTTTTCCTGAATGACATCAATAATATCATCTGTAAAGTCTCCCTGAATGATGATTTCATCCTCCCCTGTTACTGAGGCACCACAGGAGAATTTCTGAGCAAAAAATCTTTGTGCTTCTTTAAGATCAATTTCTGTTATTTTAAAAAAAGAAACAGACTATAATTGGAATCATATGTCAAAGATATTTTTCCATTTTGAAATTTAATCTGCATTTTAAATTCATAAAACAGATCATATTAATGGGTTTCATGTTCCTTTCAGAACAGTAATTACAAACTACCCATAGGCAGTCATCTGAACAATGTAACATTTTTAAGGTCAGATAAAGCCTCAGTACATAAAAATAAGATCATCCATACTATTCCTGATTCATATAGTAAGACCAAAGAAAATCCAGGAACACATGAATTCCAACATTACATATACACTTCCAAGTAAATGAAGTTCTTGTGGTTATCCCTTTTTACAAAGGAAGACACTCCACCACTAACCACCTTCCCTCCCCTGCTACTGTCAGACAGAGGGGACAGGTCATTTTGCAACTGTTTGGCTACTGAGACTGGGAGGGAAAAAGGAGCAGTGCTGGTAGACCTGCTCAGGGAAACCTGTCCAGCCCTCATTCTAGATAAAATGTGCACAAGCAGAAATTCTGGAATGGAAAGTCAAACCAGTCCCCTCTGCAAAAGATTTTTAAAATTTTAAATTTGACTATAGTTAGAAATCCAAAATCTCATTTTGTATCCTTCTTAGCAAAAAACAGAACTGTAAAATTTTCATGATAATAGATTAAAAAGAGAATGAAATGAATTAATGAATAAAACTCACAAATTTTAAACATACTTAAGCTTGAACTCACCAAAAGTTGCAAGGCCACACACTCTTGTTACATATTTCTTCTTTGCTCTGGGAATTTTGGCTATCGTAACCTTTTGTGGTACAGTCTTCTTTTTCTGTTTTATTTGACCCCTTCCACCTTTATTTATTAAGAAACAGTTCAGGATTAGTTGTTTTATCATAAATAGAGAATACTATCTTTAAATATACTGATTTTCAAAAGGTATAAAATATTAATTTCTAAAGCTTCTTTTTCTAATACAAAATTCATAAACACATGCATGAGTATTCATTCAGTCAATACATTGTAAGTAGTATGTGCTGTGCACTGCACTAAGGGCTGAGGACACAAAGACCAAGAGAACACAAACACAGTCCCTGTCCTCCAGAGGCTCTCAGTCCAGGGCAAGGAGAGAACAGGTTAAATTACAGCAATCTGGTATATACTGAAATAGGATCCATGAACACAGCACTACCATAAGCGCTGCAGAGGAATGGCTTACTCTACTTCCAGAGGACAGAAAAGGTTTCTGTATGCTGTAATTGAGAACTATGCTTTGTCTTTTGGTGTGTGTAACAGGAAAGTAGGATTTACTGGTTGGCCTAGTAAGGAAAAGACAGTGCCAAGGCTCCCTTGAGTGCAGGGCCCGCCACTTGTCCAGGGGGCCACGGTTAGGGTTGTACTCGACCCCACAACCATCTGGGACAAGCCACTTTTCTGCCTCCATGTTTTCAAACTCATTCACATTAAACTTAGTAAATCCCCAATTCTTGGTGATGTGGATCATCTGGCATCCAGGGAACTTGAGCTTAGCCCTGCAGAGTGCTTCAATCACATGCTCCGTATTCTGCAGCTTGGTATGGATGGACATAGCAACTCGACCAATGTGGACCCTGGCCACTGTGTCCTGGGGCTTTCCAAAGGCACTTCACATACCTGTCTGGAGCCTAAACTGGGGTGGTCCCATAGGCAATTGGTCTCGTTAGGGTGGATGCGAGTGTCCACTGGAAAGGGCTGTCTCCTTAGGGCGACTCATATAGGCCACAAATTGAATACACTACAGAGGAGGTAGTGTACTGTTCACAACCATTGCACACTGAGCCCCCATGGGGAAAAGAGCATGGTTGGCTTAATTGGCTGCAAATACACTTGTCTGAAGGAAGCTTATGATATGTAGGAAAGAAAGCCAGATAGGCAAAGATTATATACCAGTCATTCAAGAACTAGTACATCAAGCTCTTTATACTGCAAAGAAAAGAACCCAGCATACAAGTGACTATGCAGGAGTGAAATCATTGATTTATGGTCTGTCAAGATCATCATACCGTGTGGAGGGTGGGCCTGTGAAGAGCAATGAAAGAGAGGCCACTGAGGAGGCTTCTACATTAGTTCAGGCAGAAACTAATCAAAATCTAAATAAAGCAGTAGCAACAGCAATGGCCAATAGGTACAGAATAAACAGAGGAAGGAGACGAAATCACAGAATTCAGAACTGATTCAAAGGGGCAAAAAGAAAGAAGCCAAGATGGGTCTCAGGTTTTTGGCTCAAATGATTGGATAAACTGCTGTCATTAATCAAAGTGAACAAAACCAAAGATGCAGATTCGGGACTTAAGTAAGTTTACTTTGGAAGTGCTGTGTTTGAAGTGCCTATGGGACCATGCACATTTCTAGTCTAGAGACATGATCCCCCAGGACTAGATTTGGGAGTTCTAAGTGCAGAGTGGGGGCAAAAGTTAAGGATGCAGAAGAATCATCCAGGGAGGATATGCAGAATGAGAAGGTAAGTGCACCGAGTCCTGGGAAACACCATTTTTTAAAGGGACAGAAGGGAGAAGTCTGCACAGAAGCCTGAGGAGGAAGGAAAGCAGAATAAGGGAGCAAGCACAACACTTCAGAAAGGAGTATTCAGACGCTCTCTCACCACTGAGCAAACACCCAGCCATTTGTGACCCTTATCAGAGGAGTTTCAATGGCATCAAAGTCAGGTAAGGATGGACTGAGGAGTGAAGGCTCAATGACTGAACTGAAAGGAGGATAGCTGAGTCTAGTCTTAGCAAGGAAGTCCAGCTAAGAAGGCAATGGGGAGGAGAATATGGCAAAGAGAGACACGAGTTCTTGGGGGAATGTTTTTTGTTTTAATGCGAAGTCCTAGAAAATATTTATAAGCTAATTTTAGTTATGGGAGAATTAATTCAGGAAGAAGAAACAGGCAGGGATAGGATACAAGGCACGAGAAATTCATTTTAGAAGGAGGAGAGGTAGACAAGTATATTCATCAGTTGTGAAAAGAAAAATTCAACTGAGCTGACAGTAATAAGGAGAGAACAAAATCTTTTATAAATGTCCTCACTCTATTTAAATAGAATACATAAGGTATTTTTATAAGGTAACAAAGTTTTTAAGTCATAAACAAGCTGGCTGGCTGTTTTTTATGTATATACATGGCAAATGAAGCAAGTTTCCTTGGGTCCAACTTACTGATAGAGACCAAATCATAGGAAACCCAGTCATCCTGAGAACGATCCTGTACCCCTCTGTATGGTATTCACACAGAAGGCAGTAACAGGAAGATGTTATTCAGTTTGGGAATGCTTTCATTTCTTATTTCTTCTGGTGATTATTGTTGTATAGTTGCTAAGTCGTGTACAACTCTTTTGCAACCCCACGGACTGTAGCCCACCAGGCTCTTCTGTCCATGGGATTTCCCAGGCAAGAATACTGGGATGGGTTGCTATTTCCTTCTCAAGGGGATCTTCTCGACCCAGGGATTGACCCCACATTCCCTGCGTTGGCAGGCAGATTCTAAGCTTTCTGGGGAGCCCTGTTCTAGCAGTATGTTTGTATAAGTCAAATCACGCCTCACCTCTCTTTTGTTTTTTCTTCTCTTCCTCTTCCCCGGCTGTTCCTTGACCCTCACTAATTCCAGCTTCTTGTTTGGGTGAATTTTCTAGATGTAAAAACAAAACCCTTATAAGCACTGACATCACTTCATGCTAACATTAAGAAATTACCCCTGAGAAACCTCATACACAAATAAGGTATTTTATTTATTTTTTAATTGAAGGATAATACCTTTACAGACAAATAAGGTATTTTACCAACAAATGAGTATAACATTTATAAAGTCAGTGATTGTATTCCTGGACTCCTATCAGGCCTGATTCTGAAGTCATTATGGTTTAAGTGTACGGTGACAGAAGCTACATTAAAGTAGCGTAAAACCCTCAAGACTCCACAGGAGTGTTTAGCATCAAGCATACTGATTCTGTTAACAGAAAGCCTGGTCCTGAATATGAAGATACATCCTAGGCAAGTCAGGGCCCACCAGGTAGACTGACTGTTACATCAGATTTGAGGGTGCTTATCCAATCACAGACGGACCATGTTGTCTCAGGGGTTGTGCCTCATGGAAAACTATCTGAAAATCAAAGCAGCAAATAGCAGGGTAACATTGGGTATACTTCGATAGCCTTGTTTCTGGCCCAGGGTTTCCCTTCTTCTGCTACTGCCTTCATTTTTACCAGTCTTGTACGAAAAGCTATCAATTTGCTAACTGAGGAAATCTGTCCTTCTGCAGTTTTCCTTACCTTTGGCTACAGCAACTCCATTCTAGTTGCTTTGGTCAGAAGTGCAGCTGGCCCTTTTCCTCACATCCCACATCAGGACAGCAACACATCAGGACACCCTGTCAGCTCTACCTTCAAAACATGTCCAGAATCTGACCACTTCTCACCACCCCACTGCTACCATCCTGGACTAGGTGGTCATCCTCCTGACCCAATCACTGCAAGAGCCACCTACTTGATCTCCCTGCTTTGCTGCCTATGCCTCTCTTCAGTCTTTTTTTTTTAGCCATGCCACGCAGCATGTGGGATCTTAGTTCTTTGACCAGGGATTGAATCTGAGTCCCCTACATCCCTGCTCTGGAAGCCCAGTCTTAACCACTGGACCACCAGGGAAGTCTCTCTTCAGTCTATTTTCAACATAGCAGCCAAAGATGCTGTTGAAACAAAAGTCAGACCTTATCATCACTCTTCTGCCCAAACTGCTCCAAAGGCTTCTCATCTCATTCAGAAAAGCCTAGACTCGCTCTTTAAGACATAGTCCTTTGTTACTTCTCTGACTTCATCTCCTACCTGCCCCTGACCACCCTCCCACCAAAAAAAAACACAAAAAACCAAAGGCCTCCTTGCTGTTTTCTAAATATGCTGTATGCGCTAAGTGTTTGCCTCAGGGCCTTTGCACTGGGTGCGTTATCTGCCTGGAAAATTCTTCACCCAGATATTCAAAGGACTCTCTCCCTCACTTATTTTAGGTCTTTGTTCAAATGCCATCTTTTATCTTTCAAGATTTCAAATTCCCTCCCCCAAAATTCTTATCTTTCTATTCCCTGCTTATCATAATTTAATGTATTTATTTCATTTGTCTTGTTTTATTTATTTTGTCTCTCCCTCTATAATTTCCAAAGAACAAGTCTTTTGTTTACTGCTTTATTCTCAGCATCTAAAAGAGTGTGTAGCATATAGCAGGCATACAAGAAATAATTTGTTAAGCGAATGAGTGAAAATATATATCCCTAAATCATTTACTCTTCTTTATATAAGAACGTTGATATTTTGACCTATCCTATCCAGATAAGACTCATGAAGTGGTCTGCGATTTTATGTAAGAAATCTTAATTAACCGAAGAACTTAAAACAGTTTTACAGTCAATAGACATAGATATTAGAGTGATACAATTCTGTTCCTACTAGAGGACTTTTGTATCTTTAAAATAATGCCCTACATGCATCTGTTTCAGGTGTACAGGCTTTTATGCAAGAAAAAAAAAAATGTTCATACCTACAGTAAGTTTTGCAAACTCATTTGGAAAATTCTTCTCTAACCATTGTCTACATTTAGCAACATCAGGCATATATTCACAGTACTGGAGGGGGGAAAAGAACAAACTGAGTCACAACAGTATATTTTTAATCATTTTAATTAAAAAATCATTCCCTGTGCCTGCTATTTATAGAATGATAAAATCAACTACTCCCACCTAATGTCTCATCCACAGAAAATCTGTATTCAATCAGGAAATGTCCCATAAGAAATTAAAAATTAAAACACACCTCCTCACTGTAGCAATTTATTTCCTCTCCAACAAACAGAAGGGCCATTAGAAAAAGGAGGAAACAGACAAAAATAACCACAAGCATTTCTTGCTTCGGGCATATAGGCGTCTCATTTGTATGAACTGCCCACAGAGCCTGACTTAAGAAGCTTATCAACAGAAAGCCTTACACATAATTTATGCTTTCTCTTCTCTGTTTGGATGTTAAACTTTGACTTTAAGGTTACTCTTGTTTTATTGGCTGACCATGAGTTCTGCGCAAAAATCCAAACTATGTATAGACAAGTGCAAAAGATGCACACATATGACTCAAAGTCTAAAAAAAAACAATCTGTAGGACCATAAAATCATTCTAAACCGAAGTTCTCTATAAAAGGTTGAAACTCTGCCAGCAAATGACAGAAAATGAAAAATAACAAAATGAAGTTCCCAAGCTAGCTATAAAATCAATAACCTCAAATTAAAAAAGAAAAAAAGAATTTGAAAAGAACTTACCTCTGTTGGTAATGAACAGACTGGGGAAATGGAGAGAAAAGATTTGAAAATATAAATAAATAAGTACACACACACAGGACTTAATAATTTGACAAAACGCTTCGTTTCTGTTTTTTCCTGTAACTTGTCTATACCACTTTTCAAATACTACCCCCATCATGTGCTTTTTTTGAGGTTAATGCCACATGGTTAATAGAGATACTATCTTGATTTCTTTTTTTGATCTAAAGAACAATGTCTCCTTCAGTTGCTAAAACATCAGACTATACTATCTGGAATGTCTTACGGTTTTACCACAACCACTTCAATGGGTTGGAAACTAAGCTAGGATGGGAACAATTACCCATGCAACAAAGCTTAAATGGAGCTGGTTATTTCTTTTGATAACTTCACTAAAACAGCCACTAATTTTCGTTCATACGAACACATTTACAGACTTCAGTAGCACTTCTGTTACCATTTCTTTGCAATACAGTTTTCCTCTCCTTTTCATGTTATGCTATACAAGATCATGAAACTGAATTTCCTTCCTTCAAAGGGAGTTGGTTCAGTCTTGTCACTAGATAGCCTGCAAAGGCTAAGGGACTAGAAAAACTCAAAGTTTCTCAATTTTATCTATAACTCTATTACTGGGTCAACTGCTTAATTTTTAAGGTGAGGAATGGACTGGTACAGTGCGCCCAACACCTTGAGGCTTGTGAGGGAGAGGACGGGTGGTACACCATTACTAGTAACAGCAATTACCATCTACTGGGCACATCCCAGGCACTCTGTTATACTTTGTATTATGTTTCATCATCACAACCCGATAAGTAAGAATTACCATGTTTATTATGATTGACAAAAATGAGACTTAGAACAAGTAATTCATTTGCATCTGGTTAGAACAAGATTTGAACCCTGGTCTGTTTCTGAAGCTCATGCTCGTTTACCTAATTAAACCACAGAACCTATCAAGGCAATGCAGCGGTGTACCAGCCCATTATCGGTCTTTTATAGATGAAGCCCTGAAATAGGTTCAATAGCTCATCCAATGACAAAGGTGGTAATGTGGCAGAAACTATTCGATAAAATGCACCATCTATTTCAGTTTAGAGTTTCCTACTAAAGCTCTGCCTGCTTAACCAGAGCTCTCTGATCTTCACAGTTCAAGTTCAATCACTAGTAGGAACAGATATTCAGCCACACTTTCAGGATATAATTACAGGTTAAATACCATTACTGCAAACCCTAAAACCATAAAACTTTGTACACCATTTCAAATAATATTCAGTTCAGCAAAATTCTAATATGATGAAAAAAGTTGGACATATCTTCCAAGTTCCACATTATTTGAGTCAATTTTCCTCCACAGATGATTTACTATTTGTAAACTATAGCTCTTCAATGAAAATAATGAGCAGTCACCAGCTTTACATTACTAACAACCTGACCTTATACACCTGCTGATGAGATATGAAGAACAAAGTCCATCATCCATGAAACCTTCTGCTATGGTCTTCATGTTTGTGTCCCCTCAAAATTCACAATGTGGTGCTATTAGGAGATGGGGCCTTTAGAAGCATTATTTTATTTATTCTTTTCAACAGCCTGCTGAGGTAGGCTCTGTTATCCATTTTCTGGATGAGGAACTGGTCAAGGTCACTGGCCTGGCTTGGCCAATCCTGGCTAAACCAGGATTCAAACTCAGACTGACTTCAGATTCTGAAGTCTCAGTCCTGCAGACAAATGTCTCCCTGGAAATGACCCCATCCACGTACCCTTGTTTCTCACTATATTTCAACCAGCATTCTGCACCAATTAGCTCCTTTTTTTCCCCCTCTACCCTGAAAATACCACATTAAACCTTGCCCCCATACTGTTTTTGTGAATTCCTCCACCTTTCCTTGCAAATTCTACCTATTACTTAAGGTTTCTCACTTCACTTTCCCAGCTTCCCTTCGAACAAAGATCCCTCCTTTTCCTAAAATCCTAATTCATAGCTCTGGTCTTTTAAATTTAGCATTGAATATTCCCTAAGTCCTTCTCCTACAACTAGACCTTAAACTCCTTGAGGAAAAGGTAATCCTGTCTCCATCCTAGTGCCTGGAGTATCAATACAAACTAGGGAAATAAAAATAAACCTTTCTCAAAAAGGTTAGGGACCTCTGGTGACTACTGGTGAAATATCACTGGGTTAGATGCATACTTAGTGTGGTTATTCAAAGCCATCTGAGGGGTGACATAAGCAATTGAAGAGGATGGCTTTCACATACTGTATTTCATTAATTCTTTCTTCTTTTCACTTTTATAGGGATGCATCCCATAATTATGGCATGTCAATCTTAACAAATTTTTCTTTCTAAGTGGAACCTAAAATAATGGTGCCTCTTATAACATATGGAGACTTAGATTCAATGAATTAGGATACAAAGAACAGTAACTCATAACTACATCTGACAAGCAAGAATGAATAAACTAAGTCAGTATACTTTTTTAATAAGAGCACTTACTGTTATTATGTTCTTGAATTCATTGCTGAACCAGCTTTATAGGAATTATCTGACTCCAGATGTAATCACCATCTTTTTTTTTACAGACCTTAAGAAACAGACCTCTAATCCTTAGTTAAATCAGGTAACTTGCCCAAGGTCACAGAGCTAGAATTAAGCAGGAGCAGCTGGTAATGCCCAAGGTAAGGATGCAAACCCTGGTCCATGACGCCAAAGTCAACCTTACATAAAGTTCCCCTGCCTACTCTCTGGGATATTTTATACTCATTTTATTTTCTTAATCAAAGACAGTAAATAAATGATGCGTCGATACAATTTTTCAACTCAGTGACAACACCTCTCCTTTTATAGTACTTAAATTCCAGAAGAAATCTCTATTACATTCACAGAAGGTAAGGTCCACAAGAACAATGACTTCTCCTAATTTATTCATTATTCAGTTTCCAGCACACAAAACAGTTAGGCACATAGTAAGTGGCCAAAAATATTTACTAAAAAAGATAATATTTACTTGCCCTTTACTTTACTGTCGTATGTCTTCAAATTTTTCTGAACCTTTCCAAGATGCTAGGAAAATTAGTTATCTCCAATTAACAAATATTTCTGAATTGAAAATGAGGAAACACAATCAAAGGGAAAAAAATCCCTGATCCACATTTTATTAATCAGACCAAGGACACTTTCCCACAACTGTCCTACTGCCCATCACTCCAGCCTCATCATCTTCCACTTGTTATTACACTATTTCTACACTACATACTATACTCATACAAAACCGCTTATTTCTCCACAGACAAGCTTTTCCTTACACAGCTATTCACTTCATCTAGGATGCATTTTCCCACTCCCTCATCCAGTCATCCCTTAAGAGTCAATTATCTTACAAGAAGCCCAACTTTAACAGCCAGACTGGAAAGTTACTTTGGGCTGGAATAATCTATTTACACATGTCTATTTCAACTGGACTGAAAATTTCTCCAGGCCAAGTAGCAAGACCCAAGTCCCACAGGTTGGGAAAATCTGTTCATCCATGCCTCCTCTTGCCCAACTCCCAAGTAAAGATTCACCAAATGACAAAGATGAAAAAATTACTTGGACCAAATGTGAAGCCACTGATCATAACGTATAAAAATACAGTGAGTGAAAGCCATTTTCTGCCTTCCACCACTTACCTCCACAGTAAAGGACTCGAAGTGGGTAATCTGCATCTAACTTGGTGTTGCTCCTCTGGTCTCCTCTGCAATCATGCCCACCGGATTCAGAAATGTCAGCAGCCATTTCAAAACCTGTCAGAAAAGAAAATAACACAGCTTTACTATTTGGGACCAAGGCCCTGAGAGAAACACTGTTCAGGTGTAGCCTTGTCTTCCACTAGAAATCCCCCCACCCAAAATCTGTTTCAATTCTCTGCTGAATGAAAGGTAAGAAGCTGGATTCATAAAATATGATTAATTCTGGGCACACCATTTTCCAGGTCTACAGGAAAGCCAGCGACAACAGTGAGATTCATAGCAATGGACCATGACAACGCGGCGGGGGGGGGGGGGGGGGGCACCGGTGGAAGAAGCAGGAATGGGAAAAAAGGATGGGGATAGTGACCTCGGTGGAGACAAGGCAAAAGGTTTGGGGGTGATTCGGAAGGGATGCAAAGTACAACAACAGAGAAAGGCCAAGAAGCAGCTGAAGAGGCTGGAAAAACCTACGAAGAGGGGGTGAAGAAGGGGTGGGCCGCCGGAGGCGCCCAGAGTGCAGGGTGTGGGGGCGGCTGGATGCCAAGAAAGGGACGCTTTCGAGTCGGGAGAGGGGATGGAAGTGAGAGAGGGTGGGGAGACCAGAGTCTGAGGAGACAGAATACGGGCGAAAGGACCAGAAAGGAGCAGAATGTAAGGGGACTAAGGCGACAAGAGCGGTCAGGTGTGAGGGCGCGACCTGAAGCGAAGGGGGCAACCCCGGGGACACCAGAGCGGCCCATGTGGGCGGGGGTGTGGAGACGCCCGGCCCGGCCCCCTTCCGCCGGACAGCACCTCAGCTTCCCCACGCTCTCTACAAGCTTCTCCGAAGCGGGAGAGGCACGAGGGGTTATTACCCAGGCGGTCGCACAGCCTCCGCCGCCTCCGCGCCCGCCACTACCGCCAGCTGAAGCGACACATGCGATTCCTCTTCCCCAGCCAGAGCCGCCCGAGAGCGCGTCTACCAGCGGCGGTCCCGCGAGACAATAAGCCTTTATCGCGAGATTCAGTGGCCGCCGGGCGGCTGTCGCGAGAAGCCTGAAGGCTGGGGCGGGGAGGAATTGGAGAGCATGCGCGTTTCGCTCAGGGGCGGGGCCAAGCAGCCTAGAGGCTGACAGCCAGTAGGCGGTGCTCGTTACCTGTGGGAGAGGGTGGGTGGTTCGCGGTCGCGGCGCGGAAGGGGGCGCTCTTTGGAAAGCGAAGACTGCTTACTGCTTACTCCTTACTGCTTACTGCTGAGGCGGGGACGTGGCCGTGGCCCTGGGGTCTGGAGTGCATCCTTCAGTCCTGACTGACGTCCAGCCTATTGGATGTCATTCCTCCGCGGGGAGATTGCAACTGGAAAAGGCGTTTGGTTTAATTTCAACGCCCTACTCTATATTGGCGGAATTCTTTTTAAAAAGACAGTGTCAATGCTATTCCATTTTTCTCATTGCCCTGCAATCTCACCAACCTAACAACTATTTTCACAGCTTCCTGGTGTTTACTGATCCTTATATGTGTTTTAAATTGGAATTAAACTCTCCCACGTCACTGTAGACTAAAAAATTATTCACAACCTCAAGATTGAGAGTTAGGTTTTACTTGGCTGGAATTTTAGGGCTTCAAGCCTAGGAGGCAGCATCTCAAGTTAACCCTGAGAGAACTGTTCTGGGGAGGGCAGAAGCCAGGATATATAGGCATTTTGCAGCAAGGAGCAGGTAGTCTGAAAAATCAAAAGATTATTGTTAATTAAAGAAAATCAGGTATGTCAAGTAAAGAAATTAAGTGATTTTTCTGTGTATGAGCAGATGCAGTAGTCTGGGCTTACTGAAATCTCTCCTTTAATATACACCTCAGCTACCTGGGGCCAATATCCTGTGTTTTCCCATCCTGAGTCCTCAGGGCTTGTTGTAGGGAGTAGCTGTAGTCTGATGACTGCTAGATGGTAGGTATTTTTTCCTTCCCGAGTTCCCTCCGAGTTCACCAGCTCATAGTTTGGTGGTGATGATGACTGTCACATCCTTTGTTTACTGATATTGCAGGAAATAGTCCATTTCTCATCAGGTTTTCACATACCAGGTGTGTCTTGGCTTTGCTTCTATCTAGTTGTTTCATTTTGGGAAAAACCAAAATGAATATCCATCTTCAGCCTGAGTCCTATTTAGGAAATGGGAATAACACTGCAACAGTTGAAGAGATGTGGGTTAGGGAAATGGAGACCAAAAGTGCTGTGTAGATGTTGGAGGTGGTTCTTTCTGTTTTGCTGTTTCCTCCACTCACATCTGTCTCATTCTCCCCCTTCCCTACAGCTTCATTTGCCACCACCAGTACCACCCTTAAATCGTCTGCTCAGAACTTAGTGTGTATGAAGCCATCTAGCATAATCTTTTGCCCCAGAGACTATGACCTCTACTCATATCTTTCTTATATAAATGAGTGGTTTCCCCCTCTAGCAAAAGAGCATCAATTCTAAAAGATATTAAAGATCTTGTTTCTAAGCCTATTTGATTCCAATAATAAAAGGTTCCATTTATTGATACTTAACGTGCCAAGAACCTGTTCCTTTGGAGATCAAGTCCAGGTGACTTCATTTCCTAAAACTTGGGTTCTTACTAGGTGCCAGGGGCTTCCTAGGTAGCACAGTGGTAAAGAAGCCACCTGCCAATGCAGGAGATACAACAGATGCGGGTTCAATCCCTGGGTCGGGAAGATCCCCTGGAGTAGGAAATGGCAATCGGCTCCAGTATACTTGTCTGGAAGATTCCATGGACAGAGGAGACTGGCAGGTTATAGTCCATGGGGGTCTCAAAGAGTCAGACATGACTGATAACTGAGAATGCCCTATGTGCTACATGCTGGGGAAACAGTGAACAAGAGACAAAGTCCCTAATCTTATTGAGCTTAACAGTCTTAGAATTACAAAATCCTTACAATGTAGTGACTGTCTCTAATTTCCAAATAGAGGGTAAAATCAAAGCTCAAAGATGGGAATGCATCGTTTACCTATGCTTAAGACACATAGCTAGTAGCATGTTAATGATTTTAAGACACACATATTTTTACATTTTCACATCTCTTGTATCAAGATGTATTGCATGGAATGGAGTCTTTGCATTGTTGTTTTAGTTGCTAAGTCATGTCAGACTCTTTGTGACCCCATGAACTGTTGCCCGCCAGACTCCTCTGTCTATGGGATTTCACTGTGGCATAGTTTAATTTGGCAGTATTTTTCCTTTCTTAGTGATGCATAAACTAAGGTGCATCTTGCAGTCAGTGGCATCTTAGACATGAGGAAATATGGATGAGTGCCCAGTCCTGTGTAGTAGACCTAATGTCTTCAGTGCCATTCCTCACGCTTTTCCTGCTCTGCTTTGTAGAGAAGGGGGTGTTGACTCCTATGACTGAATTTCCAAGCTTTCTTTTTCCTGAGCTTCCAGCTAGTTCAGTCAATGGGAGGCAGTAATGAGACCGTGCCATCTTCTTGGGCAACATCTCTATGAGTACCGATGTCTCCCCCTGTATAATTTAAGCATATCAGCTTCTGGGCTCCTGTAACATCGCCCCTTCCCTAGATCTAGTCTCTAGCCTACCAGTGGTGATTGATGACCTCTTGCTGCTGATTTCTGAGTGGCTTCACTATCTCTGTTTAGCTTTTAAAGCCCTGAATGAAATTCCCCTCTGCTTTAAATACTTAGATAGTATTTAAATACTGTTCTCTAGGTGAACTCTGCCTGACATTGCTGGCATTCAAACCCAGAGCTGTACTTTCTCACGCACTTGTCACAACCTGTCAGCATTCAGATAATAAAAGGAGGAACAACCTATTAAATAAAGAAACAGCACAGTGGTTTCTCACCAGGAGGCCACAGACTCTTAGAGGCAGGGGAATTATTGCAAAGAATACAGGCATCCAGTTGAAAACTAAACATTTTCAGGAAATTGACTAAATATGTTTCAGCCTTAAGTATTACTGTTTTTCTAGTGTAAGTTATAGTTTTGTTCCAATGAAAGTCCAAAGGTTGAATCTGATGGGCTTGTTTCCAATTGCATCCATTCCTAAATCAATCACCATAACTAGTCAAGCCCTGAGTCAAGTGTCCATTTTTGGAACTGTGTTTGGAATGTGGAAACAGGTTCAGTTCAGTTCAGTTCAGCCACTCAGTCATGTCCAGCTTTTTGCAACCCCATGAATCGCAGCATGCCAGGCCTCCCTGTCCATCACCAACTCCCGGAGTTTACTCAAACTCACATCCATTGAGTCGGTGATGCCATCCAGCCATCTCATCCTCTGTCGTCCCCTTCTCTTCCTGCCCCCAATCCCTCCCAGCATCAGTCTTTTCAAATGAGTCAGCTCTTTGCATCAGGTGGCCAAAGTATTGGAGTTTCAGCTTCAACATCAGTCCTTCCAATGAATATTCAGGACTGATTTCCTTTAGGATGGACTGGTTGGATCTCCTTGCAGTCCACGGGACTCTCGAAAGTCTTCTCCAACACCACAGTTCAAAAGCATCAATTCTTCGGTGCTCAACTTTCTTCACAGTCCAACTCTCACATCCATACATAACCACTGGAAAAACCATAGCCTTGACTAGACGGACCGTTGTTGGCAAAGTAATGTCTCTGCTTTTGAATATGCTATCTAGGTTGGTCATAACTTTCCTTCCAAGGAGTAAGCGTTTTTTAATTTCATGGCTGCAATCACCATCTGCAGTGATTTTGGAGCCCAAAAAAATAGTCTGACACTGTTTCCACTGTTTCCCCATCTATTTCCCACGAAGTGATGGGACCAGATGCCATGATCTTCGTTTTCTGAATGTTGAGCTTTAAGCCAACTTTTTCACTCTCCTCTTTCACTTTCATCAAGAGGCTCTTTAGTTCCTCTTCTCTTTCTGCCATAAGGGTGGTGTCATCTGCATATCTGAGGTTATTGATATTTCTCCTGGCAATCTTGATTCCAGCTTATGCTTCTACCAGCCCAGCATTTCTCATGATGTACTCTGCATATAAGTTAAATAAGCAGGGTGACAATATACAGTCTTGACATACTCCTTTTCCTATTTGGAACCAGTCTGTTGTTCCATGTCCAGTTCTAACTGTTGCTTCTGACCTGCATATAGGTTTCTCAAGAGGCAGGTCAGGTGGTCTGGTATTCCCATCTCTTTCAGACTTTTCCACAGTTTACTGTGATCCACACAGTCAAAGGCTTTGGCATAGTCAATAATAGTATCAAAACCAACAGTTTACTCCAGCCATCCTCATACTCACGTGTGCTAAAATTATATTAAAATCTAGAACCCTTAGGGACTTCCCTGGTGGTTAGGTGGTTGAGAATCTGCATTCCCAATGCAGGGGGTCCAGGTTGGATCCCTGGACAAGGAAGTAGGTCCCACATGCCACAAATAGGAGCCAGCATGCCAAAACTAAAAAGATCCCTCATGTCACAAGGAGAGCTTCCCTGGTGGCTCAGGTGGTTATCCACCTGCAATGCAGGAGACCCAGGTTCGATCCCTGGGTTGGGAAGATCCCTTGGAGAAGGGAATGGCTACCCACTCCAGTATTCTTGCCTGGAGAATTCCATGGACAGAGGAGCCTGGTGGGCTACAGTCCATGGGGTTGCAAAGAGTCAGACAAGACTGAGCAACTAACACACACACACACACATACATACACACACACACACTGCAAGGAAGATCTCCCACAAGGGAAAGATCCCATGAGCTGCAACAAAGATCTGGTGCAGCCAAATAAATAAACATTTCTAAAAATAAAAATCTAGTGCTCTTAACACATCAAGTGGGTATACAGGTGAGGCAGACTACCTTACTAACAGAATCCTGTTTTACTTGAGGTCACCATGTGTCCAGCTAAAGATGCTTGATTGCCCAGCCTCTCTTGCAGTGAAGGAGGCTAAGTGATGCAATTCTGGTCAATGAGATGTAAGTGGGTGCTGAGAAGGGCATCTCTTCTCTTGGGAAACACTGTGAAAGATTTTTAAATGGACAAAAAAGAACACTGGGTGTCCTGTTTAGCATTCTCTTCAATGCTATCTTTCCTTGTCTTTGTGCTATTTTACAATTTCATAAGTTGTTAAAAATGGATAGCCAAGCAGTTTGCTCTTGTCCATAGAAATGCAAATCACTTCTGTCTAGTGGAGCTGTAATTGATTATTTCTCTGTTGACTAGTATTCCATCTGCTTGTAAATTCATTTCGGCATTTCTGGTTCTTATGTATGTGTATATGAATGCCTATGTGTGCATGTTTTTTTAAATTCTCCTTTGAATTGGTTTTCACATCTCCTGATTCCCATACTAATTAAGGAATGAAATAAAAATATTGACACGTTTACTTATAATTGGACAAGAGTCATGCTTGTTTATTTCTTGTGGTTTACAGGACCTCGTGGCTTACAGGATCTTAGTTCTCCAACCAGAGACTGAACCTGGGCCCTTGGCAGTGAAGGCATGAGTATTAACCACTGGACTCAAGGACCTAAAAAAGATGTTCTTCTCATTATAGGGGACTGGAATGCAAAAGTAGGAAGTCAAGAGATATCTGGAGTAACAGGCAAATTTGACCTTGGAGTACAAAACGGAGCAGGTCAAAGGCTAACAGAGTTCTGCCAAGAGAACACACTGGTCATAGCAAACACCCTTTTCCAACAACATAAGAGAAGACTCTACACATGGAGATCACCAAATGGTCAATACCGAAATCAGATTGATATATTCTTTGCAGTCAAAGATGGAGAAGCTCTATACAGTCAGCAAAAACAGGACTGAGAGCTGACTGTGGCTCAGGTCATGGACTCCTTATTGCCAAATTCAGACTCAAATTGAAGAAAGTAGGAAAACCACAAGACCATTCAAATCCCTTACGATTATACAGGGGAAGTGACAAATAGATTCAAGGGATTAGATCTGATAGCCAGAGTGCCTGAAGAACTATGGACAGAGGTTTGTGACACTGTATAGGAGGCAGGGATCAAGGCCATCTCCAAGAAAAAGAAATGCAAAAAGGCAAAATGGTTGTCTGAGGAGGCCTTACAAATAGCTGAGAAAATAAAAGACACAAAAGGCAAAGGAGAAAAGGAAAGATATACCCATCTGAATGCAGAGTTCCAAAGAATAACAAGGAGAGATAAGAAACCCTTCCTCAGTGATCAGTGCCAAGAAATAGAGGAAAACAATAGAATGGGAAAGACTAGAGATCTCTTCAAGAAAATTAGAGATACCAAGGGAACATTTCATGCAAAGGTGGGCACAATAAAGGACAGAAGTGGTATGGACCTAACGGAAGCAGAAGATATTAAGAAGAGGTGGCAAGAATACACAGAAGAACTATACAAAAAAGATCTTCATGAACCAGACACCACCATGGTGAGATCACCATGGGCCAGGCATCCTGAAATGTGGAGTCAAGTGGGCCTTAGGAAACATCACTACAAACAAAGCTAGTGAAGGTGATGGAATTCCAGCTGAGCAATTTCAAATCCGAAAAGATGATACTATGAAAGTGCTGCACTCAATATGCCAGCAAATTTGGAAAACTCAGTAGTGGCCGCAGGACTGGAAAAGGTCAGTTTTCATTCCAATCCCAAAGAAAGGCAATGCCAAAGAATTTTCAAACTACTGCACAATTGCACTCATCTCACACGCTAGTAAAGTAATGCTCTAAATTCACCAAGTCAGGCTTCAACAGTATGTGAACCGTGAACTTCCAGATGTTCAAGCTGGTTTTAGAAAAGGCAGAGGAACCAGAGATCAAATTGCCAACATCCGCTGGATCATCGAAAAAGCAAGAGAATTCCAGAAAAACATCTATTTCTGGTTTCTTGACTATGCCAAAGCCTTTGACTGTGTGGATCACAGTAAACTGTGGAAAATTCTGAAAGAGATGGGAATACCAGACTACCTGACCTGTCTCCTGAGAAATCTGTATGCAGGTGAGGAAGCAACAGTTAGAACTGGACATGGAACAACAGACTGGTTCCAAATAGGAAAAGGAGTACATCAACGCTGTATGTTGTCACCCTGCTTATTTAACTTATATGCAGAGTACGTCATGAGAAATGCTGGGCTGAATGAAGCACAAGCTGGCATCAAGATTGCCAGGAGAAATATCAATAACCTCAGATATGCAGATGACACCACCCTTATGGCAGAAAGTGAAGAGGAACTAAAGAGCCTCTTGATGAAAGTGAAAGAGGAGAGTGAAAAAGTTGGCTTAAAGCTCAACATTCAGAAAACTAAGATCATGGCATCTGATCCCATCACTTCATGGCAAATAAAAGGGGAAACAATGGAAACAGTGACAGATTTTATTTTTTGGGCTTCAAAATCACTGCAGATGGTGACTGCAGCCATGAAATTAAAAGATGCTTGCTCCTTGGAAGAAAAGTTACGGCCAACCTAGACAGCATAATAAAAAGCAGAGACATTACTTTGCCAACAAATGTCCATCTAGTCAAAGCTATGGTTTTTCCAGTAGTCATGTATGGATGTGAGAGTTGGACTGTGAAGAAGGCTGAGCACTGAAGAATTGATGCTTTTGAACTGTAGTGTTGGAGAAGACTCTTGAGAGTCCCTTGGACTGCAAGGAGATCCAACCAGTCCATCCTGAAGGAAATCAGTCCTGAATATTCATTGGAAGGACTGATGTTGAAGCTGAAACTCCAATACTTTGGCCACCTGATGCAAAGAGCTGACTCATTTGAAAAGACACTGATGCTGGGAAAGATTGAAGGCAGGAGGAGAAGGAGAAGGACATGATTTTGAGTAAGCTCTGGGAGTTGGTGATGGACAGGGAAGCCTGGCATGCTGCAGTCCATGCGGTCACAAAGAGTTGGACATGCCTGAGCGACTGATGGCAACCCACTCCAGTACTCTTGCCTGAAAACTCCCATAGACGGAGGAGCCTGACAGGCTGCAGTGCATGAGGTTGCTATGAGTCGGACACGACTGAGCGACTTCACTTTCACTTTTCACTTTCCACTTTCATGCATTGGAGAAGGAAATGGCAACCCACTTCAGTGTTATTGCCTGGAGAATCCCAGGGACGGAGGAAACTGGCCCTGTATGGGGTTGCACAGAGTCGGACACGACTGAAGTGAGTTAGCAGCAGCAGCAGCAGAGCAACTGAACTGAACTGAACCACTGGACTACCAGGGAATTCTCTGTTTTTTAAAAAAATTTATCACTTAACATTCTCAAATAAAAAGGCAATTCCTTATTTAAAAACAAAGTCAAATTTTCTGTCTTCTTTCCAACTGAAACATGAACATAAGCCATCTTGCAACCATGAGGATGGCTTACAACCATTTTGCAAGCCTGAGAATGAAGGTGCATATGCTAAGGATCTTGGACTGGAAACATGAACAGCCTATATTCTGGATAGCATTGTTGAGTCATTGTATCAGCTTTTGACTGTCCTCCTTCTAAAGCTTCCTATTATGAAAGACAAACACTCCCCATCCCTACAGCCTCCCTGGCTCCCCGCTCCCCCCCACCAACTGTTTACTACAGTAAAGTTTTCTGCTACTGCTGCTGCTGCTAAGTCGCTTCAGTCGTGTCTGACTCTGTGCGACCCCAGAGACGGCAGCCCACCAGGCTCCCCCATCCCTGGGATTCTCCAGGCAAGAACACTGGAGTGGGTTGCCATTTCCTTCTCCAAAAGTTTTCTATGCATCTCCATCCCTAAATGATACTATCAGGAAGCCCAGCATTTCTGAGACAAGCCTGGAACTTGGGACCCTTTGCTGCAGTGTTGGGGTGCTTGCACCTGGACAAACCTTTCCTCCAACAATGAAATTCAAAGAACCTATAAGGGACTGAAAAATAACTGTGCACATATGCAGTTGGGGCAAATTCTGGACAAAAGATACAAAAAGGCCCCAAAAAATCCAATTGTCACATCTGAATAGCTGGGAACAAAAACAGGGTGTTGGAAGCAAAAATAGGGTACTACATATGCCCCCTACACACAACACCACCTAAAGGGTGAGCAAAAGACCCCGGGTACCTCTCTGGACAGACCACACCGTTACCCTCACCACGTATAAGGAACCAGATCGCCCCCCTCTCCCAGGAAATGAGCAAGCAAGGGAACCTGTTACTTGTTCCCACTCCCCTCTGCTGCAGCAGGGACCCCAATAAAGCCTTGCCTGAATTTCTTGTCTGGTCTGTAGTCAATTTCTATTGATTGGGGAAGGCCAAGAACCCTGGTCAGTGTCATTTCCTTTAACACAAGAGGGGAACCGATGTTCAAGCAAAGCATGTGTGAAGGAAGGGGACAAAGGTAAGAGCTGGCTAAGAGGCAATGGGGAAGTAATGCTGCAAGACCTGTCATTCGGATGAAGCCTGAAGGAAGAATCGTTCTGTCACTTTCTGAGAAGACTTCTGTCAAAGAAAATGAAAGCATTTGCCCTGGGCTCCTTGAATGAGAAGTGACGTCTTACCACACACGATACTTTGTCATAACACAATCTATTTTTTTTTCAAGAAATTATGGATTTTATTTTTCCACTCTTGGGGCTGGCTTTGCACTTGGCCAGACACGTTCCTTCCTCTGGTTCCTTCTGGGCATTTTTTAAGACGGAGACTTGGGGCTGAGTGGATATTTGTTGTTTGCCTTTCTCGTATCCCCTCTCTATAACAGGTTCATTTTGGACTGGAAGGGTTCGTCTCTCCCCCACACTTATCCCATGTGGTTCAACAGAACTGTTACAACTCCATTCAGAGATGGAGCATATGACTCAAGTCTAAGGCAATCAGTACATAGTGTCCTCCTGGTAACAGCCATTAATTGATTCAAGGGTAGATCAGTCAGAGTGAATGCCAGCACACTTTTGAAGGAGCTTCTAGAAAAGAGGCTCTCTTTCCTGTTGGACTTGAGTCTCAGGACATTCACATTAGAGTTGCTGGCAGCCGTCATGTCACATGTGGTTTGAGAATAAAGTCAGTGTGAAGGAGAGCAGAGCTGAGAAATAGAGAATATTTGACCCCTGATTCCAGCCACATCTGAGGTCAGCCTCAAACCCCAACTATTCTGTATAAAAGTCAACAAATTCCCAGTTTTTGCTCAAGTCAGTTTGACCTGGAATGTCATTTTCAAATTAGTTCTGATGAACACATAGGAGTTAGCACTATTGCAGCCCTGAGAGGGATTTGTTAAGCCCTGTTGTACCCAATGTTTCCTAACATTTTCTCCCCACTGTGATATACCCAATGGATCTTTTGCCTTTGCAGAGCATGATTTCATAAACACATCTGCAGTTTGATGACATCTCCAAATAACTGCAAGGATGTAGCATTATGATAATTTGTAATTTTTTAAAATGTGTATTTATTTGACTGTGTAGGGCCTTACCTGTGGCACTCGGGGTCTTTGTTGAGTCATGCGGGATCTTTCCTTGTGTTGCATGGACTCTAGCTGTGGTTGGTGGGCTCAGTAGTTGCAGCACATAGGCTTAGTTGCCCCAAGACATGTGGGATCTTAGTTCCCCAACCAGGGATCGAACCCCTGTCCCCTGCATTGGAAGGTGGATTCTTAACCACTGGACCACCAGGGAAGTCCCAGTGATTTGCAGTTTTTGCAATTAACTACAATGCACACATAAGGAAGGTGGCCACGGACTATGGCAGATTAAATGGGTTATCACTGGAGTCCTTTTTTCCCCCTAGAACAAGGTATTTTGGAGTCCTTAGAACAAGTCCTGGTCTAAAGAGAAACATAGGGCTAACCTTCAAACTGTCTCATTTGCTTAAGTAAGTAAAATTTCAAACTCTAATAGTTCCATATTAGCAATAAATTACCAAGCACATGCCATACATGAAACTGAATTCTGGGAATTCCCTGGCAGTCCAATGGTTAAGACTCTGTGCTTTCATTGCAAGAGGGCCCCAGCTGGGGACCTAAGATCCCAGAAGCAGCGTGGTGCAGCCAAAACAAACAAACCAGCAAACAAAAACTGATTTCAACACACCAGTGGATCGAGACACACATGGGTGAGAACTGCTAACTGAACTGCTGCTACTGCTGCTGCGTTGCTTCAGTCATGTCTGACTCTATGTAACCCCATAGACGGCAGCCCCCCAGGTTCCCCCGTCCCTGGGATTCTCCAGGCAAGAACACTGGAGTGGGTTGCCATTTCCTTCTCCAATGCATGAAAGTGAAAAGTGAAAGTGAATTTGCTCAGTCGTGTCCGACTCTTCGCGACCCCATGGACTGCAGCCCACCAGGCTCCTCCGTCCATGGGATTTTCCAGGCAAGAGTACTGGAGTGGGGTGCCATCACCTTCTCCGGCTAACTGAACTGGGTCCAATTAACTCCCAAGCTACATGAGCTATCTTCAAAATGAATATATTTTTCATCTGTTACCTCTGATCTAAATTGAAAAACATTTATTCTTTTCTGAAAAGAGTTTATATTCGTCATCTTTCTCTCTTGAAGGATGGATATCCTTCGAGAACTATTTTTTCATGGGGAAGATGGTACATGTCTCTTGGATCTTTGATGTTTAAATTGGTTTAGAGAAAAAAGTATCTTTTTATTTATCTATTTTTGTTGTGCTGGGTCTTTGTGGCTGCGCAGGCTTTCTCTAGTTGCGGTGAGTGGGAGCTATTCTTTGGTGTGGCGCTCGGGCTTCTCTTGTGGAACACAGGCTCCAGGGTACTCAGGCTTCAGTAGTTGCAGCACAGGGGCTCAGTACTTGCGGCTCCCAGGCTCTAGAGCACGGCTCAGTAGTTGTGATCTATGGGCTTAGTTGCTCCGAAGCGTGTGGGATCTTTCCACCTCAGGGATCGAACCCATGTCTCTTGCATTGGCAACTGGATTCTTTATCAGTGAGTCACCAGGGAAGCCCCATATATTTTTAAATCAATACAGTATTTGTCTTGTCTCTGTCAAACCCTGAGCCAAGCACTTTCCCTAGGCTGCCTGAGGAGGCATGGGAAAAGGAACAAATAGGGCAGAGAGACATGGGGGAAAGAACTATGGGAAGTGGAGACAGACCCTTCTCATGGTGAAAGGATGAGAAAGAGCACTATCAGGCCAGAGGACCCCCATCGCTCCCGAGCGAGCCAAGTCCCGAATGGTGTAGGAGAGAGGTGTTGCTTCAGAGAACGGTTCTTGGCATAATGGATGATGAGGTGCCCAAACACAGTCCTGAATTCCAGCCCAGAGCTAGCCACCCCTACCTCAGTTCCGATGAACTTGGCTGCTGTGTTGATGTCCCTTGCAATGGCGCACCGAAATGTATATGTATAACCAAATCAGGGACTTCCCTGGCAGCCTAGTGGTTAAGGCTCTGTGCTTCCACTGCAGGGGGCACTGGTTAGATCCCAGGTTGGGGAGCTAAGATTCCCACACGCTACAAGGTGTGCCTGCCCCTCCCCCCACCACACTGCAAGAAAAAAGAAAGAGAGACCCCAGAAAGTGCCCTTTCCCTTCTGCCATGTGAGGACACCAAGAGCAGATAACAGTCAGGAAGCAGCCCCTCACCAGTGATTCTGCTGGCACCTTGATCTTTGACTTCCCAGCCTCCTGAACTGTGAGAAATAAGTTCCTGTTGTTTATAAGTTGCCCTGGCTGTGGTATTTTGCTAGTGCAACCCAGATGAACTCAAATTCATCCTTGGAGTCCTGTGCCTACCTGAGCCTGTCACAGTGGCTGTAGGGATGAAAAGATCTGATTTGCCAGATGGTCATTCCTAGAGCCCAGGGGTGGAGCCAAATCCTCCCAAACCTCAGAGATGGTCATAACTCAGAGATGGATTAGTCAGAGAAGGAAATCAGGGTGTCAATGCCAACCAGAGGGCATGTAAATACTGGGAAGACCAAGACACCATCATCTGAGTTGGTTTTTTTTTTTTTTTAATTTATGTTATTTTTGGCTGCAGTGGGTCTTCATCACTGCACTTGGGCTTTCTCTAGTTGCGGAGAGCAGGGACTATTCTCTAGTGGTGTGAGGGCTTCTCACTGCAGTGACTTCTCTTGTCGTGGAGAGTGGGCTCAGTAGTTGTGGCGCACGAGCTTAGTTCCTCCACGGCATGTGGGATCTTCCCAGACCAGCGATCGAACTGGTGTCCCTTGCTTTGCAAGGCAGATTCTTAACCATTGGACCACCAAGACCATCCAAGCTCTTGATCTCAGAAGCCCTACTCAAAGGAAGAAGGATGGGTCGATGAGACAATAGGCAAGGAGCAGACATGACAGTGGTTAATGGAAACCAACCTGTTCTGCTTCTCCGAAGAGCTTGACGTTTCATAAGCTCATTTGCTCTACCTGCCGCGCAGGACTAACGAGGGACACAACCAGTTCTGCCACAGAGGCCCATAAATATTAAATGCAGAAGAGGATTTACAAAGATGATGCTTTATTTTAATGGGGCAGGAACTTAAGCTTGCAGTGAAACTTGTCTTTGTTTAGCCCTTGTACAAGGGGCTCAGCCCCCTGATATTCTGAGAGTCTTATTTTAATACATTGAAGTACATGTCTCTCTTTTATTATAAAAAACAAAAACTTCCCCCTCTCCAGAGTACTAGTAACAATTTGGTGCATATAGTGATAAGAATAGGAATATTAACTAAAACACAGATACCATTTACTCTGTCTTGCATACTGCTCTAAGCACTTTCTATAGATTAATTCATTTTGTTACCATGTCCAATCTTGTACTCCTTGCCACGAAACAGGCCAATAAATCAAAGATGAGTTGTGGGGGCAGAGAATAGTGATTTTAATCTGAAAGCCAGCCAATCAAGAAGATGGTGGTCTAGAGTCCCAAAGAACCATGTTTCCTAAGTTGGGTTTTTTTAGTTTTGTTTTTTAATATTTATTCTTTGTATTTATTTGGCTGCACTGGTATAGTAGGCATGAGGGATCTAGTTCTGCAACCAAGGATAGAACCTGGGCCCCCTGCATTGGGAGTGCAGTCTTAGCCACTGGACCAACAGGCAAGTTCCCCCCAGTCTGCTTTTAAACAAGGTAATAAAGTCCTAGATCCTAGATGGGGGTCAGGCTCCTGAGGGGATGTGTTAATTTCTTTCTTCCTGCAGCTGTTCACAGGCAAGCCTGGTCAGGATGTTTCCTGTGATCTAAACAAAGGTATTTTAGCTTAATGCTCCTTAAGGGTGTGAGGCAGGGTTCCTAGAGATGGGCGATTATGTATAATTTAAGCTTATAGGCGAACATCCCTTTAGTGATTGATTTGTAGTAGAATACAAAGGTTCTTTCCTCTTACAATTTTACCATCATATTAGAATGACAGGGGCAATATCATTTCCATTTTACCTATGAGGAAACTGAACCTTTAAAGACTGCTAAAGGTAGGGAGTTTGGGATGGACACGTACACACTGCTGTATTTAAAATGGATAACCAAAAGAGCACATGGAACTCTGCTCAATGTCTTGTGGCCGTCTGGATGGAAGGGGAGTTTGGGGGAGAACGGATACATGCATATGCAGGGCTGAGTCCCTTCACTGTCCACCTGAAACTCTCTCAACATTGTTAATCGGCTATCCTCCAAAACAAAATCAAAAGTTAAAAGAAAACAGAGATTGCCTAAAGGGACTTACCTGATGGTCCAGTGGCTAAGACTCCAAGAACCCTGGTCAGGGAACCAGATCCCACGTGCCACAACTAAAGCTCCCGCATGCGGCTAACGAAGACCTGGCACAGCCTAATTAATTAATTATTTTTTTTTTTAAAAAGATGGCCTAAAATCTCATAGCCAATAATTGAGAGAATTAACTTTAAGCCCAGACAACCGAGCTCCAGAGTATACAGTCTTATCTTCTAGATTTTTAAAATGCATACTTGTTTTTTTTTTCATTGAGTTACAGTTTGCATAAAGTGACCATTTAGAGTGTTCAATTCAGTGGCATGGTACACTGTTGTGCAAACACATCTTCTGTCTAGTTCCAAAATATTATCGCCCCCAAAACATAATCCTGTACCCATTAAGCAGTCACTTCCCTTTCTCCTCTAGCTCCAGTCTTTGAAAAATGCTAATCCACTGTCTCTATAACTTATATGTTCTGAATGTTTCCTATAAAGGGAACAGTACAATGATACCTCTTTTACTTAGGGTTTGAAGTTCACATACGCGGTACCATCAATCAGTACTCCCTTCTTTTTATGATGGAATATACTTCATTGTGTGTTTTTACCACAATTTTTTATTCATTCATGTACTGATGAACATTTGAATTGTTTCTATCTCTATTAGGGTTCTTCAGAGAAACAGAACTAATAGGGTGTGTACGTATACAGAGAGAGATTTATTTTAAGGAGCTGGCGTATGTGACGGTAAGACTGGTAAGTTGAAATATGCAGGTTAGGCTGGCAGGCTGGAGACGGGGGAAGAACAACCCCTGCTTGTTGTAACTAGAGAAAGACTGTGAACAGCAAAGAAGACCCAGAGCAGCCATAACTAACTAAATAAATAGAGGGCACTCGGCTTTACTCAGAGTCTACCAATGTAAATGTTACTCTCATCCAATAGACGCCTTCAGAGACACAGTCAGAAGAATGGTTGACCACATGTCTGGGCACCGAGGCCCAGCTGTGATGACACATGAAATAAACCTTCATACCATCCTCTGGCTGCTGTGACTAGTGCTGCTAGGAGCATTTGTGTATTTTTGAGTCCTGTTTTCAGTTCTTTTAGGTATATACACTTGGGAGTGGCATTGCTGGGTCACGTGGCAATTCTATGATTAAGTTTTTGAGGAGCTGCCAAACTGTTTTCCACAGCGGATGAACCATTTTACATTTCCACCCAGTGATATAGAAGACTATATATGTATATAGACTTTTAGCTTCCAAAAATGGGATTATTCTACACAAACTCCAGTATGTTTGTGTGTTTTGGGAGCCTGACCCAAAGAAAGTGTTATGCAAGTGAATGCTTTAAAAAAAAAAATTATTTGGCTACCCCAGGTCTTAGTTGTGGGATAATGGATCTTGTTCCCTGACCAGGAAGCACACCCAGGCCCCTGCATTGGGAGCACAGACTTAGCCACTAGACCACCAGGGAAGTCCTGCAAGTGAATGCTTTTTAATAAGCATATGGTTGTTCTCGGCCATTTTTGGCCATTTTTGTTTTTGGCCATTCCATGCAACTTGTGGGAACTTAGTTCTCCAACCAGGGATTGAACCCATGCCCTTGGCAGTGAAAGGGTAGAATCCTAACCACTGGACTAACAGGGAATCCCTAAGTATGTAAGGAGTCACCACCATTTATCTCATTCCCCACTGGTAAAGATTTAAGCTGCTTTCAACTTTAACTTTTTATTATGAAAAATATACCTAAACCAGAATAGGACAATGAAGGTCCCTGTTTTCATAATCCAGCCACAATAATAAAAAATTCATAACTTCTCTTTTTCTATTTCTTTCCCTTCTCCTGTTGGACTCTTTTGAATCACATCCCAAATAATATGTAATTCATCTACACGTATTTCAGAATTTATTTCCAAAAGATAATAACTCTTTCTTTAAACAATCACAATACCCATTATCACCCCACGATAATTAGTCAGTTCATGTTCAGAGTTCTCCTAATGCCTTGTATTTAAAAAAAAAAATTTTTTTTTTTTGATGTGGACCATTTTTAAAGGCTTTGTTGAATTTGTTACAATATGGCTTCTGTTTTACTTTTTGGGTTTTTTTTTTTTTTGGTTGCGAGGTATCTTAGCTCCCCAACCAGGGATCAAAATCCCACCCCCTGCATTTGAAGGCTAAATCTTAACCACTGGACCACCAGGGAAGTCCCCGTCTGGTACTTTTTAACAGCCGGAATTGTCAGAGTACAAACAATTGGTGAATATCTCTCTTAAATTTCTTTAAATATATTGTTTCCCCCCTCCTTTTTAATTTTTCTTATACTTTATACGTAGGGGGAAAAAACCCACATTGTTTGCCATGTTTAAGACTCATGTTGAAATGCCAAGGAACTTCCTTGTCATCTTGTGTGAGGTCAGAGTAACCTCCCTCCTGGTTGGTCACCCTGTGAAGCAATCCTCCAACCTCCCCGTAAACTTTTGGCCCCAGCTCTCTCCTGGGCTGTAGCAGGAAACAAAATCAAACACGCGATAGATCACTGATACCTTACATTCAGTCAGTAGTTCCTCCTCCCTTCCAGGGAAGGTGTTTTGAAATAGTTTGGTAGAGAAAGGAACTCTGTACTCAAATACTGACGTTGAAAATGTCACTGTGTGGACTTCCTTGGCAGCCCAGTGGTTGGGACTCTGCTTTCATTGCCAAGGGCCCAGGGTTCAATCCCTGGTTGGGGAACTAAGATCCTGCAAGCTGCACTGTGTAGCCAAAATAAAGGACTTTTTAAACAATACAAACGAACTTATTTGCAAAACAGAAACAGACTTTTAGATTCAGAAAACAAACTTACAGTTGCCAGGAGGAAGGATGGGAGGAAGGGATAGTTAGGGAGTTTGGGATGGACACGCACACACTGCTATATTTAAAATGGATAACCAATAAGGACCTCCTGTACAGCACAGGGAACTCTGCTCAATGTTATTTGGCAGCCTGGATGGGAGGGGAGTTTGGGGGAGATTGGATACATGTATATGTATGGCTGAGTACCTTTGCTGCCCACTTGAAACTATCACAACATTGTTTACTGGCTATACTCCAATATGAAATAAAAAGTTAAGAAAAAAAGGAAAACAAAGGACTCTAAAAAAAAAGCTCATTGTAATGGGCAGAGTGGTTATATTCCCCCTTCCAAAAAGAAGATATGTTCACATCATCACACCCCAAAACTATTAAATATGATCCTATTTGGAAAAAGAGTCTTTGCAGTAATTATGTTAGTGATCCCAAGATCACTACAAGCCAAGAACTGCTAGCAGTTCCCAGAAGCTAGGACATGAGGGGAACAAACTCTTCCCTAGGGCCTCTGGTGGGAGCACAGCCCTCCTGACACCTTCATCCCAGAGTTTCAGTTTCCAGAACTCTCAGAGAACACATTCCAGTTGTTTTAAGCCACCACACTGGTGGTAATTTGTTCCAGCAGCCACAGGAAGCTAATAAAGTCACATTCTCAGGTCCCTGGCTGGGAAAGGCAATCTGGAGGACAGCTCTCGCTTTCTACCTGTGACATAATAAGAAATATAGATGCTGGTCTCTGCCCCTGGTTCCTGACACAAAACTTCTAGGGTGATAGGATTGTTTTGTGTTCGTTTTTTGTTTTCTTTTTTTTTATATATAGACATATAAACAGATATAGAGAACAGACTTATGGACATGGGGAGAGGGGAGGAGAGGGTGAGATGTATGGAGAGAGTAATGTGAAACTTACATTCAGTTTAGTTGCTCAGTCTTGTCCAGCTCTTTGTGATCCCATGAACTGCAGCACGCCAGGCCTCCCTGTCCATTACCAACTCCTGGAGTTTACCCAAACTCATGTCCATTGAGTCGGTGATGCCATCCAACCATCTCATCCTCTGTCATCCCCTTCTCCTCCTGCCCTCAATCTTTCCTAGCAACAGGGTCTTTTCAAATATGTCAGCTCTTTGCATCAGGTGGCCAAAGTATTGGAGTTTCAGCTTCAACATCAGTCCTTCCAATGAACACCCAGGACTGATCTCCTTTAGGATGGACTGGTTGGATCTCCTTGCAGTCCAAGGGACTCTCAAGAGTCTTCTCCAATACCACAGTTCAAAAGCATCAATTCTTCAGTACTCAGCTTTGTTTATAGTCCAACTCTCCCATCCATACATGACTACTGGAAAAACCATAGCCTTGACTAGATGGGCCTTTGGTGGCAAAGGAATGTCTCTGCTTTTTAATATGCTGTATAGGTTGATCATAACTTCCTTCCAAGGAGTAAGTGTCTTTTAATTTCATGGCTGCAGTCACCATCTGCAGTGATTTTGGAGACCCCCAAAATAAAGTCAGCCACTGTTTCCACTGTTTCCCCATCTATTTGCCATTAAGTGATGGGACCAGATGCCATGATCTTAGTTTTCTGAATGTTGAGTTTTAAGCCAACTTTTTTACTCTCTTCTTTCACTTTCATCATGAGGTTATTTAGTTCTTCACTTTCTGCCATTAGGGTGGTGTCATCTGCATATCTGTACTTACATTACCATATGTAAAATAGATAGCCAATGGGAATTTGCTGTATGGCCCAGGAACTCAAACAGGGGCTCTGTGTCAACCTAGAGGGGTGGGATGAGGAGGGAGATGGGAGAGAGGTTCAAGAAGGAGGGGACATATGTATACCAATGGCTGGTTCGTATTGAGATTTGACAGAAAACAACAAAATTCTGTAAAGCAATTATCCTTCTATTAAAAAATAAATAATTTTTAAAAATATGTATTATTGAGCTGCAACAGGTCTTAGTTTTGGCACGCGGGATCTTTGATCTTCATTGCAGCATGTATGATCTTTAGTTGCAGTGTGCAAACTCTGAGTTGCAGCACGCAGGATGTAGTTCCCTGACTAGGGATGGAACCTGGTCCCCTTGCATTGGGAGCTGAGTCTTAGGCACTAAATCACTAGGGAAATCTCTGTCTTGTATTCTAATGAGGTCAACTCTTAATGGACTGCTTACTGGGGACTGGTTACCACAAAGACCAAGCCATGATTAGAAGCTTGGAATTTTCAGCCCCAATCTCCTATTCTTCAGAGAAGGGAGAGGGGCTGGAAATGGAGTTAATGAGCGATTGTGCTTATATGATGAATCCTCCACAAAAATCCCAATGCTATGTGGTTTGGGGAACTTCTGGGTTGGTGGTCACTTTCATGAATCAGGAGGTCCCCAACCCCATGAAGACCCCATGGGTCCACAACCCCATGTACCCTTCCAGACCTTGTCCTACATACCTTTTATCTGGCTGCTTTCCTCTATCCTTTATCACACCCTTCATTATAGAATAAACTGGTAAACATAACTAGGGCTTCCCTGGTGGCTCAGTGGTAAAGAATCCACCTGCCTATGCAGGAGATGCAGGTTTGATTCCCTGGTCCAGAAAGATTCCTTGGAGAAGGAAATGGCAACCCACTTCAGTTTTCTTGCTTGAAGAATCCCATGGAACCTGGTGTATTACAGTCCATGGGGTCAAAAAGAGTCAGACACCACTTAACAAATGAATAACAAAAACATAACTGTTTTCATGAGCTCTGTGAGCTGTTCTAGCATATGCTCAAATCTGAGGAGCGGTGTTATGGGCACCTCCAACTGCAGCCTCGTCAGACATAAAGTTGTAGATATCCAGGGAATCCACAATTAGCATACAAAGTGGGAGGTAGTCTCATGGAACTGAGCCTTTAACCTGGTGCAGGGGAACGGGGGGCGGAATGCATCTGTGCCAACTCTGGTTACTGTCAGCATTGAATCAAATTGTAGGACACCCAATTGGTGTCACAGAGAACTGTGTGGTGTGTGTGGGAAAAAAATCCCACATGTTTGGCACTGGAAGTGTTTTGAGTGTGTTGAAGATGCAGGAATGAAGACACTCCAGGAGGAGAGTACCTTCCCAATACACTGCCACGGGGACAGTCTCTCCTCCTGCCCCGAATGTCTACCGTCTGCCCCGTCACGTGTAAAGTGACGTGTTATCTCAAAGCCTCAGGGAAAGTGGTATTGTGGGGCCTAAGAGCTCCAAGCTCACACCAGATCAGCCTGGCAGATATGACTGCTAGTCTTTTCAGTCTGTCCTTTCTAGGACTTCTCAGTGATCCAGGGGCTAAGACTCCAAGCTGCCAACACATGGGGCCTGGGTTTGATCTCTGGTCAGGGAACTGGATCCCACATGCCACAACTAAAGATCCTACAAGTCGAAACTAAGACCTGGCATAGCCAAATAAATAAATACATATTAAAAAAAAAAAAAAGAAAAACAGGGACTTTCCTGGTGGTCCAATGGTGAAGAATCTGCCTTGCAATGCAGGGGACATGGGTTCGATTCCTGATTGGTGAACTAAGATCCCACATGCTGTGGAGCAACTAAGCCTGTGAGCCACAACTAGAGAATCTGTGCGCTGTAATGAAAGCTCCCACATCATGCAACAAAGATCCCGCGTGCCACAACTGAGACCTGACACAGCCAAATGAATCAATATTTTTTAATAAAAAAAAAAAAAAAACCCCAAAACAAATAAAAAAGCCCTGCCCTTCCTGTGTCTCCTCGCAGCCAGGGGGAAAAGTAAGCTACAGAGATCTAGAGTCATTCATTTATCCAAGACACTAGTTCATTCATTTATCCTGAGTTTTCCCTTGGTGCCAGGCTACAGTCTGGGCATGCATTGCTGAATTAGAGCCAGCGCTAGGCTTCACAAAGACAGGGGACTAGGGGAAGACACACAGGTAAATCATGACAGTACTGTGTAGTCAGTGTGGGCATGGTGGATATGGGCAGAGAGGAGGGTTTAACCCAGACTAGTGTGGGAGATGCACTGGAGGCTTGCGGGTTGAAGGAAGAGGTATCCCCTGGGCTGTCTGTATGGCAGTCACGAACCACATGTGGCTATGTGGCTTTCAGAATGGAAATTAAAATTAAATAACATTGAAAATTCAGTGCCCACTAGCCCCAGTTTCAAGTGCTCAGGAGCTACATGTATATTACAGAAGATTTCCATCACTGTGGAAAGTTCTAGTGGAAGATGCTAAAGCCAAAAAAAGAGGGGTTATCCATGACCAGGAGGGAAGGAACGGTGTCCTCAGCAGTCCGTATAAGACAGGCTTTGGACACTAAGCACTACTATGTTTCCTGCTGAAGGCATCAGGGCCAGTTCCTATGGTGTCTTGAACTCCCTGCTAAGGACAACAGGGAACCACTGGAGCATTCAACTGGGTGGGTGACGGGTGACATCAGATTTGAGTTTTGGGGGAATGGATTGGAGGAGGAGCATGAGAGCAGGCCCAGTCATGAGGTGGCTGCATTCCTCTAGAGACTGGGCCAGCCAAAGTGGTAGCAGTGTGGGTAGAGGGAGATCTAGGGCAAATGATCAGCAGATGGGGGATTATGCAAGCAAAGGAGAGGCAACCAAGCTTATGAGCTATTTGGTGAGTTTCCCAGGCGGCACAGTGGTAAAGAATCCACCTGCCAATGCAGGACATGAAAGAGACCCGGGTTCAGTTTCTGGCAGTGGTCTGAGAAGAGATTTAGGGTGGGAATGGGAAAGACTAGAGATCTCTTCAAGAACATTAGAGATATCTAGGGAACATTTCATGTAAAGATGGGCACAATAAAGGACAGAAATGGTATGGATCTACCAAAAGTCTACAAGTAATAAATGCTGGAGAGGGTGTGGAGAAAAGGGAACCCTCTTACACTGTTGGTGGGAATGCAAACTAGTACAGCCACTATGGAGAACAGTGTGGAGATTCCTTAAAAAACTGGAAATAGACCTGCCTTATGATCCAGCAATCCCACTGCTGGGCATACACACTGAGGAAACCAGAAGGGAAAGAGACACGTGTACCCCAATGTTCATCGCAGCACTGTTTTTAATAGCCAGGACATGGAAGCAACCTAGATGTCCATCAGCAGATGAATGGATAAGAAAGCTGTGGTACATATACACAATGGAGTATTACTCAGCCATTAAAAAGAATACATTTGAATCAGTTCTAATGAAGTGGATGAAACTGGAGCCTATTATACAGAGTGAAGTAAGCCAGAAAGAAAAACACCAATACAGTATACTAACGCATATATATGGAATTTAGACAGATGGTAACAATGACCCTGTGTACGAGACAGCAAAAGAGACACTGATGTATAGAACAGTCTTATGGACTCTGTGAGAGAGGGAGAGGGTGGGAAGATTTGGGAGAATGGCATTGAAACATGTAAAATATCATGTATGAAACGAGTTGCCAGTCCAGGTTCGAAGCACGATACTGGATGCTTGGGGCTGGTGCACTGGGACGACCCAGAGGGATGGAATGGGGAGGGAGGAGGGTTCAGGATGGGGAACACATGTATACCTGTGGCGGATTCATTTTGATATTTGGCAAAACTAATACAGTTATGTAAAGTTTAAAAATAAAAATTAAAAAAAAAAAAAAGAAATGGTATGGATCTAACAGAAGCAGAAGATATTAAGAAGAGGTGGCAAGAATACACAGAAGAACTGTACAAAAAAGATTTTGACCACCCAGACAATCACAATGGTGTGACCACTCACCTAGAGCCAGACATCCTGGAATGTGAAGTCAAGTGGGCCTTAGGAAGCATCACTAGGAACAAAGCTAGTGGAGGTGATGGAATTCCAGCTGAACTATTTCAAATCAGAAAATATGATGCTGTGAAAGTGCTGCACTCAAGATGCCAGCAAATTTGGAAAACTCAGCAGTGGCCACAGGACTGGAAAAGGTCAGTTGTCATTCCAATCCCAAAGAAAGGCAATGCCAAAGAATGCTCAAACTACCACACAATTGTACTCATCTCATACGCTAGTAAAGTAATACTCAAAATTCTCCAAGCCAGGCTTCAACAGTACGTGAACTGTGAACTCCCAGATGTTCAAGCTGGTTTTAGAAAAGGCAGAGGAACCAGAGATCAAATTGCCAACATCCGCTGGATCATCAAAAAAGCAAGAGCGTTCCAGAAAAACATCTACTTCTGCTTTATTGACTATGCCAAAGCGTTTGACTGTGTGGATCACCATAAACTGTGGAAAATTCTGAAAGAGATGGGAATACCAGACCACCTGACCTGCCTCTTGAGAATTCTGTATGCAGGTCAGGAAGCAACAGTTAAAACTGGACACTGAACAACAGACTGGTTCCAAATCAGGAAAGGAGTATGTCAAGGCTGTATACTGTCACCCTATTTATTTAACTTCTATGCAGAGTACATCATGAGAAACGCTGGGCTGAATGAAGCACAAGCTGGAATCAAGATTGCCAGGAGAAATATCAGTAACCTCAGATATGCAGATGACACCACCCTTATGGCAGAAAGTAAAGAACTAAAGAGCCTTTTGATCAAAGTGAAAGAGGAGAGTGAAAAGATTGGCTTAAAGTTCAACATTCAGAAAATGAAGATCACGGCATCTGGTCCCATCACTTCATGCCAAATAGATGGAGAAACAATGGAAACAGTGACAGACTTTATTTTGGGGGGCTTCAAAATCACTGCAGATGGTGACTGCAGCCATGAAATTAAAAGACACTTGTTCCTTGGAAGAAAAGTTATGACCAACCTAGACAGCATATTGAAAAGCAGAGACTTACTTTGCTGACAAAGGTCCTTCTAGTCAAAGCTATGGTTTTCCAGTGGTCTTGTATGGATGTGAGAGCTGGACTATAAAGAAAGCTGAGAGCTGAAGAATTGATGCTTTTAAACTGTGGTGTTGGAGAAGGCTCTTGAGAGTCCCTTGGACTGCAAGAAGTTCAATCAGTCCATCCTAAAGGAAATCAGTCCTGTACATTCATTAGAAGGACTGATGTTGAAGCTGAAACTCCAATACTTTGGCCACATGATGTGAAGAACTGACTCATTGGAAGATTCTGATGCTGGGAAAGATTGAAGGCGGGAGGAGAAGGGGACGACAGAGGATGAGATGGTTGGATGGCATGACTGATTCAATGGACATGAGTTTGAGTAAACTCCGGGAGTTGGTGACAGACAGGGAGGCCTGGCATGCTGCAGTCCATGGGGTCACAAAGAGTCAGACACGACTAAGCTGAACTGAAAGGATGTGGAAAAGAAGGATAAGTGTTAGGGCTTTCCTGGTGGCTCAGTGGTAAAGAACCTGCCTGCCAATACAGGAGACACGGGTTTGATCCCGGATCCAGGAAGTTTCTCACAAGCCTTGGAGCAACTAAGCCCATGTGTCACACATGTGTCACACAGAAGCCCACAACACTGAGTCTGTGCTCTAGAGCCTGGGAGCTGCCACTTCTGAGCCCACAAGCTACAACTACTAGAGCTCCTCAACAAGAGAGAAGCAATGAGAGAAAACCTGCATGCAGCCACAAAGACCCAGCACAGCCAAAAACCAAATAAACCAATAAAATTATTTTTAAAAAAAGAAAGGCAAGTATTAGTCATTTGGGAAAAGGGAAACAGTTGTCTTCGTACTTATGAGAATCTCGATAGTCTCTGCTAACGCAGAAGGAAGAATCTTTTCCATTTGTTGAAAAATCCAGCCTGACCATATCAAGGTGCTCAGGTTCACCCACCTCACCCTGGGGCATTCCAGACTACATAGGTACCCCCTGCCAGTTAACTTCTTATAAAATCACAAAGTAGGAACTTGCTTGGTGGTCCAGTGATTAAGACTCCACGCTTTCTAATGCAGGGAGCCTGGGTTCAATCCCTGGTTGGGGAACTAAGATCCCACTTGCCACAAGGCGTGGTCAAAAAATAATAATAATAATCACAAAGATCCACAGAGTGTAACTGGCAGATACGTGCTCTCATGAAAAGTAGGAGCTAATCATCAAATCCTTCTTGTAGGCCCTTCCTGCCAAGAACATGGACTTTACATTCAAGGACCTGTTGGTTAGTGAGGTTAGTGAGAGAACTAAGTGTAGCTGTTTGGTAGATACACTTATTGATTAGAAGTTTGGAGACTAACAAGGAGGGTGCAGGGAGGAAAGTGAGAGGAGAATGACCTTGGAAAGCTGGTTTGGGAATCATCTGTGAAAGGCCTTATAGACCAATCCAGGGAATGTGACCTTTAACCTGGAGCGTGCGTGCATGCTAAATCGCTTCAGTCGTATCCGACTCTTTGCAACCCCATGGACTGTAGCCCTCCAGGCTCCTTTGTCCATAGAATCCTCCAGGCAGGAATATTGGCGTGGTTTGCCATTTCTTCCTCCAGGGAATCTTCCCGACCCAGGGATCGAACCTGCATCTCCTGTATTGAGAGGCAGATTCTTTACCACTGCGCCGCCTGGGAAGGACAGAACTGGCAAACCTAGAGCAGAAGTGACAAACCCAAAATCCCACAGAGACCAGGCCTGTCGATGAGTGAAGCTGACCAGGTAAGTGCAGACGGAGGCAAAATGGAGCATTCCTGCTGTGTCTTAAGGGTGAAGCTATTCTCACGTCCAACAGATGGTCATCAGGTGGGATGGTTGGCCCAGTGTGGCCAGATCTTCCAGTTTCCTAGAGAGGCTGGAAATCCAGGGGTGTGTGTGTGTGTGTGTGTGTGTGTGTTTGGCCACACCTTATGACACGTGGGATTTTAGTTCACTGACCAGGGATCAAACCTGGGCCCCTTGCAGTGGAAGTTTGGAGTCTTAACCACTAGACCACCCAGGAGGTCCCCACATGTATCCTTTCCACACACTGTCTCCCCTCACCCTTCCCTAAACTGAAAGCTGAAGGGTGGACAGATGATCTCTAAAGTCAAAGGACAGGAAAGTTTACGAACCCACCTGCCAAAGCAGGAGACCCAGATTCAACCCCTGGTTTGGGAAGATCCCCTAGAGGAGGGCATGGCAACCTACTCTAGTATTCTTGGCTGGAGAAATCCCACAGACAGAGGAGCCTGGTGGGCTACAGTCCATGGGGTTGCAAACAGTTGGACATGACTGAAGCGACTTAGCACACACAGGTCTTGGGAGCAGACTAACTTTACCCATGACCGTTTTGGAGATAAACTCCTTGACCAACTGCCACCACCCATGGGCTGAACACATAAGTAAAATGAAAAACATACAGACCTTGGAGCTCCACTCTTTTGAGCAGGCGGATTTGAGAAACTCAGAGCCCAATCCTCTTTTGCTAACAGCAGAGGGAGAACCAGCTCCCAGAGAGGCTGTTTCATGAAGAGGGACATGAGAAGTGGCTTCAGATTCATTTCATGGTCTCAGTGGTGGTGCAGCTGGTCACTGGGTCCAGGGAAGGATGCCCAGGGTAGGAGGTGCCAGTGAAGGAGAGGAAGGGCGACTCACTTCAGAGAATTTTTCAAACAGCCAAACAAGTGCTATTTTAGGGATTTTTTTTTCCCCTCCATAGATCCTTCTGATTTTGAAGTGCTGTATTTTTGGGTCTGGGCGCAGGAAGTGGCCCTGAGGAGCGGCAGAGCTAAGCCTCCCCTCTCTGGCACCGCCTGGGAGGGCCCCCACGGGATGAGGGTGAGGTTGGGGCAGTCAGGCAAAGGTTAGGGAGGAGAGACCCAGAACAGCTCCAGGAAATGTTTGTGTTTCTCCACTGGGGAGGGAGGAAAAACAAGCTTTTTTTTGTTTGTTTTTCGTGCCTTCTGGGTAGCTTCGCTTAATCCTCCAGCTAGGAGAGACTCTGAAGAGAAAGAGAGAGGCTGGAAAGAAAAATTCATTCTGGGGCAGGTCCCAACGACTCCTCTCCGGCATGGATTTCCTCGGACCAGCCAGCTGCTTCCCAGAAATGACAACTTGGTGAAGTCACCTATGTTTTCAGGCCCTGGGGTGCTACAGGCTTCAGCTCTTGGGCCAGGAGGTGGGGGGTGGGGGTTGGAGATGGACCGCTTGTGATCCAGCCTCCACCGCAGTGCTGCATTTCCTGGCTGAAGTTTCTGTTCTCCGGGGGGGGGCCTGCATCCACGTACATGTGCAGTACCTGCCTCCCACGGTGAAGAAGTTGGAAACGGCACGGCACGGCACACGGAGCACTGGTCCTCTGTCCACCATGGCCAACAGGTCGTGCTGCCTCATCCAGGGGTACCACATGCCCGAGGTGATGCCGTCGCTGCTAATCCTCGCCTTTGTGCTCGGCATCCTGGGCAACGGTGTCGCCCTCTGTGGTTTCTGCTTTCACATGAAGACCTGGAAGCCGAGCACTATTTACCTGTTCAACTTGGCCATGGCCGACTTCCTTCTGATGATCTGCCTGCCCTTTCGGACAGACTACTACCTCAGACAGAGGCAATGGGCATTTGAGGATATTCCTTGTCGGGTGGCGCTCTTCATGCTGGCCATGAACAGGGCCGGGAGCATTGTCTTCCTCACCATGGTGGCTGTGGACCGGTATTTTAAAGTGGTCCACCCCCACCATATGGTGAACACCATCTCCAACTGGACTGCGGTTGGCATTGTCTGTGCCCTTTGGACCCTGGTCATCTTGGGGACTCTGTATCTTCTGTTGGAGAACCATCTGTGTGTGCAAGAGAAGGTCATAGCTTGTGAGAGCTTCATCATGGTATCGGCCAATGGCTGGCATGATGTCATGTTCCAGCTGGAGTTCTTTCTGCCCCTTGGCATCATCTTGTTCTGCTCCTTCAAGATCATTTGGAGCCTCAAGCAGAGGCAGCATCTGGCCAGGCAGAGCCGGATGAAGAAGCCTGTTCGTTTCATCATGATGGTGGCGGTGGTGTTTATTGCCTGCTACCTGCCCAGCGCGTTGGCCAGACTGTATTTCCTCTGGACGGTGCCCTCCAGCGCCTGCAATCCATCTGTCCATGTGGCCCTCCACGTCACCCTCAGCTTCACCTACATAAACAGCATGCTGGACCCCCTGGTATATTATTTTTCAAGTCCCTCATTCCCCAAATTCTACACCAAGCTCAAAATCTGCAGTGTGAGACCTAGGTGTCCGGGATGCTTCAAGAGGCCAGAGGGGATGCCCACTTCCAACCTTTGTTGCAAGAGTTGCATCAGTGTGGCAAATAGCTTCCAAAGCCAGTCTGAGGTGCAGTGAGATCTCCAAATGTGACGGATGGCACCAGGACAGACAGATGGACAAAATCAAGGAGGATGGATTGGTGACTTAGAAATACTCCATGCTGAGGGGTGGGGAGCCTTGAAAATGCCATTCTTTCTTAGCTGTATACTCCTCACTCTGTTGGATATGAAATTCGGATCACTATGCCTTTTTGGAAGGTTCCACTTGAGAAGTGAGTCAGTTGCATTTATATAGTTTGATTCTAATGACAGAGGCATGTGTGTGCATGTGTGTGTGTGTGTGTGTGTGTGTGTGCGAGTGCGTGTGTATGTGTGCATGTGTGTGTGTGTGTGTGTGTTGGGAAGAGCTTGGCCCCTGAGAAATTTTAAATGGCTCAGGTGAAATGTACTAATGTTCAAATCTGTCATTCTGTCATGTTCTCTCCCTGGGGGAGTCAGTGAATTTAATGACCCATCCTCTGATCTTAAATCCTTACTTTTCTTGGAAGATAGAAACTGGGATAAGTCAATATTTTTATTTCAGGCAGAGGGAGGCTCTTTAGAGTGGGATGTCTTGGTCCCAAAGATTTTCATCTTCCCAGGGTCCCTCTACTTTTCTGACTTCTCAGGAGCCTAAGAAGAATGACAGCAAAAACAATATGCTGCCAGCGTTTCGGAGCTCCACGCTGTTCTGCAAGTATTTGCATTTCAAAGAAGGCACTGAAAGATATGTTTACCTGTCCTGATTTTTCCAGTGGAAGCTGAGCACTTGAAAAAGTCCTATTAGCCCTTGGGAAGTGCTGAGTCCAGCGAAATTGCTTTGGCTGCTTGTAATGTGACTATGAGTTTAAATTATTCACTCATTCTTTTTCTATGTATTTACTGAATTAATATTCTGTGCCAGGTACTTTGCTAGTATCCCTTTGACCCAGAGGGTCCTTAGTCAACTTGTGTGTTTTGGGGGAGGGGACAAACAGAGAAGTTAATGACCTTCACCCTTATGATAACTATAGTTTCTAGACCTGTTCTCTACAAACACCGCTATTTTCCTTTTACTGTAGGATTCTATACAAACACCAAAGGGTGGGCAAGGTAGTAGGCCTTGCGTACATGAATTTCCCAATATGCCCATGGGGTCCTCAGAATGAGACGATTGTATGAAATGACATGCTGCTTCTGCCCTGGATTAGGGGGAGAGATGCCAAGCTGATCTCAGCTCCGTTCTCAAGTCACAAAGCGGTGAAAACGTTCTTGGCTCCTCTCTTTACACGTTCTCAAATCCCCAGGGGATTCTCTCCAATTAAAACCCTTGCATGCAGGCTAAATCGCTTCAGTTGTGTCCGACTCTTTGTGACCCTATGGTCTGTAACTCACCTAGCTTCTCTGTCCATGGGGAGTCTCCAGGTAAGAATACTGGAGGGGGCTACCATGCCCTCCTCCAGGAGATCTTTCTGACCCAGGGATCGAACCTGTACCTCCTGTGGCTTGTGCATTGCAGGCAGATTCTTTTCCGCTGGGAAAGCCCATTAAGGCCCTTCAGATCAGATCAGATCAGTCGCTCAGTCGTGTCCGACTCTTTGCTACCCCATGAATCGCAGCACGCCAGGCCTCCCTGTCCATCACCAACTCCCGGAGTTCACTCAGACTCACGTCCATCGAATCAGTGATGCCATCCAGCCATCTCATCCTCTGTCGTCCCCTTCTCCTCCTGCCCCCAATCCCTCCCAGCATCAGAGTCTTTTCCAATGAGTCAACTCTTCGTATGAGGTGGCCAAAGTACTGGAGTTTCAGCTTCAGCATCATTCCTTCCAAAGAAATCCCAGGGCTGATCTCCTTCAGAATGGACTGGTTGGATCTCCTTGCAGTCCAAGGGACTCTCAAGAGTCTTCTCCAACACCACAGTTCAAAAGCATCAATTCTTCGGCGCTCAGCCTTCTTCACAGTCCAACTCTCACATCCATACATGACCACAGGAAAAACCATAGCCTTGACTAGACGAACCTTTGTTGGCAAAGTAATGTCTCTGCTTTTCAATATGCTATCTAGGTTGGTCATAACTTTCCTTCCAAGGAGTAAGTGTCTTTTAATTTTATGGCTGCAGTCACCATCTGCAGTGATTTTGGAGCCCAGAAAAATAAAGTCTGACGCTGTTTCCACTGTTTCCCCATCTATTTCCCATGAAGTGATGGGACCAGATGCCGTGATCTTCATTTTCTGAATGTTGATACCAGTGTTGTGTTCTTTGGCCTCAAAACACCCATCTAGGCTGTCCCTGGCCTTCCCAGGTGGCGCAGAGGTAAAGAATCTGCCTGCAATGCAGGAGACCCAGATTCCATCCCTGGGTCATGAAGACCTTGGAGAAGGAAATGGCAACCCACTCCAGTATTGTTGCTTGGGAAATCCCATGGACAGAAGCCTGGCGGGCTACGGTCCATGGAGTCACAAAGAGTTGGACATGACTAATTATGCACATATATATATATATATTGTTTCTATTAACTCATTTTTAAGGAGCACTGCACAGCCCAGAGATGGAAAATATGGGTTGTACAAAGTAGATCAATCTAAGTTCAAATGCCAGCTTAGCCACCTACTAGACGTGTGATCTGGGGGCAGATTTTATTTAACCACGTTTAGCTTTAATTTCCTCATCTGTCAAACAGGGGTAACAATAACATTGACATCAGAAGGTCTTTGGGGGACTCCATTGGTGCTTAGTGGTATTGGTAAAGAATCTGTGTGCTAATGCAGGGCACATGGGTTCGATACCTGGTCTGGGAAGATCCCACATGCCATGGAGCAGCTAAGCCCTCACACTGCAACTACTGAGCCCATGCGCTGTAACTACTGAGGCCTGTGTGCCTAGAGCCTGTGCTTCACAACAAGAGAAGCCACTGCGATGAGAAGCCTGTGCACCACAAGGAAGAGTAGCCTCTGCTCACTGCAACTAGACAAACCCTGCGCAAAGCAACGAAGACCCAGCGCAGACAAGTAAAAAATGGTTAAAAAGAAAAAAGAAGGTCGTTGGGTCAATTCACTGAATGTAAGATCCTGAAGCACAGGTACTTTGTTTACTCGTAAATCCTTAGAGTCTAGAAGTGTGAATACACACCGTAGGTGCTCAGTAAATTGAATGAATGAGGAAGTGTATGTAAAGCATTAAGTGCATTGCCTGGCAGTCATGCTCAATGTTCTGATGTATTATGTCAACACACTTTACACATAAAGAAACCGAGGCACAGGAGCAATTTCCCCTGGTGTTCAAAGCTCGTAAGTAGCTACTCTGCTGTCACTCTGTTAGTTCCCCTGCTTCCAGGGCAGAAGTGAAAGTAAGGATTCTTATCAGCTTCAAAGAACTCTAGACAGAAATCTGTGAAAAACCTGTACTTCTGCTTTAAACTCTATCCTTAGTTCACTCTTTCCTGGGCTGCCCCCTTGTTGCTCCATCTTAATAAAAACAGATTCCAAAACAAAGCCTGTATCCTGTGTGTCATCCTATATCAAAAGAGTCATGAGACTTTACCCTCCAAGAGAAAAAAAAGTCCAAAAAATCCAGGGTTAATTGTTAGTGGCTCAGTTGTGTTTATCCAACTCTTTCAGACCCCATGGACTGGAGCCCACCAGGCTTCTCTGGCCGTGAGATTTTCCAGGCAAGAATACAGGAGTGGGTAACCCTTCCCTTCTCCAGGGGATCTTCCTGACCCAGGGATAGAACCTGGGTCTCCTGCATTGCAGGCAGATTCTTTCCCATCTGAGCCACCAGGGAAGCCCTGGTAGGCTGAGGTTCTCACTAAAAAACAGCAAGAACAAACCGAAAGAAAGATCCTGACCCCAACCACAGTCTTCATTCTGATTTTGCTTCTTTCAAATTCACAGAATGTGGTGAAACATAAATGTTATCAAGAAGCCTTCTTCAGAAATTGTAAGGAACTGATGTATAGCTTTGTTGATGAAACTTTGTTTAAACTACCTGGAATAGGGAAATGTCATTGATGGAGAAAATGTTGTTTCCTTTGACTCAGGGTCTTTCAGGAAAAGTCACATAAAAGTGAGAAGGGATAGTAAACCATTATTGTTCACAAATTCTATGGAAAAAAAATAAGAAGTACCTTTTATTGGTGCTGACTATGAAAATATAGATTCTGGACTACTCTCAGAATGGGTTTCCTTGCCCTTTCCTACTATTGCCATGGTTAGGATGGTGTCTGAGGTCACCAGAGTGCAGGGGCTGCTGGGCGGGATTAGAACTCTGAGGTGGGAGGTGGACACACTATGATGCACATTCTCAGCTTGCTGCCTCCTGGGCCTTCTCATTCGCAGTTTTCCAATATGACGCAAGACCCCACCATCTCAGTGAGTCCATAAATGGCTTCAGGATTAGCTATCTCATTTGAAAGGCCAGTGCAAAGAGAAAATGCAAGGTCCCTCATTCAAGAAGCATAAAGCATTTCAAGATAGTGACAGCAAGGCATAAACTAAACACAGGACCCTTCTGAACTCAGTCATGAAGCTGGAGCCCTACATTTTCAAAACTAATTAATTGATCGATTGAGTTTTGGCAGTGTACTGGCTTAGTAGTTGGCACACAGGCTTAGCTGACATGGGTGGGATCTTCCCGGACTAGGGATTGAATCCATGTCCCCTGCATTGGCAGGTGGATTTTTAACCACTGGACCACCAGGGAAGTCTGCTGCTGCTGCTGCTAAGTCGCTTCAGTCGTGTCAACCCCATAGACGGCAGCCCACCAGGCTCATCCATCCCTGGGGTTCTCCAGGCAAGAATACTGGAGTGGGTTGCCACTTCCTTCTCCAAGGGAAGTCTGGGGCCCTACATTTTATATAGACAGAGTTTGTGATGGAGCAGCATAAACAGATGGGCTCAGAGATGGGCTTACTCTGTATTCAGCTTCCAGTGATGATATGGTTTCATTCATTCATTCCCTCTTTCAAGGAACATTCATTAGGTACCAGCTCTGTACCAGGCACAGTGAAAACCTAAGTGAAAAACATAGCCCTCACCCCGTGGGTTCCAATGTAGAAACCAAGGAAAAACTAAATTTACCATTCAGGGTAACTGCAGTGAAAGTGGTAAACTTGGGGTTCTACAGGAGAAGCCAGGGGCCCTTAATCCTGGTTGAGGGAACTGCAGGAAGATCAATGGGACCGGAATGGAAAGTCTAGGCTGGGCCACAACAACCTGGTAAGAGGGGAAGCTGCGAGATCCACCTGGGTGAGAAGGCTCTGCTCACAATCTGTCCTGACAGAAGATTCATGAATAGACTTGCAGCTCTCTTTCTTTTTAGACAAAAATTCAATGTATTTCATTACAGAAGCATGTTATGTTTCATTCAGAAATCAAGGAACACACAGATATATAAAGTAAGAAGTAAAGGTCTTCCTTTCCTTCCTCTTAATCTGATTTCTAGAGGTGGTGACTTTTAACATTTGGAATACAAACATATTTGCACAAAGGTAATGAATCTTTCATCTTGTTAAAGCAAGATATAAAGATAGAGTTTTGCAAGATATTCTATCATGGACAGTTTCCTACATCAGTGTGTGCATGCTCAGTCGTGCCTGACTCTGTGATCCTATGGACTATAGCCTGCCAGGTTCCTCTATCCATGGGATTTCCCAGGCAAGAATAATGGAGTGGGTTGCCATGCCCTTCTTCAGGGGATCTTCCTGACTCAGGGATCGAACCCAGGTTTCCTGCATCTTCTGCATTGGTAGGCAGGTTCTGTACCACTGAGCCACCTGGGAAGCCCTTCCTGTCAGAATAGAGATCAATTTCCTTTTTGAAATTATATCTTATTGTGTAAATGAGCCACATGTAGTTTATTCAACTAACAGACATTTATTTCTAGTTTTCCTCTATTGTCAGGATGCTATGGTGAACCTACTGAATGATTTATCTTTGGGTTGTGTCAAAGACTTTGGAAGATAGATTCTTAGACATGGAATTGCTGAGTTAAAGGCACACTGGGTGAGGTCAAGTGCACAGTGGCTGAGAGGAGAAACCTTGGAGTTACATCTTGTGCGTTCCAATCTTATCTCCTTTTATTACTAGCTGTGTGACCTTGAGAAAATTACTTAACCTCTCACTGCTTTATTTTCCTTGTCTGTAAAAGAATAGTACCTATGTATACTACCTATCTCTTAAAGCTGTTCTGAGCACTAAATGAGTTTAGCTGTATAAAGCCCCTACAATAATAACCAACATTCAGTTCAGTTCAGTTGCTCAGTCGTGTCCGACTCTTTGCGACCCCATGGACTGCAGCATGCCAGGCTTCCCTGTCCATCACCAACTCCCGGAGCTTGCTCAAACTCATGTCCATTGAGTCGGTGATACCATCCAACCATCTCATCCTCTGTCGTCCCCTTCTCCTCCTGCCCTAAATCTTTCCCAGCATCAGGATCTTTTCCAATGAGTTAGTTCTTCGCATCAGGTGGCCAAAGTATTGGAGTTTCAGCTTCAACATCAGTCCTTCCAATGAATATTGAGGGCTGATTTCCTTTAGGATGGACTGGTTGGATCTCCTTGCAGTCCAAGGGACTCTCAAGAGTCTTCTCCAATCAGATCAGATCAGATCAGTCGCTCAGTCATGTCTGACTCTTTGCAACCCCATGAATCGCAGCACGCCAGGCCTCCCTGTCCATCACCAACTCCCGGATTTCACTCAGACTCACGTCCATCGAGTCAGTGATGCCATCCAGCCATCTCATCCTCTGTCATCCCCTTCTCCTCTTGCCCCCAATCCCCCCCAGCATCAGAGTCTTTTCCAATGAGTCAACTCTTCGCATAAGGTGGCCAAAGTACTGGAGTTTCAGCTCCAGCATCATTCCTTCTAAAGAAATCCCAGGGCTGATCTCCTTCAGAATGGACTGGTTGGATCTCCTTGTAGTCCAAGGGACTCTCAAGAGTCTTCTTCAACACCACAGTTCAAAAGCATCAGTTCTTCGGTGCTCAGCCTTCTTCACAGTCCAACTCTCACATCCATACATGACCACAGGAAAAACCATAGCCTTGACTAGACGAAACTTTGTTGGCAAAGTAATGTCTCTGCTTTTGAATATGCTATCTAGGTTGGTCATAACTTTCCTTTCAAGGAGCAAGCATCTTTTAATTTCATGGCTGCAATCACCATCTGCAGTGATTTTGGAGCCCCCCAAAATAGTCTGTCACTGTTTCCACTGTTTCCCCATCTATTTGCCATGAAGTGATGGGATCAGATGCCATGATCTTCGTTTTCTGAATGTTGAATTTTAAGCCAACTTTTTCACTCTCCTTTTTCACTTTCATCAAGAGGCTCTTTAGTTCCTCTTCACTTTCTGCCATAAGGGTGGTGTCATCTGCATATCTGAGGTTATTGATATTTCTCCTGGCAATCTTGATTCCAGCTTGTGCTTCATCCAGCCCGGCATTTAGCATAATGTACTCTGAATATAAGTTAAATTAGCAGGGTGACAATATACAGCCTTGACGTACTTCTTTCCTGATTTGGAACCAGTCTGTTGTTCCGTGTCCAGTTCTAACTGTGGCTTCCTGACCTGCATATAGGTTTCTCAAGAGGCAGGTCAGGTGGTCTGGTATACCCATCTCTTGAAGAATTTTCCACAGTTTACTGTGATCCACACAGTCAAAGGCTTTGGCATAGTCAAGAAACCAGAAATAGATGTTTTTCTGGAACTCTCTTGCTTTTTCGATGATCCAGCAGATGTTGGCAATTTGATCTCTGGTTCCTCTGCCTTTTCTAAAACCAGCTTGAACATCTAAAAGTTCACGGTTCACATACTGTTGAAGCTCAGCTTGGAGAATTTTGAGCATTACTTGACTAGCGTGTGAGATGAGTGTTATTGTGCGGTAGTTTGAGCATTGTTTGGCGTTGCTTTTCTTTGGGATTGGAATGAAAACTGACCCTTTGCAATCCGGTGCTCAGTGCTGAGTTTTCCAAATTTGCTGGCATCTTGAGTGCAGCACTGTCGCAGCATCATCTTTTCCGATTTGAAATAGTTCAGTTGGAATTCCATCACCTCTACTAGCTTTGTTCCTAGTGATGCTTCCTAAGGTCCACTTGACTTCTCATTCCAGGATGTCTGGCTCTGGGTGAGTGATCACACCATCATGATTATCTGGGTCATGAAGCTCTTTTTTGTACAGTTCTTCTGTGTATTCTTGCCACCTCTTCTTATCTTCTGCTTCTGTTAGGTCCATACCATTTCTGTCCTTTATTGAGCCCATCTTTGCATGAAATGTTGCCTTGGTATCTCTAATTTTCTTTAAGAGATCTCTAGTCTTTCCCATTCTATTGTTTTCCTCTCTTTTTTTGCCCTGATGACTCAGGAAGGCTTTCTTATCTCTCCTTGCTATTCCTTGGAACTCTGCATTCAGATGGGTATATCTTTCCTTTTCTCCTTTGCTTTTTGCTTTGCTTTTTTCTCAGCTATTTGTAAGGCCTCCTCAGGCAACCATTTTGCCTTTTTGCATTTCTTTTTCTTGGGGATGGTCTTGATTCCTGTCTTCCATATAATATCATGAACCTCTGTCCAGAGCTCCTCAGGCACTCTGTCTATCAGATCTAATCCCTTGAATCTATTTGTCACTTCCATTGTATAATTGTAAGGGATTTGATTTAGGTCATACCTGAATGGTCTAGTGGTTTTCTCTACTTTCTTCAATTTGAGTCAGAATTTGGCAATAAGGAGTCCATGACCTGAGCCATAGTCAGCTCTCGGTCTTGTTTTTGCTGACTGTATATAGCTTCTCCATCTTTGGCTGCAAAGAATATAATCAGTCTGATTTCGGTATTGACCATCTGGTGATGTCCATGTGTAGTGTCTTCTCTTGTGTTGTTGGAAGAGGGTGTTTGCTATGACCAGTGTGTTCTCTTGGCAAAACTCTATTAGTCTTTGCCCTGCTTCATTCCGTATTCCAAGGCCAAATTTGCCTGTTACTCCAGGTGTTTCTTGACTTCCTACTTTTGCATTCCAGTCCCCTATAATGAAAAGGACATGTTTTTTTGGGTGTTAGTTCTAGAAGATCTTGTAGGTCTTCTTAGAACCATTCAACTTCATTTTCTTCAGCATTACTGGTTGGGGTTACTTGGGTTACTGTGATACTGAATGGTTTGCCTTGGAAACGAACAGAGATCATTCTGTCGTTTTTGAGACTGCATCCAAGTACTGCATTTTAGACTCTTTTGTTGACTATGATGGCTACTCCATTTCTTCTAAGGGATTCTTGCCCACAGTAGTAGATATAATGGTCATCTGAGTTAAATTCACCAATTCCAGTCCGTTTTAGTTCGCTGATTCCTAGAATGCCGATGTTCACTCTTGCCACCACCTGTTTGACCACTTTGAATTTGCCTTGATTCATGGACCTAACATTCCAGGTTCCTATGCAATATTGCTCTTTACAGCATCGAACTTTACTTCTATCACCAGTCACATCCACAACTGGGTGTTGTTTTTGCTTTGCCTCTGCCTTTTCATTCTTTCTGGAGTTATTTCTCCACTGATCTCCAGTAGCATATTGGGCACCTACCAACCTGGGGAGTTCATCTTTCCGTGTCCTATCTTTTTGCCTTTTGATACTGTCATGGGGTTCTCAAGGCAAGAATACTGAAGTGGTTTGCCATTCCCTTCTCCAGTGGACCACGTTTTGTCAGAACTCTCCACCATGACCTGTCAGTCTTGGGTGGCCCTACATGGCATGGTTCATAGTTTCACTGAGTTAGACAAGGCTGTGGTCCATGTGATCAGATTGGTTGGTTTTCTGTGATTGTGGTTTTCAGTCTGTCTGCCCTCTGATAGAGAAGGATAGAGGCTTATGGAAGTTTCCTGATGGGAGAGACTGACTGAGAGGGAAACTGGGTCTTGTTCTGATGGGCGGGACCATGCTCAGTAACTCTTTAATCCAATTTTCTGTTGACGGGTGGAGCGACCAACATGAAGTAGCTCTATTTCTTTTTTTAAGTTATTATTATTATTTTACTTTTTGACCATGCTCTACAGTAGTGCCCTGACCAGGGATCAATTCCATGCCCCCTGCATTAGAAATGTAGAGTCCTAACCGCTGGACCACCAGGGAAGTCCCTGGAGTAGCTCTACTTCTATTAATCCTTATTATTATATTGTATTAGCTCTTATTAAAATCTTGATAGATACCACCAAATTACTCAACAAAAAGGCTTAACCAACTTAGACTCTCCCAATAGTGTGTGAAAAAGCCTTCTTCCACACTCTCGCCAATGGGCCCTTGTTTGGTTGGTTTGTTTAACAAGCATCTTTTTTTCTTCTTTTTGTAAAAACCAAACAAAAACTTTCACTTCTTTAAAGTGATAAAGTCTGGCTTATCAGTTTTGTTTGTGTGTGTGTTTGATGTTGTACCTAGAAAGGCTCTGTCTAAGCCACAGTCATGCTGAATTACTCTTAGGATTTCATAAGAGTTTTATGCCTTATGTTTAGGTTTGTAATCCATTTTGAGTTCATTTCTGTGTCCAGTTCAAGGAAAGGACCCAACTTCATTCATTTGCCTGTTTAGTCATCTAGTAGAAATGGCAACCCACTCCAGTGTTCTTGCCTGGAGAATCCCAGGGACGGGGGAGCCTGGTGGGCTGCCATCTATGGGGTTGCACGGAGTCAGACACGACTGAAGTGACTTAGCAGCAGCAGCACTTATTGAACAGATGATTCTTTCTCCCATGGATTTGTCTTAGCACCCTTGTTGAAAATCAGCCGACCATAGGACTTCCTTGGTGGTCCAGTGGCTAATGCAGAGGGCCTGGGTTCAATTCCTGGTCAGGGGACTAGACCCCACATGCAGCAACCAAGAGTTCAGGCATCACGACTAAAGTTTCCACATGCTGCAGTGAAGATTGAAAATTCCAAGCACCACAACTAAGGTTCAGCACAGCCAAATAAATAAATAGATACTAAAAAAAAAAAAAAAAAGATGAAGAAAATCATCTGACCATAAATGCAAGAGTTTATTTTTGAACTCTGAATAATCCTGCTCTATTGATCTATACATCTATTCTTATGCCAGAATCACACTGTCTTGATTATTATAGATTTGCAGTTAAGTTTTTCATTGCAAAATGTGAGTCCTCCAACTTTGTTCTTCTTTTTCAAGATTATTTGGTTATTCTGGTTTGCCCTCAGACTTTTTCAGTTAAATTTAACACTGTGTTTCAAAACTCTGAAATATCCTTCTCCTTTCTTTTAATGTCTCTGCTAGTCAGTATCGCCAGTTTCCTCTGCCCACTAACTTTCGATTTCTCCTACTGTATCCTCTTCACAGGAGGTCCAAAGGTCTCTCATTTCCCAAATGTCCCAACTCAATGTCATTTACTACCTACAGAGTCCAGGTCCCCCCAAACAGTACCAGTGAACTGTGCTTCCTGAAGTCCCTCCCTTATGTGGCCCCTCCCTGTGAAACATGGACTGACTCAGCGACTCGCCTTGGCCAGTAGAATGCGGTGGAGGTGATGTTCTGGGATTTCCGAGCCATGGCATTAAGAAGGTCTGCATCTCTGTGCTCCCAGTGCCAGGGGCCCGGGTTCGATCCCTGGTCAGGGAACTAGATCCCACATGCCACAGCTGGGTGTTGGCATACTGTAACTAGAGCCTGGTGCCGTGGAAGGAAGGGAAGAAAGAAGGGAGAGAGGGATAAAGAAAGAGAGTCTGCTTGTGTGCTTTTGGAAATGTTGAGTAGCCTTGAAGAAGTCCAGCATACTCAGTGGAAAGAATATGTGAAGAGGCTGTGTACAGATGCCATAGAGAGAGACCCAGACCATATGAAGAGGAAGAGATGCCCAGGCATCCCAAGTGGCATGCGTGAGTCTCCCTGCCATCTAAGAGACCCCAAACAAGGACTGACTAGCTAAGCTCAGTCAAGCCATGATAATACAATGGTGACTCTTTTTTGTTTTTTTAAACAGTGACTGTTTTAAGCCACTAAATTTTGTGGTGGTTTTTGAAATAGTAATAGATTACTGAAACAGAAACCTCAGCTACGTTCACCGATAGACAGTGAGAGTGCTGAATTCTAACCACTAGACCACCAGGGACAGATGAATAAAAACAAAGCCCTATTGCACAGTACAGGGAAATAGACCCAGTATCTTGTGATAAATCAGAATGGAAAAGAATATGAAGAATATATATATATGTATATGTATAGCTGAGTCATTTTGCTATGCAGCAGAAATTAAACACAACATTGGGTTTCCCTCATAGCTCAGTCGGTAAAGAGTCTGCCCGCCAATGCAGGAGACCCAGGCTCGATCTCTGGGTCAGGAAAATCCTCTGGAGATGGAAATGGCAACCTGTTCCAGTACTCTTGTCTGGAGAATCTCGTGGACAGAGGGGTCGCAAAGGGTCGGACACGACTGAGCGACTAAACCGCCACACCAAACACAACATTGTAAATAAACTATACTTAAATTAAAAAAAAAAAAAGAAAAACCATGAATTACTTAACCTCTCTAAGCCTCAGGTTTCTGGTCTGTGATCATAACAGGGCAACTCCTCATGGATTTCTGAGAGGATTAAATGAGATCATGTATGTATAGCTCTTAGCCCCATGCCTGGCACAAAGCAAGCAGTTGATAAATGAAAGCTATTGTTAATTTTAATTTAAGAAAGTAGTTCCATCCTGCTCTGGGGCACATTCCAGTTGTGATAAGAGAACTAAGAAGGGACATTTGAGTTAATGGTGAAAGTCATAAATGTTAAGTGGAGTTCCCCCAAACTTGGTGGAATCACTGCCTGAGCTGTTGAAATGAATCACTAAAACAAGTTTCTGTACAACTCATGTACTAGTAAGAAAAAAAAAAATGCATAAAAGGAAGACAGGAGCAAGACAAAACATGCCCATGACACAGTGGTAAGACTGGGAATTCCACAGCAGAGCCAGGAGCCAGGGAGGCCGGGATTAACACTCTTTCTGAGCAGTTGTGAACTTGGGTTTAGAATCCTAGGATGTGAGAGCTGGAAGGGATCTGGAAGATGGTCCCATCTTCCACATTACACATGGGAAGTTCAGGGGTTAAGAGGTTTCATGGGTAATGATGGAGCCAGAAAAAAGCATCCAGGGCCTCCCACTTCTCTCTCTCTTTTTTTCCAAATGAAGCAATACCTATTCTTGTTTTTTCCTAATTTTATCCAAATATTATGAAATTATAAAACTTTCAAAGGTGGACAGAGTGGGGGAAGAGGAGGGTGGGACGAATTGGGAGAGTAGTATTAACATATATACACTACCAAGTGTGAAGGAGATAGCTGGTCGGAAGCCGCTGTGAAGTACAGGGAGCTCAGCTCGGTGCTCTGTGATGACCTAGAGGGGCGAGAGGGAGGCTCAAGAGGGAGGGGATATATTTATACTTACAGCTGATTCACACTGCTGTACAGCAGAAACTAACACAGCTTGTAAAGCAATCAGCCTCCAACTAAAAATTTTTTAAGTAATAAATAAAAATAAACAAACAAATAACAGTTTATGAGGGGAAAAAAGAATTAGGGGATTGGAATTGACATATAGACAGATAGTAAAGTCGCTCAGTCGTGTCCAACTCTTTGTGACCCCATGGACAGTGTAGCCAACCAGGCTCCTCCATCCATGGGATTTTCCAGGCAAGAATACTGGAGTGGGTTGCCATTTCCTTCTCCAGGGGATCTTCCCGACCCAGGGATCGAACCCAGGTCTCCTGCATTGTAGGCAGACGCTTTACCATCTGAGCCACCAGGGAAGTCAAGACATATACACACTATGTATAAAATAGGTAACTAATGAGAACCTACTGTACAGCACAGAGAACTCTACTCAGTGCTCTGTGGTGATCTAAATACGAAGGAAATCCAAAACAGAGGGGATATATATGACTCGATAGCTGATTCAGTTTGCTGTACAGTAGAAAGTAACACAACACTGTAAAGTAACTACGAAGTGAAGTGAAGTGAAATCGCTCAGTTGTGTCCGACTCTTTGTGACCCCATGGACAGTAGCCTGTACCAGGCTCCTCCGTCCATGGGATATTCTAGGCAAGAGTACTGGAGTGGGTTGCCAAAAATTAAAAACAAAACAGAAAGAAAACCTTACAAAGGGAAGATCACTTGCAAATTCCAGCTCCCGGAAATAACTATTTTGAATAGTTGGATTTTCTGACTCTTAGCTAATACAGGCCCTTAGGGTTACTTTCTGAATGTCACTGACAAGTCCACATTCATCTGAGAAGGGAGCAGGATATTGACAGGCATCAAGGATAGGAAACAAATGCTAGTCATTTCACTTGAGTCTCACCACACCCACACAATGTGACCTCAATCTGGTGCAGCCTTACAGATGGGGCAATAATATAATAAGAGGCAGTGTAGTGTATTGGTTAGGGATGCAGGCTTTGAAGCCAGTGCCAGATTCAAATCTTATGATCTGTGTAGCCTTGACTATATATATGGCCAACTTCTGTGAGCTTCACTTTCCTCATTTCGAAATAAAAGTCAGTAGTAGCCCCTCCCTCATGGACTGAAGTCAGGGGAAAACAAGCAAATGTATTTAAAGCACTGAGAATGCCACCCGACATGCAGGAAGCTCTCCCTAGCATGACTGCCCACGTCATCTTCCTCACCGTCTTCATCATCAAGTTCACTGCCCCCTATGTGAGCCTAACATTAGATCATCTTGACTCCCGTTTACTGGGAGGAGTCTACAAACCCCTATGGCAGAACCTGGATGTGAAACTAAAGAAACAAATATCTGGGACTTCCTGGCAGTCCAGTGATTAAGACTCTATACTTCCACCGCAGAGGGAGCAGGTTCGATCCCTGGTCCGGGAACTAAGATCCCTCATGCCACATGATGTGGCCAAATTTTCAAAGATGAAATAAACAAATGCCTTAGTTCTCACTCAGAGTAGAAGCAACACAACTGAGAACCTCTTGCACAGCAAGAATTCATCAGTCCAAAATATTCCAGGGTAGAAATGTTCTGTTAGGATTTATATACCCAATTATACTGAAAAGCAAGAAAATGATGTGTGAAATGGTGACCTCCTGCAAGGCAGAGTTCAAAGTCTTCTTAGGTCCTCAAAGTTTAATTTTGTAAAAATGGAGGTTTTTAAAATATCACGCACATTGGGCTTCGCTGGTGGCTCAGTGGTAAAGAATCTGCTTGCCGATGAAGGAGACGTGGATTCGATCTCTGATCTGGGAAGATCCCATTTCCCGTAGAGCAACTAAGCCCGTGGGCCACAACTACTGAGCCTGTGCACTAGAGCCTGGGAACCGCAACTACTGAACCAAGTGCCGTGACTACTGAAACCTGCTGGCCTAAAGCCTGTGTTCTGCAACAAGAGAAGACACTGCAAGAAGAAGCCTGAGGACCACAACTAGAGAGTGATCTGCACTCAAAAGCCAGAGCAGCAATGAAGACCCAGCGCAGCTAAAATTAAGTAAAATGTATTAAAAAATAAATCTATAAATAAATAAAATTTTAAAAAATCGAAAATATCATGCACATTGTGAGGGAGGTTGTATGTGGGGACAGCTGGTAAACAGGAACTTGCTGTACTTTCTGCTCAGTTTTGCTGGGAATTTAAAACTGCTCTAAAAAATAAAGCTTATTAATTTTAATAAATCACATCCTTAACGATTACTTACTTGAGCATGGAGGCATCTCAAAATCTAACATAAACAAAGGAAAAACCCAACTTATTTTAACATACCACTGGCAACCCAAACTGGGTTCAAGTTTTCAAGCATCTTATGAAATGGCATGCTGCTCTCAAATAGCTTCCCCCCACACCCCTTAGCTGGGAATTAATTGCAGCATTCTGGTGTAGAAAGGCAATCCATGCTTGTACGGAGAAGATGGCCTGGAAACATCAAATGCAACACATCTGTTCTCATAAAATACTGCTGCTGCTGCGCTAAGTAGCATTAGTCGTGTCCAACTCTGTGTGACCCCATAGATGGCAGCCCATGAGATACTAGACAATTACTGTTCTCTTGGCCTTCTGTCCCCCTTCAAAAATCACACACACACACTACCGTTTCTTAAAACACACGCCTGCAGATATTGCACGCAGATTCTTCATGTTTTCTGTTGAGCACAGTAAGTTAATATTGCTGTTGTTGTTTTGTTCATTATGCAAGGCAACCACATGACTGTGAATTAATTCTCCTGTGCTAAGTATTCAGTATACGGGCATGCAGGCTTACACATTTCAGTAATTCACAATGACAGTTGGCTTGCCCAAGCATATTCTTTACATTTAGAAAATTTTGTGGGTTCCTGTCTCCCCGGGGATTTTTTTTTTTTTTTATTACTTGTTTATGCAAACAGCAGGTTGCACAAGAGCCTTGCTGGCTTCTTTTTTTTTTTTCTTAAAGTGATTTCGTAGTTTCCTGGTAACCATTCAGTCATCTGTTTCAACACTCTGACATGACATAAAGGCCAGCGCTGAACCACGGGTTCGCCACTCAGAGCCGCACCTCGTTCCCCGAACCTTGGCTAGGTGAGCTGCTCCCTGGCGCCAACGCGATTCCTCATGAACCCTTCCCAACTGCAGGATCATTTTCTGAAAATAGGCGAGAAGAACTGCTGTGTGTTCCGCGATGATTTCATTGCCAAAGTGCTGCCGCCGGTCGTGGGGCTGGAGTTTGTGTTCGGGCTCCTGGGCAATGGCCTTGCCCTGTGGATTTTCTGCTTCCACCTCAAGTCCTGGAAAGCCAGCCGGGTTTTCCTGTTCAACTTGGCCGTAGCTGACTTTCTTCTGATCATCTGCCTACCGTTCCTGGCGGACAACTACGTGCGGAGGTGGGATTGGAGATTTGGGGAGATCCCCTGCCGGCTCATGCTCTTCATGTTGGCCATGAACCGCCAGGGCAGCATCATTTTCCTCACCGTGGTGGCCGTGGATAGGTACTTCCGGGTGGTCCATCCCCACCACGCCCTGAACAAGATCTCCAATCGGACAGCGGGCATCATCTCCTGCCTCTTGTGGGGCATCACCATCGGCCTGACGGTCCATCTCCTATACAGAACGAGGTTGATCGAGAATCAGGGTTCGAAACTGTGCAGCAGCTTCAGCATCTGCAATGCCTTCCGCTGGCATGATGCCATGTTCCTCCTGGAGTTCTTCGTGCCCCTGGGCATCATCCTGTTCTGCTCAGTCAGAATTGTCTGGAGCCTGCGGCAGCGGCAAATGAACAAACACGCCAAGATCAAGCGGGCTATCAACTTCATCATGGTGGTGGCCATTGTCTTCATCATCTGCTTCCTGCCCAGCGTGGCCGTGCGCATACGTATTTTCTGGCTCCTGCGCAAGGCTGGCACGAAAAACTGTGACATCTATCGTTCAGTGGACCTGGCGTTTTACATCACCCTCAGCTTCACCTACATGAACAGCATGCTGGACCCTTTGGTGTACTACTTCTCCAGCCCATCTTTCCCCAACTTCTTCTCCACCTTGATCAACCGCTGCCTGAAGAGGAAGGGGCCAGATGAGTTGGATAACAACCGCAGCACCAGCGTCGAGCTCACGGGGGATCTGAGCACTACCAAGAACGTTCCTGAGACTTTGATGGCCAATCCCAGTGAGCCGCAGAGCCCCTCTTATCTGAATCCAGTCTCCAGTTAAAAAAGCCAAGCAAAGAAGGGAGATGATCATCAAGCACCAGGATCTCTGGAGAAGCAGTTTGGCTGGTGCACGGAGAAACAGAGCCTTGGTCTGTGGTTTCCCAGAACTTCCAGATTCGGAGAAGCAGATTTAGGGCATCGGTGTGGCAGTGTGGGCTGTTTGCCTATAGAGTGTCTCCACAGGAACCTTGGGGAATGGAGGATGAAGCTTCCAGGTGTCTAAGACTTCTGTTCAATCTTGGACACTTGCAGAACTGAAGATGGCAAAACTGTCCACATTTCTGCTGCTGGAGTGTTGGAGCCACAGAGAGGCCCACTGGCACCTGGGACTCAACTGGCCTCTTCCTGTCACCTGCCTGAGACTTGTTTGGTTCTCAGCTCCTGGGGCAATGTCTAGCTTCCTGTGGGCTCCCACTGGGATAAGGAAAGCTGTGACTAGAGAGGAATTATTACATCTGAAGGGAGCCCAGGCATCATGAAACAACCCAGGTCACCTGGGTTCCGTGGAACCAATCCTTCTTTCAGCCATGATTTGGCAGAAACGGACCAGATAGAGAGATTCATGAGCTTCCGTTAGTATCTGAGTTTCCAGTGGTGGTAAGAAGGGGCTTCGCCCCAGGAGGGTCTGAGCAAAACAGTGTTACTAAGCAAAAGGAAATGGCATTTATGCTACAACCTTCAGCCAATCCATTCCTCTTCTGTTTACACTAATTTGAAGGCTGAGCTGTTAAAAAGGCTCCAGGGAGAAAGCAGCTTCCCACCTCTGTTTGCTTTTATCACTCAAAGGGAAATGCTGCCCTATGGTTAGAGGGGGGAAAGATTTCCTCCTGGTTCATTTGCTTGTGTTTCTGTTCTAATAAGAAATCTACCCCTTCAATAAACTTTGATATGAGACACACAGTCTGGTGTTGCATGTGTCTGGGTGATGGTTCACAGACATGGACTTCTTACTTAAGTGGAGACCTTTATGGGTTGTTAACTGTGCCCTGGAAGGAAAAAAAAATACCACATACTGCAAAGTGTAAGAAAGGGATGTGGAATCTGAGCCGCAACATGAGGTAGTTAAGTCAAAAATTACATATGCGTTAGAACAAGGATGGAAAAGAGTTGGGAATAAATAGAAGTGATTTAATCTGGAAGGGCAGTACAGACAGGATTGCAAGAGCACTTTGCTTTTATTTAGGGGGTGGCGAATACTGCTAATGGTATGGCGAATGCTGCTATTAGTATTTGTGTATCAAATAAAGGAATCTGGCCAGGCTGGGATTTTTGCTAGGAGGGGGAAGAGAGACCTTCCTATAGAATAGTTTCAGTTCCCAATGCTGGGAAGGAAAGGAGATGTACTGGTTTGAGGTGGTGATCGGTCCAAGTTTCTGTTACATGCTCATTTCCACTCATTGTTCTTTAGCAAGATGAGGCTTGCTTTGACATAGTGACTTGGATGCTGATAAGGAAGGCAGATACTCAGACTCCTGGCCCCAGTGGAATGGCAGAAAAGGAAGAGAGATAGATATTTTGAGGTTCTGAAGTGTTTTCTGAGCAGTTTGCTTGTCTGATTTTTCAATTAACTCCTAGAGACTGAAAGTTAAAAGCAGAGATCATCTTTCTTAAAGAGGAAGAGATGATCAGAGAAGCTCAGAGGAAAGCAGGGATTCCCCTAGCCTCAGATGCATGAGTCAGCAGGGAACCCGTTTGTGAAACTCCTATTTGTTCAGAACAACCAAACAACTCACATTTGTCCTTTGGTTCATTCATCCCATCAGCTTGATGCTGAAAGCTCAGTTTCTCTGTACACCAGTGCCGAATCAAATCTTGGAGACAGAGATTTGGGTGAAGTAGAAAAGAAAAGCTTTATTGTTTTGCCGGGCAAAGGGGGCTAAAAGCGGGCTAATGATTTCAAAACTGTGTGTCCCCACTTGGGGAAGATAGTGAGAAGTTTTACAGTAATTGTTCAAAGAGGAGGGCGTGATCAGCTTGCGGACGTTCTTCTGATGGGTTGGTGGTGAAGTAAGTGGGAGTCAGCACCATCAGCCTTCAAGTATGGTGTCCACATGCTGGTGGGCACCATAACATCATTAATCATTAACTTCTCCCACCTGGAGGGGGTTTCGGTATCAGCAAAATGGCTCAAAGACATTGTCGTGTGTTTCTGCGATGGGGAAACAGGACCTTGCCCCAAGGCTGCTCTTGACTGTTTCTGCCTGGTGTGGTATCTCCTTCTTTCTCTAGTTAACAACTGCTTGAGTCTGCCCATTGGAACTCAGGGAAGTTTGTGGAGGCTGAATTAAAGCTGTTTTCTATAATCAAGGAAATGGGGGAAACAGAAAGTCCTTGTGCCCAGGAGCCCCACAGGGCCCTGCTTGGCATCAAGTTTTTATGTATTAAGCACCAACAGTGTGCTGTGGCATTCTGAGTGGTTGTGGAAACAGCAAGGAACACGTTCCCTGGGACCCTCTTCTCCTAGAACTTACATTCGCACTGGGGAGGTGGCCAGACAAGAGGTGAACAAATAAATGGAAAGGAAGCCTGGGATGACTGTGAGGACCATGAAGCCAACAAAGCAGGATGAAAGGCTAAAAAAGGCATGGTGCTGGGATGACTGGGATGTGACCAAGAGCTGAGCCATGAATGATGAGACAGAGCAAACAACGTGAGAATCTGGAGGAAGGGCATTCTAGGCAAAGGGGATGGTAAATGCAGAGGCCCTCGGTGTGTGAGTCTGCTAGTCTCCCAGAACTGCCATAACAAAGTAACACAAATTTGGTGGCTTAAAAAAAAACAAAAACTTGAGATTTCCCTGGTGGTCCAGTGGTTAAGAATCCACCGTCCAATTCAGGGGACATGAAGGATTTAATTCCTGGTTGGGAAAGTAAGATCCCATGTGCCACCAGGCAACTAAGCCCACACTCTGCAACTAGAGAGAAGCCCGTGCCCCACAACTAAGACCTGACACAGCTGAAAATGAAAATAGATGAATACTTGGGGAAAAAAGGCAAAATAGCATTCTCAGACAGTTCTGGAGCCCGGGAGTCCACATCACGGGGTCAGCAGGATTGATTACTTCTGGATGCTCTGAAGAGAATCCACCTCACTCCTCCTCACCTGCCTCACTCCTAGCTTCTATGGGCTATCAGGAATGTCCTTAACATTCCTGGGTCTGCAGACACATCACTCCAGTCTCTGCCTCCATCTTCACATTGTTATGGACCAGGATTCTTGGCCTTCTTAATCAACAGAAATTGATAAGTGGCCAGACAAGAAATTCAGGCAAGGCTTTATTAGGGCCCCTGTGGCACAAGGTGGGGAGTGAGAGCAAGTAACAGGTTCTCTTGCTGGCTTGCTCCTTGAAGAGGGGTGAGCTTGTTCCTTATATGGGGTGAAGGTAGGGTGTGATCAGGGGTCATTCCAGAGGGGTGGCTTAGATGGTTTGCAACCCCTTTCATGGTGATGTGTGCAGGGGGCATGCACATCACCCTGCTTTTGATCCCACCTCTTCAGAAGATGTCTTAGAAAGCATCACTAAGAACAAAGCTAGTGGAGGTGATGGAATTCCAGTTGAGCTATTTCAAATCCTGAAAGATGATGCTGTGAAAGTGCTGCACTCAATATGCCAGCAATTTTGGAAAACTCAACAGTGGCCACAGGACTGGAAAAGGTCAGTTTTCATTCCAATCCCAAAGAAAGGCAATGCCAAAGAATGCTCAAACTACCGCACAATTGTACTCATCTCACAGGCTAGTAAAGTGACGCTCAAAATTCTCCAAGCCAGGCTTCAGCAATATATGAACCGTGAACTTGCTGATGTTCAAGCTGGTTTTAGAAAAGGCAGAGGAACCAGAGATCAAATTGCCAACATCTGCTGGATCATCGAAAAAGGAAGAGAGTTCCAGAAAAACATCTATTTCTGCTTTATTGACTATGAAGCAACACAGTCCTTTGACTGTGTGGATCACAATAAACTGTGGAAAGTTCTGAAAGATATGGGAATACCAGACCACCTGACCTGCATCTTGAGAAACCTATATGCAGGTCAGGAAGCAACAGTTAGAACTGGACACGGAACAGACTGGTTCCAAATAGGAAAAGGAGTCCGTCAAGGCTGTATATTGTCACCCTGCTTATTTAACTTCTATGCAGAGTACATCATGAGAAATGCTGGACTGGAAGAAGCACAAGCTGGAATCAAGATTTCCGGGAGAAATATCAATCACCTCAGATATGCAGATGACACCACCCTTATGGCAGAAAGTGAAAAGGAACTAAAATATCCCACTCCCAGCACATATCGGAGGAGACTCAGATTTGGAAAGATACATGCACCCTAACGTTCACCACTATTCACAATAGCCAAGACATGGAAGCAATCCAAGTGTCCACCCACAGATGAATAGACAATTCAGTGTGCTGTATACAATGGAATATTACTCAGCCATAAAAAATAACGAAATAATGCCATCTGCAGCAACATGGATGGACCTAGAGATTATTATATGAAGTGAAGTAAGTCAGACAGAGAAAGACAGATACTGTGGATAACATATGTGGAGTCTGAAATATGACACAGATGAACTTATTTATGAAACAGAAACAGACTCACAGACATAGCAAACAAATGTATAGTTACCAAGGTGAAAAGTGATGGGGGAGGGATAAATTAGGAATTTGGGATTATCAGATACAAACTACTTATTTACTATGTTTGCTAAGTCGCTTCATTTGTGTCCGACTCTGTGCGACCCCAGAGACAGCAGCCCACCAGGCTCCCCCGTCCTTGGGATTCTCCAGGCAAGAACACTGGAGTGGGTTGCCGTTTCTTTCTCCAATGCATAAAAGTGAAAAGTGAAAGTGAAGTCGCTCAGTCGTGTCCGACTCTTTGCGACCCCATGGACTGCAGCCTACCAGGCTCCTCCGTCCATGGGATTTTCCAAGAGTACTGGAGTGGGGTGCCACTGCCTTCTCCAATTTACTATGTTTACCTACGTATAAAGTGGATAAACAACAAGATCCTACTGTATAGCACAGGGAACTATATTCAATATCTTATAATAAACCATAATGGAAAAGAATATGTAGATCTATATGAATAACTGAATCACTTTGTTGTATATACTCAAAACTAACACAACATTGTAAATCAACTATACTTCCATTTGTAAAAAGAGAGAGAGAGCAGTCTCTTAAATCCTGTTTCCCTGTCCAGGAGAATGCCAACAGAGAGCAAGCACAACTTCCCTAAGCAGTACAGTGGTTAAAGACTCTACCCTTCCACTCCAGGGCATGGGTTCAGTTTCTGGTTGGAGAACTATTAATAAGATCCTACATGCTGCACAGTTCAGGCAAAAAATTAACAATAAAAAAATGAGCTCTTTGAGGAAGACGCGGTCGCTGCTGCAGCAGAACTCTGTACTGCCCGGTCCTGCTTCTGACTCACCACTGTTTGCTCTCGCCGAGGAACAAGTTGGTCAGGAAGCCACGCTGCAGCCATGGCTTTTAAAGACACCGGCAAGACTCCCGTGGAGCCAGAGGTGGCCATTCACTGGATTAGGATCACTCTCACCAGCCGCAATGTTAAGTCTCTGGAGAAGGTGTGTGCTGACTTGATCAGAGGCGCGAAGGAAAAGAATCTCAAAGTGAAAGGACCAGTTCGGATGCCTACCAAGACTCTGAGAATAACTACAAGGAAAACTCCTTGTGGTGAAAGTTCTAAGACTTGGGATTGATTCCAAATGAGGATCCACAAGCAACTCATTGACCTGCACAGCCCTTCTTAAATTGTCAAGCAGATCACTTCCATCAGTATTGAGCCGGGAGTTGAGGTGGAAGTCACCATTGCTGATGCCTAAATCAACCTTTTTAATAAATCGATAATCAGTTGTTTAAAAAAAAAAAAATGAGAGCAAGCAACAATGTTCTGGGCTAAACCAATAATATGGTCTATTCAGTCTCAAATTGTGTGTGATACAATATTTGTGTGTGTGTAACTCTAGGTATGCATGTTTGTGTATCTATATATGTATTGGAAGGGCCAGTCATCATCATTTATGCATCTCTGTTTTACTGATTTCTCTTTATTTTGGAGGATACCAGTTCTTGGGGGCATGAGCTCCATGAGTTTCACTCTCTGTTGGACTTCTGGCTAGCTGCCCCCAAACAACGTCTTCCAAGCTTCGGGAGATTAATTACCCCTATGTCCAGAACCATAAAATCAGGGGTACAAAATCATGTTTGTTTCTGACTTTATGAACTCCTTTGCCTTTCCAAATTTATTAGCCTGCCTGCCCCAGGGCACCTTGCATGAAGGGAGGGGATATAAACTGCACCTGGTATAAACATGCCTTTTGGTTTAATATTCAAAACACTTCCTAACTATGGTCTATGGAACTTACAGCAAGCAGCTGCAATTCACAGACGGTCCCTCAGGCCCCAGCTCACTTCTTTCTTCCCCTGCTTTGCTTCTGTAATCAGTCTTTAGCTGAGGGATTTGACTAACAATGTGCCTTGGTGAAGCACTGCTGCTGCTGCTGCTGCTGCTAAGTCGCTTCAATCGTGTCCGACTCTGTGCGACCCCATAGACGGCAGCCCACCAGGCTCCCCCGTCCCTGGGATTCTCCAGGTAAGAACACTGGAGTGGGCTGCCATTCCCTTCTCCAATGCATGAAAGTGAAAGTGAAGTCGCTCAGTCGTGTTCGACTCTTCACGACCCCCATGGACTGCAGCCTACCAGGCTCTTCCATCCATGGGATTTTCCAGGCAAGAGTACCGGAGTGGGGTGCCATCGCCTTCTCCATGGTGAAGCACTAAGTACTGGCAATTGACCATTTACAAATCAATGGAGATATGAGTCATCTCCTGCTCCCCCATCTTTTAGTTAAAATTGATGACTTTTTCAAATTAGAAAGAAATTTTTGATGAAATTCTTTAGTGGTTGAAGCTGGGCTGTTTGTGTTACTGGAAATTCCTTTCTCTCTCTCTCATAGCATGGAAAGATGCCTTACTGTAATTGTTTAACTCCAGGTACTTATGGATGAAGTAACCGAGATACACTTATATTAACTTGAAAAAGAAAAAGAGAAGAAATATTGTGATATATCTCACAGAAACTAACAGAGAATTAAATCAGGCACAGGCAGACCCAGGAGACCAGTTCACAGCTCTTCACTCCAGCCCTTAACCATAGACACGAGTCAACCCTCAATACCTGTGTCTTTCAGGTCAGATTCTCATTCGAGAGAATCTGATTGGTCCCAAACCACATTTTATAAAAGGGTCAGGAGGACAACCATCAGCAGCAGCTATGTAAAGTCTCTTTTTTTTCTTCTAGTTTTACGCAGATATAATTGACACACAGCACTGCAGAAGATTACAGTGTACAGCATAATGATCTGACTCGCATACATCATGAAATGATGACCAGAATAAGTTTAGTGAAGATCCATCATCTCATATAGATACAAAATTAAAGAAATAGGAAAAAATGCTTCCTGTGATTAAAGCTTTAGGATTTATTCCCTTAACAGCTTTCGTCTATAACACAGAGCAGTGTTAATTATATCTACGCTGTTGTACATCACATCCTAGGAGTTATTTATCTTATAACTGGATGTTTGTACCATTTAACTATCTTCATCCAATTTCTCCATCCCCACCCCCCTACTTCTTCTGCTGCTGCTGCTGCTGCTAAGTCACTTCAGTCGTGTCTGACTCTGTGTGACCCCATAGATGGCAGCCCACCAGGCTCCCCTGTCCCTGGGATTCTCCAGGCAAGAACACTGGAGTGGGTTGCCATTTCCTTCTCCAATGCATGAAAGTGAAAAAATAAAGTGAAGTCGCTCAGTCATGTCCGACTCCTAGTGACCCCATGGACTGCAGCCCACCAGGCCCCTCCGTCCACGGGATTTTCCAGGCATGAATACTGGAGTGGGGTGCCATTGCCTTCTCTGACCCCTACCTCTAGTAACCACTAAAGGGTATTTTTATTTATCATTATTTCTGAAAAATATTTTTACTTATTTATTTGGCTGTGCCAGGTCCCAGCTGCAGCACGCAGGATGTTTAGTTGTGGCATGTGAACTTGTAGTTAAAACACGAAGGACCTAATTCCTTGACCAGGGATGGGACCCAGGACCCGTGCGTTGGGAGCATGGAGTCTTAGTCGCTGGACCACCTGGGAAGTCCCAAAGGGGTATTTTAAAACTACTGTTTATGTTAAGACATGGTTTTTGGCAACTGTTCCTACAATAACATTTCAGACCGCCATCTAGTTCACTCATTTAAAAAGCATGTTTGTGCCTTCAGCAAAGTCGATCTCGGTTCTCTTGCTTCCAAAATTTCTGGGGAACACAGAGGTAATCAGCCAACCTTGAGGAAGAAACAACAGTTCACATTGTCCCATACCCAAACAGATATGGATCTCCAGATGAGTTCTAGAGCCCTTCAGCCCTTCTTAAGGCCTTCCCAGAAATTTAAAATCTTTGTAATGTTATATGTTACTTAATAAACTTAAGTCCAAGAAATATCCTTTGGACATGTGGGAAGTAAAGAAAAAAAAAAAAAAAAAAAAGAAATATCCTTTGGCAGGCTCAGCTGTGGTGAATACCTGGCCGTGACACTCTGTTCACTGTTTTGCATCTTCCATGACAGCTGAAATGTGGCTCTTGTGCAGCCAGTGCTGGCTTCTCTTGGGGCTCAAATTTAAGACTTGGTCATTCTCTGTCTCTTCAGTGAGAAGAGGTTTGCATGTGGCATTACAAACATCAGGCCTGATCACAATCTCACGATCCTGTCCTATGAAAGGCAAGCACTTCTGGGCTCTTAACAAATATTGATATACTGGGTGTTCTGGCCACACCCTGAGAGGGATTCACAGGCATGAGTGGGCATTGGGAACAGTACATGACATTCCCAGTGCAACTGCAAAGAAGAGAAAACAATTGCCTACTGATGTTAACATCATGAGAAATGCTGGGCTGGGTTAAGCACAAGCTGGAATCAAGATTGCCGGGAGAAATATCAATCACCTCAGATATGCAGATGACATCACCCTTATGGCACAAAATGAAGAAGAACTAAAGAGCCTCTTGATGAAAGTGAAAAAGGAGAGTGAAAAAGTTGGCTTAAAACTCAACTTTCAGAAAACTAAGATCATGGCATCTGATCCCATCACTTCATGGCAAATAGATGGGGAAACAATGGAAACAGTGACAGACTTTATTTTTTGGGATTCCAAAATCACTGCAGATGGTGAGTGCAGCCATGAAATTATAAGATGCTTGCTCCTTGGAAGAAAAGTTATGACCAATCTAGATAGCATATTAAAAAGCAGAGACATTACTTTGCCAACAAAGGTCCATCTAGTCAAAGCTAAGGTTTTTCTAGTAGTCATGTATGGATGTGAGAGTTGGACTATAAAGAAAGCTGAGCGCCAAAGATGCCGGGGTCCAGCCCCGGCTGATCCATGGAGTTCGAAGCGGGGACGGCGTCGGCGAGGATCAGGATACAATAGCTTCAGTTAGATATTAATTAGAGATATAAAGAGTTATAGAATAAGGATAGCTCAGTAGGAAAATTCAGTGGAGAAAAGAGGCTGAGTAGCTTGGTTTACGCAGGAGACCAATAAAACTTCAAGACAAGAAGCTTGCACCACTTACATAGGCCGCAGGCGTCCTTCCGTTCTCCCGAAGGAGAGGAGACACTGAGGCCTCCCCGGTCGGATCTTAGAAGCCCAGGCATAATTGTTAAGCATGGCGGGTTCCGCGCTCCAGATGGAGACTCAGCCAGAGTGAGAGAGAGAGAGACATGGGGGGACCAGTCTTTTGAGGAACTGATCCCAAATCTTTATTTTCCATGGTCTACTTTTATACACTGAGGTGTTATACAAAAGTCACACGGGGTCAGCAGTCCTGACTTTTATCAAAGTCAGGTGCTTCACACAAATGTATACAGAGGACTTAGGGGTGTTACATCATCTTCTGGCCAGGGGGCCTGCTGACAATTTATGACCCTCTCCTTGTGACAGCGGTCAGTCAACCAGGACACTTATTTCTCCAGGGGTGATTATTCTTAAAACAGACGCCACCCAAATAAAGTTACATTGCTATAGGGTGAGGGTGTAGTGGGTTTTAGTTAAGGAAAGAATTTACTTAGCCTAAGGTCTAACGTGATTTACATCAAAGGTTAATACTTATTTCTTCTATATATTCATTAATGTGTGTAAGGGCAGGGGATATGGAGACTTAGCAACAAACATTGGCTCAACAAATGAAAAACCCTTCACCAATACAATTTATAATCAGCCCACTATAATTATACTAATGGTTTTCTAACTTTTCTAAGGAACCTGTTTTTAGAAGGTTTAAAGCATCTCATGCCTCTCACAGTTGGGAGGCTCTGAGCAATCACATGTGGCCGGACAAGCCTGTCAGGCAGGCTAGAGAACCTTCAGAGGAGTTTGTACGTTGAAACCCTCTTGTCACGCCCAGGAGTTTTTATTAACTGGAGCTCTAAGTTAACTCCTTCTCCGAAAGAGGTGGTGGGGGACAGCCCCCCGTAAAGTCAGAGGTGTAGGTGAGAGCATAAAGTAGTAAAGTAGGCAGGCTCTGGTTATGGGGGTAGATGCTTGAGAATTTCCAGGGGGACTCCTGAGGCTCGATCCCGCCTTTGCGTATGTCGAGCCTCCTTCCTCATGACCTTTGTCACGGGCGGAGTGCCTCACGCCGGCCCCCAACACAAAGAATTGATGTTTTTGAACTGTGGTGTTGAAGAAGACTCTTGAGAGTCCCTTGGACTGCAAAGAGATCCAACCAGTCCATCCTGAAGGAAATCAGTCCTGAATATTCACTGGGAGGACTGATGCGGAAGCTGAAACTCCAATACTTTGGCCACCTGTGTGAAGAACTGACTCACTGGAAAAGACCCTGATGCTGGGAAAGATTGAAGGTGGGAGGAGAAGGGGATGACAGAAGATGAGATGGTTGGATTGCATCACCAACTCAATGGACATGAGTTTGGGTAAACTCTGGGAGTTGGTGATAGACAGGGAGGCCTGGCATGCTGCAGTCCATGGGGTCGCAAAAAGTCGGACACAACTGAGCGACTGAACTGAACTGAACTTAACTGATGTTAACAGATTGAAAAACAGAGGGTTTCTTTTCAGCAAGCTTACAGAACATCCCTTCTTTGGAATACAATGCTTCGGTCAGGAAAATGGTATTGATTCAATTTTTTATTTCAGTCAAAGAACACAAGACAAAGATAGACTCAATCAGAGAGCGGCTTTAGTTCCCTGACCAGGGATTGAACCCACACCTCTTGCATTGGCAGCATGAAGCCTTTAACCCTAACCCCATTCATCATCATTTGATTGCCATAAATTATTATATCTAAGATTTGCTCCATGCCATCTGCCAGACACTACTCTATTTTCCATGGATGATCTCATTTCATCCTTTCAATAACTTCATAGGGTAGGTGCTCTTTCATTTCACAGATAAGGGAACTAAGGCCCAGGGAGTCTGAATAATTTGCCCACGGTCATACAACCTGTAAGAGATGAGCCAAACGTAGGCATGTGTGAGGGCACAATGTTTGAGGGAACAAATGTAGGCAGTCTGACTTCAGAGTCTTTGCCTTTAAAAGTTCTGGAAAAACACAAAGTGAGAGATGAGCAATATGAACTGTAAAAAGTAGGGTGAATGCTTTGGCCCATTAGGGCTCAATATTTCTGGAACTTTTCAAGTTGTCCTACCAAGAGGGATCTCCCAGGTCCAGACTGAGCTCATGTACTTAAGCTTCCAGGGACAGTACCTGGCACTAAAGGGACCAATAAATGTTAGTTTCCCTTCTTCCAAAGCTAACGGGTCATTGCGTTCTTTCTTCCTCGTTGAAGATTCTTCTCGTCTTTCTAATAAAGCTACCATCTGACAAGGAGGCAGGTCAAGGATGTTCAGTGCAGCAGCGTTTGTAATAGTGGAAACCAGGAGACAACCTAAGTGTCCATTAGGAGGGGAACAGATAAACACCAGCACAGGCACCCATCGGAATACTACATAGCAGGGAAGGAAAAAAGTGGACAAGAGTTACTTTCGTCAACAGAGCTAAACCTAGAGCAGAACATCTAGAGCCTAAAGCAAGCTGCCAAAAGATTTGTGCAATGTGATAACATTGTTGTAAATGTTTAAAACACGCTGAACAAGATAACATGGATTTTGGAAGCATTGATATGTAATAAAACAAAAATCATGGATGAGGATGCATAGCAACTGCAGGATACAGATGACCTCTGTAGAAGGAAGGAGGGAGATTTGATGGAGGGGAGGCCTCAATTGTTTCTGTAATATTTTACATTTTTTTTTAGAAGAACAATCTGCAATTGTCCTTCAAAGGCAGAATGGCTAAACAGCCTGTAGTTTCTTTTTCGGGCGATGAAAATGTTTGGGAATTAGAGAGAGGTGTTGGTTGTACAACACTGAAAATGTACTGCTGCTGCTAAGTTGTTTCAGTCGTGTCCGACTCTGTGTGACCCCAGAGACGGCAGCCCACCAGGCTCCTCTGTCCCTGGAATTCTCCAGGCAAGAACACTGGAGTGGGTTGCCATTTCCTTCTCCAATGCATGAAAGTGAAAAGTGAAAATGAAGTTGCTCAGTCGTGTCCAACTCTTAGCGACCCCATGGACTGTAGCCCACCACGCTCCTACATCCATGGGATTTTCCAGGCGAGAGTACGGGAGTGGGGTGCCTTTGCCTTCTCCAGGATGTAGAAAATGTACTAAATGCCACTAAACTTTTCACTTTAAAATGGTTCATTTCATGTTATATGAGTTTCATGTGATTAAAAAAAAAAAGAACTGCTGCAAATCTATAGAGTAACTGTCCCTCTTCTCTAGCTCACCCTGTCTCCCATCCTTCATTCTCTGTCCCCAGTCCTCTTTTGGGTCAGGCAAGATCCCTACCCCAGAGGCAGTGATCTGTGAATGGAATTAGGGTGGGATGCTAGGTCTGAGGGGCATCCCTGGTGACTCAGATGGTAAAGAGTCTGCCTGCAATGCGGGAGGCCCAGGTTCGATCCCTGGGTCAGGAAGATCCCCCAGAGAAGGGCATGTCAACCCACTCCAGTATTCTTGCCTGGAGAAGCCCACGGACAGAGAAGCCTGGTGAACCACAGTCCATGAGGTTGCAAAGAATTGGACATGACTGAGCGGCTAACACACACACACACACATACACACACACAAGGTCTGAGCCAGCATCCTTTGTGATTTCTTATCATCTGTAGCCTGGGTAGTTCTCATATAAACATTTTCCTCACTCTTAAAACCCCGTGGAGAAAGATCACCAGCTGCTGTTTGAAGCACGTCTGAGGGTGGTTGTCAGGTTGAAATGAAGTCTCTTCCACAAACTGAAAATGGTTGTACATTGAAGTTATTGCTTACAAGATCTCAGAGATGCCATAAAAGAATATTTGAAAAATTCTGAGTCATTTTTGTGTTTGAAATGAAAACTGAGTAATTTCTGACTCTGCCTTCCAGAGGGCTTGGAGGGGACATGTTTTATTTCCTCATCTTCCCTTGTCACTGATGGGAGCTGATGTCCTCATACCCTAGAAACAACCCAGTGGTCCCACTGCCTCCCAAGCAGCTTCTAACTTGCTGGTGATATCTCTGGGGAATCCTGGTCCCTCTGGCTGGGGAGCTCCTGTCTCCCACCTGTTCTTATCCCAACCTCTTTCCAGAGCCCAGCCAGTTTTGTTTCAGGTCCTTCAATGAACCACACTGGAATCAAAGCAAGCTTAAGAGGAAATAAGACAGCACACAAACCCTGGTGTCTGTTATGAGCTGATTTGTGTCCCCTTCAAATTCCCATGTTGAAGTCCTAGCCTCCAGTACCTCATAATGTGACTGCATATGAACAAGGGGTCTTCAAAGTGGTAATTAAAGTGAGGTGGAATTAGGGGTGGGGCCCTAATCAGATAGGACTGGGGTCTTTATAAAAAGGGGAGGTTTTTGTTTCTTTAGATTCCACATCTAAGAGATACCATATATTTCTTTTTCTGTCTGACTTCACATAGTATGATCATCTCTAGGCCCATCCATGTTGCTGCAAATGGCATTATTTCATTCTTCTTAATGGCTGAGTAATATTCCACTGTATATATGTAGCACCACAACTTCTTCTGTAGGATCTAAAAAGACACAAATGAACTTATTTATAAAACAGAAACATACTCACAGACTTAGAGAATGAACATATGGTTACCAGCCAGGAAGGATGGGAGGAAGGGATAAAGAGTTTGGGATTAACATGCACACATTGCTATATTTAAAATGAAAAACCAGTAGGCGAAAAAATTTAAAAATAAAAAGAGATTATGACACAGACATGCACAGAGGGAAGACCATGTGAGCACCCGGGGGAAGTTGGCCATCTGCAAAGCTAGGGAGAGGCCTCAGAACAAATAACCCTGTCAACGCCTTGGACTTCTGGCCATCAGAACTGTGCGAAACATTTTTTTTAAAAACCTTTTTTAAATGGTTTAAAAAAAAAAAAGAGTTGTTTTATAGTGGCCCAAACAAACTCAGAGCATCTGGTTATCTTTGTCCTATGCCTCCGTTGGCCAGTGGGTTTGGAGCTTGGCTGGAATGCCTTAGGCGTTTATTTAAAACCACTTATCCCCTATTAATTTGAATAGGATTTCACATAAGACCTGCTGTGCTACAAAGCAGACAAATTCAACTATAGAGAAAGCAGAACAATATCATTAAAGACAGGTTGAATTTTCATAGGCCAACATGATCCAACTGCTTTGTCTTAATACATATCTTTTGTTTAATGATGGAAACCAACTCAAAATTCATTAAAATTCATGTTTAAAAAAAATGAATGAGAGAAAAAAAATCACACTGTCCTCTAGGGTTCCCATAAAAGCTGACATTTAATTCATGATTTCAAAAACAAAATTTTTTAAAAAACCTACTAAAATAACTATAGTCCACCCAGAAAAAAACTGCTGAATAGTCTTATCTACTGTTATTATTTCTAATAGAGTATTCACATAAAACTCCTAAAAATTATCCTTCTAAAACAAAAACTGAATCGTCCTTCTTTTCCTATCTTAAAAGTTTTCAATTATCAAAAGAAGAGGGTTTGGGGCTTCTCTGGTGATCCAGTGGTTAAGACTCCCAATTCAGGGGGGCTGGGTTCCAACCTTGGTTAAGGAACTAGATCCCCCCATGCCGCAATGAAGATCCTGTGTGCCACAACTAAAACCTGGCACAGCCAAAAAAAAAAGAATAAAGTTTCAACTCAGCACAGTCTTTGCTGCCAGGCAACCTGGTACCAACAAGATTGGATGTGGATGTGAAAGAGAACAGCCTTTGGAATCAGATGCTCCTGGACTGACATTCCAGCTTTCCCACTCATTGGCTAGGTGCTACGGATGCAGAGCATGAAAGAAGTCCCGGGCCTAGGACCCTTACAGATATGAATACATTTTATATTGAGATATACTGCAAGGAGATCCAACCAGTCCATTCTGAAGGAGATCAGCCCTGGGATTTCTTTGGAAGGAATGATGCTAAAGCTGAAACTCCAGTACTTTGGCCACCTCATGTGAAGAGTTGACTCATTGGAAAAGACTCTGATGCAGGGAGGGATTGGGGGCAGGAGGAGAAGGGGACGACAGAGGATGAGATGGCTGGATGGCATCACTGACTCGATGGACATGAGTCTGAGTGAACTCCGGGAGTTGGTGATGGACAGGGAGGCCTGGTGTGCTGCAATTCATGGGGTCGCAAAGAGTCAGACACGACTGAGCGACTGGACTGAACTGACTGATACTTCTCATGCTATAAAATTCATCTTTTCTTTTTTTAGTTAATTTAAGGAAATGGCAACTCAGTCCACTATTCTTGCCTGGGAAATCTCATGGACAGAGGAGCCTGGAAGGTTAGTTTTTAGGGTCGCAAGAGTGAGACATGACTGAGTGACTAAACCACCACCACCATTTTGTGGACTAGCTCGTGTACTTTCTTATATTCTTACAGTCAAGAGACTTTCTTTCAGATACATTCCTAAAAGGCCCGAGAATGATAGGAGAGCAAGAACACATGATTCAAGCTCCTGTCCAGACCCTTCACCTGTCTTTCCCATTGAGGAAAAAGCCAGCACTTCCCCTCTATCTCAACAGCGTAGTGATCAGTCCTGATAAGAGTGAAATAAAATGGAATCTAGGAGAAAGAACCAGCTGGCAGAGGGAAGCCTGAGAAACTTCCAAGAGAGACTGTCTGCAGCTGATTCTGGCAGCTGCAGCAGGTCCCCTGGCTGCATGGTCAGTGGCTGCATGCTGGCAGTGGTGACCGTGGTGTCCTGGGTCATAGGCTGGCTCCTGACACAGACTGGATTCCCAGCCACCCAACCAAGACACATGCAACTCCCTGAGGTCTCTGCCCTCCAGCCCTCAACCACAGTTCAACCAGGGACATTGACTAAAAACAGATACTGACACTCAATCTTAGCCAAGAGGCCACAAAATGATAAATTCATTCTGTTAAAGTACAGTTCAACTATTTTTTGGAATATCCACAAACTTGTACAAACACCACCACTCCACCCATCCATTTCAGGGGGCTCGGGTTCGATCTCTGGTGTGGGAACTAAGATCCCGTATGCTGTGTGGCATGGCCAAAATAAGTAAATAATAAATAAAGTAATTATAAAAAGGTTCACTGAGTTCCAGACTGGTCTGATGAGATAAAAGTCCAATGTGGTCGCATTCTGGTAAAATTCCCAAATCTTAAAGATAAACATAAGTGCCAAGTGGAAAGCAGAAGATATTCATGAAGGAAAAAAATCGACTGGAATTGGATTTTTATCTAAGCTATGGAAAGATGACAGAGAGGAGAGAGAAAGGACATCAACCCAAGAATCCTCTATCTAGTTTCCAAAATACTTTCCATCTATTGTGGTAAAAGGAGAATAGTCAAGGATTCAGAGACTTTAACTCCCAGGACTCCGTCTGTGGAAACAACTTGAGAAAAGACTAACCAAACTACAACTGAACCTGAAAGGAAAATTGAAAAAAAAAAAAGAGAGAGAAGAAAAAAAAAAAAAAAAAGAGAAAACAATGTTAAGAATGTAGGCATGGGATATCTTACATCTAAGTGGATCCAGGGACTTCCCTGGTGGTCCAGTAGTAAAGATTCACCTTCTAATGCAGAGGGTGAAGGATTGATCCCTGGTCAGGGAGCTAAGATCCAATATGCTTCATGGCCAAAAAAACAAATAAACATAAAACAGAGCAATATTATAACAAATTCAATAGATTTTTTTTTAAATGGTTCATGTTAAAAAAAGGAAAAAACTTAAAAGATTAAGGGGATCCAGAGAGGGATTTGTGTAACAGAAAAGGACTCTTGAAACCACATGGACATCCCCTATGGGTTCTGTTGTTTAGTTGCTAAGTTGTGTCCAACTCTTTGCAACCCCATGGACTGTAGCCTGCCAGGCTCCTCTGTCCATGGATTTTCCAGGCAAAAATTCTGGAGTGGATTGCCATTTCCTTCTTCAGGGGATCTTCCTGATCCAAGGTTCGAACTCCTGTCTTCTGTGGCTCCTACATTGGCAGGCAGATTCTTTACCACTGAGCCACCAGGGAAGCCCAAGGGAGCTCTAAGAAATACTAAATTATTTCAACCAAATTTCAGAGATTGGCGAGTAGGGGGCGGGGAAGTGTTTCACAGGTCTCAGTGGGGAACATGGGGAAGGAGAGGAGGAAAGACAGGAAGTGAAGTGGTCTACAGGTCTCATCTGGGAGGGCTGAGGGAGAAGAAGAGGAAATAGATTAGGAGCTGGGAGGACCATGCCCCTCATTGTGGGTCATGGTGAATTATATGTCTCTGATGATCACATCAAGGAAATTCACATGAAGGAAATGGGGAGCTCTCCTTAACCAAGCCTGGGAACTCAGAAGAGAAGAAAGAAAAGAAGGGTATTTGACTATGTAAACATTAAAATGTTTTATGTGACAAGGGATACCAAAAATAAAGCCAGTGCAAATGATGGAGCTGGAAAAATATTTGTAATACAAATAATAGTCACCAAACATGGTTGCCTAATTTACTGGGTGCCACGCACCATCTTATTGACCTGCATTAACTCCTTTGTGTCTAGAACCACAGTGGGAGGTAGGAATTATGATATTGATGATGATTGCTACTTTATAGATGAGAAAACTGGGGCGTAACAAAGTTGAATGACTTGCAGATGTCACACAGCCAGTCAGGGGCTAAGTTCTGATGTGACCCTTGGCAGCCTGCCCCAGAGAAGGATGGTCTTAATCACTTCTCTGCAATTAAGCCAAAGGCCAAATGGATACTATCTAAAAAGCTTTCATGGAGACTTCCTTGGTGGTCCAGTGGTTAAAATCTGGGCTTCCACTGCAGGGGGCCCAGGTTGGATCCCTGGTCAGGAAACTAGATCCCACATGATACAACTAAACATCCCACATGCTGCAACAAAGACAGAGGATCCCATGTGCTTCAGCTAAGACCTGGGGCAGCCAAATAAATAAATACCCATTGCTTTCTCCTGTTAGACATATCGTCTTTTTTTTTTTTTAGAGATTTTTTTTTAATGTGGGCCATTTTTTAAGTCTTTATTGAATTTGTTACAGTACTGCTTCTGTTTTATGTTTTGTTTTTTGATGGAAAGGCATGTGGGATCTTTGTTCCCTGACCAGGGACCAAATCCACAGCCCCTGTACTGGAAGGTGAAGTCTTAACCACTGGACTGCCAGGGAAGTCCCTAGACACATCATCTTACAAAAAGAAAGCAAGCCAGTTCTGTACAAATTAAATGGATTAATGTTTTTTTAAAAAAGAGCTTTTACAAATTGACCTGAACAAGACAAACAACAAAGACGGAAATGGACTTTAGATTATGAACAGATTACTTATAGAGGAGCAAAACCAAACGGTCAACAAATGAATATAAAGCTCTTTAAATTGCACAGTGGTCAGAAGAGTGGAGATTAAAGAAGCAATGAAACAGTGCATCCATCAGACTGATTGATGTAACTAAAACAAGCTATGCTGTCAAGTACTGGCAGGAATATGGAGAAAAGGGTACATGTAGAGTTTCGTGACCATTTGGGAAAGCAATCTGGCAACATCTGTTAAAATGGAAACTAAACCCTTTGACCCATTAATCCCACTCATGGGAATCCATCCCAAAGAAATAAAAATACCAAAACTTAGGGACAAGGATGTTTATTAGAGCATTGTGGGGTGTTTTTTTTTGTTTGTTTTTTTGTGGTAGGAAACTGGCCACAAAAGGAAAAGGGAAATGATGGAATAAATGATGCTCTACCCACCCTATATATATTGTAATAAAATTGATCAGTGTCTGCAACCTGGCAGCCTGCAAGCCCCGAAGCCTGGCAGATGTGTTTTTGGTGAGCCAGCAACGTTTTTATAAATTCCTGCAGGCTTCTGAGTCTAGGACCCCCTGCAAATGTTTTCACTAGACACAAAGTCTGTCCTTGAAAGGGCCACAGTACACAAACAAATATGTGGTATATGTGAGGTATTACCCTTTTATGGGGTGAAGCCAGGGGGCAGGTATTGGTGAGGATGTGGAGAAATTGGAGCCCTCATATATTGCTGGTATGAATGTAAAATGGTGCTACCACTGTGGAGAGCAGTTTCACGGGTTTTTGATAAGTTAAACGTAGAGTTACTATAGGAACCCAGCAATTCCACGCCTATGACTATATCCAAACGAACTGAATGGATGTTCAAACAAACACTTGAACACAAATGGTCATAGCAACACTACTCACAATATTCAAAATGTGGAAACAACTCAAAAGTCCATCAGCAGACGAATGGATAAACAAATGTGGTCCATCCATCTGAACATACAATAGAATATTATTCAGCCATAAAAAAGGAATAAAGTGGGACTTCCCTGGCAGTCCTGTTGTTAAGGTTCCATGTTTCCACTGCAGAGGACATGGGTTATATCCCTGGTCCAGGAAGATCCTACATTCCATGGGGCAACTGGTACACCACAACTACTGAGGCTCTCGCACCCTAGAGCCTGTGCTCTGAAACAAGAGAAGCCCATGCACCACAACCAGAGAGTAGCCTCTTCTCCCCACAACTAGAGGAAGTCTGCACCCAGCAACTAAGACCCAGCGCAGCCAAAAATAAATGGGCAAATATTTTTTAAAAGGTTATGATGAGTGGTAGAGGCCAGACATAAAAGACCACTTCAGTTTAGTTCAGTTCAGTCACTCAGTCGTGTTCAACTCTTTGCGACCCCATAAATTACAGCACGCCAGGCCTCCCTGTCCATCACCAACTCCCACAGTTCACCCAAACTCATGTCCATCGAGTCAGTGATGCCATCCAGCCATCTCATCCTCTGTTGTCCCCTTCTCCTCCTGCCCCCAATCCCTCCCAGAATCAGGATCTTTTCCAATGAGTCAACTCTTTGCATGAGGTGGCCAAAGTACTGGGGTTTCAGCTTCAGCATCAGTCCTTCCAATGAACACCCAGGACTGATCTCCTTTAGAATGGACTGGTTGGATCTCCTTGCAGTCCAAGGGACTCTCAAGAGTCTTCTCCAACACCACAGTTCAAAAGCATCAATTCTTTGGCGCTCAGCTTAGTTCACTTATTTCAAGGCAAATCCATAGAGACAGAAAGTAGATTAGTAGTGTCCAGGACCTGGGGGGTTGGGGTGGGAGTTGTGGGAGAATCAGTTCAGTTTAGTCGCTCAGTCATGTCTGACTCTTTGCGACCCCATGGACTGCAGCAGGCCAGGCTTCCCTGTCCATCACCAACTCCCAGAGCTTGCTCAAACTCAAGTCCATCAAGTCAGTGATGCCATCCAACCATCTCATCCTCTGTCGTCCCCTTCTCCTCCTGCCTTCAATCTTTCCCAGCATCAAGGTCTTTTCCAATCAATAGGCCTGTTTAATAAATGGGTTTGGGGTTTTTGTTTGGGGTGATGCAAAAATTCTGGAATGAGATCATGGTATTGGTTGCACAACATTGTGAATGCAGTTAATGCAGTTTTAAAATAGTTAAAGTGGGTTCCCCAGGTGGCGCTAGCGGTAAAGAACCTGCCTGTCCATGCAGGAGACATAAGAGACATGGGTTCAATCCCTGGGTTGAGAAGATCCCCTGGAGAAGGGCATGGCCACCCACTCCAGTATTCCTACCTAGAGAATTCCATGGCCAAAGGAGCCTAGTGGGCTACAGTTCATAGGATCACAAAGAATAGGACAACTGAAGCAACTGAGCAAGCGCACACATGTTATACATATATTTTATCACAATAAGAAAAAATTCACAGAGCAGGACAATTATTAAAAATATTTTTTAAAGTCTGAAAAGTTAACCGGGGAAGAGGCAATAAAGGAAAAGGGGTTGAGAACTACTGGAATAAAGACTAGTCTACGGGGACTTCCCTGGTGGTTCAGTGGCTAAGACTGGGCTCCCAATGTGGGCACTTGGGTTGGATCCCTGGTCAGGGAACTAGATCCCACAGCCACAACTGAGAGTTGCTGGCATGCCACAACAAAGACTGAAGATCCCATGGGCCACAACTAAGACCCAGCACAGCCAAATAAATAAATAGAGACTAGTCTGTGCTTCAGCAGGGAGAAGGCAATGGCACCCCACTCCAGTACTGTTGCCCAGAAAATCCCATGGATGGAGGAGCCTGGTGGGCTGCAGTCCATGGGGTCGCTAAGAGTCAGACACGACTGAGCAACTTCACTTTCACTTTCCACTTTCCTGCATTGGAGGAGGAAATGGCAACCCACTCCAGTGTTCTTGCCTGGAGAATCCCAGGGACGGAGAAGCCTGGTGGGCTGCAGCCCATGGGGTCGCACAGAGTCGGACATGACTGAAGCGGACATGACACAGCAGCAGCTGTGCTTCAGCATAGTAAAGATCATCAGCCTCAAGGAAAACCTAAACAGTTCACCTTAAAAACAAAACAAAACAAAACAGTGAGAGGGGCTTCCCTTGCGTCCAGTGGTTAGGATTCCAAACTTTCACGCCGTAGCCCAGGTTCAGTCCCTGGACAGGGAGTTAAGATCCCACAAGATGCTCAGCACAACCAAATAAATAAATAAAACAGTGAGGGATATTGTAAGTCCTTGCGGTAAGCCAGCCTCCTTTTCTCTTTCTAATCCAGGATTTGGGGTGTGTTCTTTAACAGCCCACAAGGCTTTGAGTTTAAGCATTGTTCCTTGTCCAACTTTTGTCCGACTGTGTTACTTGGGAACTTCTGGGTTACCTGAGGTAATGAATGTTACATAAGCACCTGAAATGAGCTTGCTAGGGAAACTGTCAAGCCTTGCGGAGCTCTGGGACCACACTGTCTTTTTTTTTTTTTAAGAGTATTTTTTCGATGTGGACCATTTTTAAAATCTTTATGGAATGTGTTACGATGTTTCTTGTTTCATGCTTTGGGTTTTTGGCCATGAGGCGTACGGGATCTTAGCTCCCTGACCATGGATCAGACTTGCACCCCCTGCACTGGAAAGTGAGGTCTTAACCTCTGGTCCGCCAGAGAGGTCCCTGGATAACACTGTCTTAGGTTACATCCGAATACCGTCTGATAGAAGACACATCATTACTTTATGTGCCACGAAGACAGGAAATGAATGTACACCCACTGTGGCAAAATAATTTTGAAAACATCATTTTGAAAATGTTCGACTGGTATTTTGTCTTGGATTTTTTATATTATTTTAGTGCCCAGTTTTTTAATTTCCTATGTCACTCTTGAGCATATATTAAAAAGGAAAATGAAAATAAACTGGTGACGGTACACATACAATGCCTTCCTGCTTAGCATCTGACTCTTCTGATCACTCTTCAACACAGTCACACTGAGGTCTGTGTTTTTCACTGGGCATCATCCTCCGTGACTCAAGAATGCTGATGATGCGGCATTTCTTAACAGACTGAACCACAGTTGGCACTGGGCTCTTCTGCCAACTCAGGGATCATGCAGGGAGCCTCCTTCTGAATCTTCCAATGGGAATGTTGCTAAATGTGTCTGATCCTCTTCCTGCCTCACCCCTCCTCCCACACCTGGGCTCTCAGGAGTGAGAAGAGTGCTGTCCCTGAGGCATCGACACCCATCGTGGGCCTTTCAATCCCCATGCTCTTGGTGCTCACCTTCCTGCAGGCAGGCAACGTCCATCACTTCAGGACTGCTGCCTCCACAAACACAACAATTAAGACACCACTGGTTAAGTGTCTTAATTGGAAGGTGTGCTGTCCACCTTCCAATGCAGGGGGCTCAGGTTCCATCACTGATCAGGGAACTGCCACCAGGTGCAGCCAAAAGAAAAAAAAGAACAAATGCCAGCTATTGTTAGGCACATCCCAAGATCTTAACATGTGATGAAAAACAAAAGATACATTTTAGCTTGTTGTTATTTAGTTGCTAAGTTGTGTCCAATCTTTTGCGACCCCATGGACTATAGCCCTCCAGGTTTCTCTGTCCATAGGATTTCCCAGACAAGAATACTGGAGTGGGTTGCCACTTCCTTCTCCAGGGGATCTTCCTGACCCAGAAAATCGAATGCACCCACGTCTCCTGCACTGGCAGGTGGGTTCATTACCACTGAGCCACCAAGGAAGCCCTACATTTTAGCTTACATCAATGAAAATGGTATGACAGGAGAAAGAAGCTCTAGAATTATCTCCATTCTTAGGATGTGGCCTCAGTAGGTCATTGTTCTGACTTCTGATTGTCTTTTTTTGGGGTCTCTTGGCTTGTGCCCAACTCCAACAAAAGTGTCTGTTTCTTGCATATCATATGTTCTGCTGCTGCTAAGTCACATCACTTGTGTCCGACTCTGTGCGACCCCATAGACGGAAGCCCACCAGGCTCCCCTGTCCCTGGGATTCTCCAGGCAAGAACACTGGAGTGGGTTGCCATTTCCTTCTCCAATGCATGAAAGTGAAAAGTGAAAGTGAAGTTGCTCAGTCGTGTCCGACTCTTAGCAGCCCCATGGACTGTAGCTTAGCAGGCTCCTCTGTCCATGGGATTTTCCTGGCAAAAGTACTGGAGTCTTATGTTCAGACTTCCATAAAGAGAGGACCTATCTGGATTGTCACTGTTCAGCGTCTTCCCCTAAATGATCGTATCTAAATAGTCACTATCCTATGGGAGTGAGTTGAATGATGATCCTCAACCCATTCAATGTCCATGGCTTAATCCCAGAACCATAACTGGTGAATGTTACCTTATATGGAAAAAGGCTCTTCACAGATATAATTAAATTTAGGATCCCAAGATAAGATCATCCTGGATATCTGGATAAGCTCTAAATCCAGTGACAAGTGTGTCTCCTTATAAGAGACACACAGGGAGGAGAAAACCATGTGGAGACAGAAGAGAATGGAGTGAGGTGGCCACAGGTCAAGGAACACTGGGGGCCCCCAGAGTTGCAAGCCACAGGAAAGGGTCCCCCCTTGAGCCTTCACAGGGAATGTGGCCCTGTCAATACCTTGACTTTAGATGTCTGGTCCCCAGAACTGTCAGAGAATAAATCTCTATGGTTTTAAAGCACCAAGTGTGGTGGTAATTTGTTACAGCAGCCCCAAGAAACTAAAATACAGTACAGAGTGCCTTTCTGAGCAAAGCCTATGAACCTGGCCAGATTACAGCTGTCAGTCAACCAATGGACGACTCCCCTGGGCTGGTCTAGTCAACTGAAGCCCAAATGGTGACATGACATGGCACTCGGGCTGTGGGCTTCTCTTACAGCACAGCACAGAGGGACACGGGGATTGCATTTCAATTTTTCAAAACATCCCCACTCTGGCCTTTATGGGTCTAAACAATCCTTTATTTTCAAACCTAGTATTATTTTTCCCATGAACATCCTGTTGGAAACAAATGGGTCCCCATTATACTCTAAGTAGTGTCCCTGGAGCCTGGACTTGGCCTTGGTGGCTAATTGAGGGACCTCAGTGACATTGGCTGGAGTCACCGCTTTCCCTTAACCACTCAGTACAGGAAGTCTGCAATCTTTCCTTGTGTCTGTTGTCAGGGAGGGTCTAATCAGAATACTTCCTCTCTTCCACACTTTCACTGTGCCCTGGGTTTTTCATTTCTTTGTCACATCTATCACAATATTAGTTTTTAAACAATTTGCATAATCTCAATGTTCATAGCAGCATTACTTACAATTGTAAAGAAAGGGAAGCAACATAAGTGACCATCAACAGATGAATAGATAAAGAAGATATGGTCTGTCCACTGCATATTTATATATGCATATGTTATATATATATATGCATATGTTTTACATATATATATATAATAGATACAGCATAATACTACTCAGCCATAAAGAGAACAATATTTTGCTATTTGCAGCCACATGGATGGACTTAAATGGCACTATTCTAGGTGAAATAAGTCAGACAGGGAAAAATACTGTATGATATCACTTAAATGTGAAATCTAAGAAATACAACAAAGTAGTGAATATAACAAAAATAATGCAGACCCACAGATACAGAGAACAAAGTAGAGGTTACCTGGGGGAGGGGAAATATTGGGTAGGGTAGCAAAAGGTACAAGCTATTAGGTATAAGGGCTTCCCTGGTGGCTCAGCAGTAAAGAATCTGCCTGCAGTGCAGGAGCCGCAGAAACATCGGCTCAGTTCTTGGGTTGGGAAGATCTCCTGGAGGACGGCATGGCAACTCACTCCAGTATCCCTGCCTGGAGAATCCCATGGACAGAGGAGCCTGGCAAGCTACAATCCGTAGGGTTGCAAAGAGTCGGACTTGACTGAAGCAACTGAGCACACACACATTAGGCATAAAATAAGCTACAAGGATATACTGTACATCACAGGGAATATTGCCAATATCTGATAATAACTATAATAGGAGTATAACCTTTAAAAATTGTGAATCATTATATTGTACACATGTAACTTACAGCAAATATACTTCAATTAAAGAGAAAAGAAAAAAGTAATTACTGACAGGCAAATAATTTTTAAAATGTTCTCCAGAATTATTTATTTAACCTCAGCCTCCTCTACCATACTGTTATTAAAAGCTCCATGAGGATAGAAGCTAAGCTCTCTGCCTTACCACACTCTCTCCACTGTCTTTCCCAGTGCCTGGCACATAGTAGATGCACAAGGAATGTTTGTGAAATAGATGAAAAATGAACTCCCTATGGCTTGGTAGTGGAGGGAAAGGCAAATCTGGATATGTAAAGAAGAATCTAGGTGACATTAAATTCATGGGAGTTCTTTGAAGAGGGCTGGGTTGGGGTGGTGGGAGGGAGGCACAAGAAGAAGGAGATATATATCTACCTATGGTGATTCCCATTGTTGTACAGCAGTAACTAATACAACATTGTAAAGCAATTACACTCCAATTTAAAAAATAAATAATTAATGGAAGTTCTTTGAAACACATTCCCAGTGTCTCTACAAAGCAGGCACACCCTGCATCCACCAGGGTCCTTCCTCTAGTATTTTTTAAGAGCTTCCATTTCACCTAGGTTTCATTGTCTGACATGCTGTTTGTCAAGACCCTAGTCCCCACACTTCTTCCTTAAGACAGATGTTTGCAGGATGAACAATCCCCAAAGGAAAGGCTGCTTGCCAGGTAGAATAGTCAAGTTTACACCCTTGAACACAATGCAAATTGCTCTAACAATATGGGGAGGGATGGTTGACAGAGGATTTGCATACCTGTGTTGCAGCGTTCATGCTCAAGGTCACCACCTTCTGAAAATGGCCCTCTTCCAAGTGACCGTGTCCTTCAGAGGTGACTGGGTTCCAACCCAGCTACATGGTGTCAGTCTCAATTAGTTTTGGACAATAGTGGTGGTCTCTTCTTGCCAAGACATTGCCTTAGGCGTGGAGATGTAACACAGTTCTGATCTATAGGATGTGAGGGGAAGTCTGGGGATGTTTTTCAGAAAATTTCCTGGTAGGGACTTCCCTGTGGTCCATGCACTTCCACTGCAGGGGACATGGGTTTGATCCCTGGTCAGGGAACTAAGATCCCACATGCTACACACAGTGCTCCATCCCTGCCCCCAAAAAAAGAAAATTAAAAAAAGAAAATCTCCTAGTAATTCCATTCCTAGGTATATTCCCCAAAGAACTGAAGATCAGTTACCCAAATAAATACACATACAGGCATGTTCACAGCAGCACTATTCACAACAGCCAAAAGGCAGAAACAACCCAAATATCCATCAGCAGCTGAATGGACAAACAAAAGGTGGCATATTTGTGAATGGACTATCAGAAAAAGGAATGAAGGGCTAATGCATGCTCCAATGTGGATGGATCTCAAACACACCACACTAAGTGGAAAAAGCCTATATTATATGATTCCAATTATATGAAATGTCCAGAATAGGCAAATCCTTAGAGGCAGAAATATTAGTAGTTTCCCAGGAATTGGAGAGGAGGGAATAAGTAGTTAGTCCCTGTTTAGTGAGTATTTTGGGGGGTAATGCAAATATTTTAGAACTCACTAGAGGTGATAGCTTGCAAACATTGTGAAGGAATTAGATGCCACTGAGTTGCTCACTTTTTTTTTCTTTTAAAAATTTATTATTTTTTATATTTTATTTATATATATTTATTTATTATATTTTATTTATTTATTATACTTTTAATTGAAGGATAATTGCTTTACAGAATTTTGTTGCTTTCTGTCAAACCTCAGCATGAATCAGCCATATGTATACATATTTCCCCTCTCTCCTCCCCATCCCACCCCTCTCGGCTGATAGAGAACCCCTGTTTGACTTCCCTGAGACCTACAGCAAATTCCCATTGGCTATCTATTTTACATACGGTAATGTAAGTTTCCCTGTTACTCTCTCCATACATCTCACCCTCTCCTCCCCTCTCCCATGTCCATAAGTCTGTTCTCTATGTCTGTTTCTCCATTGCTGCCCTGCAAATAAACTCTTTAGTACCATCTTTCTAGATTCCATATATATGCTTTAGTATATGAGTTGCTTTGAGTTGCTCACTTTTAACATGTTGATTTTATGTCATGCGAATTTTACCTCAATTTAAAGAAAAAAAAAAGGAACTTTGGAAATTCTTGCCTAAGGATGTAATGTTTGGAGCAGCTGAGCCCTTTTGTGAGATGACAAGCCAAGGCCAAACCAGCACAGCAAAGGATGGCCGAGTGGAAGACGGAAAGAACCTGGGCTCGATTACATCCTCGCCAAGTTCTGGGAACTCAATATCTGAACTTCAGGTTATGCAAGATAGTAAATGCCCTCTTAAAGCCATTTCTAGTTTTGGCAGCAAGGTTTTTATTATTTGCTGCCCAAAAACCCCCAAGGAAGGTTCTGAAAAAACAAAGCAAAGGTATTGATTTTATCCAACCGGGAGCAAGAATTGCAAGACTAATGGTAACCATGTTCATGTGTCTCTCCCCGGAGCAAAAACATACCCTCATGAGTGGCTGCAGCTAAAATGAAAGAAAGAAACCCTTTCAGCTTGTAGGTAGATAGCTAATGACAAAGAATTTTCGGGACTTCCCTGGTTGTCCAGTGGTTAAGGCTTCACCTTCCAATGCAGGAGGTGCAATTTCGATCCCTGGTCATGGAACTAAGACCCCACATGCCTCGTGGCCCAAAACTCAGAAAACATAGGCAGAGTTTTAACAAATTCAATAAAGACTTTTAAAATGGTCCACATCAAAAAATGATTTCCCTGGTGGTTCAGTCAGTAAAGAGTCTGCCTGCAATGTGGGAAACCTGGGTTCGATCCTTGGGTTGGGAAGATCCCCTGGAGAAGGAAATGGCAATCCACTCTAGTATTCTTGCCTGGAGAATCCCATGGACAGAGGAACCTGGTGGGCTACAATCCATGGGGTCACAAAGAGGACACGACTGAGTGACTCACTTTCCCATCAAAAAAATCTTAAAAGCCAAAGAATTTTCAAATGCACTCAGTTCTCATGACTAGGCAAGGAGTGTGTGTGTATCAGTTCAGTTCAGTTCACTCGCTCAATCGTGTCTGACTCTTTGCGACCCCATGAATCGCAGCATGCCAGGCCTCCCTGTCCATCACCAACTCCTGGAGTTCACTCAGACTCACGTCCATGGAGTCAGTGATACCATCCAGCCATCTCATCCTCTGTCGTCCCCTTCTCCTCCTGCCCCAATCCCTCCCAGCATCAGGGTCTTTTCCAATGAGTCAACTCTTCGCATGAGGTGGCCAAAGTACTGGAGTTTCAGCTTTAGCATCATTCCTTCCAAAGAAATCCCAGGGTTGATCTCCTTCAGAATGGACTGGTTGGATCTCCTTGCAGTCCAAGGGACTCTCAAGAATCTTCTCCAACACCACAGTTCAAAAGCATCAATTCTTCAGCGCTCAGCCTTCTTCACAGTCCAACTCTCACATCCATACATGGCCACAGGAAAAACCATAGCCTTGACTAGACGAACTTTTGTTGGCAAAGTAATGTCTCTACTTTTGAATATGCTACTAGGTTGGTCATAACTTTCCTTCCAAGGAGTAAGCGTCTTTTAATTTCATGGCTGCAGTCACCATCTGCAGTGATTTTGGAGCCCCCAAAATAAAGTCTGACACTGTTTTCACTGTTTCCCCATCTATTTGCCATGAAGTGATGGGACCAGATGCCATGATCTTTGTTTTCTGAATGTTGAGCTTTAAGGCAACTTTTTCACTCTCCACTTTCACTCTCATCAAGAGGCTTTTGAGTTCCACTTCACTTTCTGCCATAAGGGTGGTGTCATCTGCATATCTGAGGTTATTGATATTTCTCCTGGCAATCTTGATTCCAGCTTGTGTTTCTTCCAGTCCAGCGTTTCTCATGATGTACTCTGCATATAAGTTAAATAAGCAGGGTGACAATATACAGCCTTGATGTACTCCTTTTCCTATTTGGAACCAGTCTGTTGTTCCATGTCCAGTTCTAACTGTTGCTTCCTGACCTGCATACAAATTTCTCAAGAGGCATGTCAGTGTGTGATCCCCAAAGACGAACCCCAGTCTCATATTCCCTGTCTCTAGCCAGTCTTAGCACTGAATATTTCAAAAACCAGATGGACTAGCTTTAGGTACAATATTTACATAATTATAGAGTTGTCAGTTCTGAGTACTGCTGGCGAGATGGAATTGCTAGGCACACCACTGAGTTTGTGGGCTTCTCTTGAGATTTGACAGATTAGCATCGAACCCTGAAACATGCCCGAACACTGCAGATGTGTGAAATGTCAATTCTACATGGTAAAGGTGAGCACTTTTCGCTTCAAAGTCAAGTTGACCTTTTGCATCACTAGGCTGTGACTGGGGGAAAGCAGAGGAAGATAAGTGGATCCCTCTCCATGCCTTTTCCCTCACTTTTCTGTGGTTCTGGAAAGTTCTGGAATGGCCACCTGTTGGACTGCTCTCCACAGGTCAATAAGGCCTGTGCTTCCCCAGTTTCAAGAGCCCAGAGTCAGCAAAAGAGACATCCACGGTTTAATGGATGAGGGAACTTACATGTCTGAAGCACGGTCCTGGAACAACATCCCACCATGTGCAGTGGACGGCGGGCAGGACATGGTGACAGTCTTTGCTCCTGAGAGGGAGGGGAGATTGCCAGTTGTAGGGGAATTGAGGTCAGAAGAGTTCACTAGTTACCAGGGAAACCGGCAGAGAGACACGCCCCTCACCGCCCCTTTTGTTAAAGGAAACAGTGACTGAAACTGCCCACTCTTGCCAGGCACCAATACTAACCATTTTCATGAGTTATTTTATGACAGGAGGAATACGGTAAGGAACACGGAACTAACAAGTTACCACAAACTGGAAGAATTTGGGAAAAGTCAAAAAGAGACGCCGTGTGTCCCACCACCTCCCAGAATCCTTCTCGCTGGAATCCATCTTGGCTGAGCCATGCCTGCACCACCAGGAAGAAACCTGAGTCAGAGTGATTGGCCAGGGACAACCCAGAAATTATTCACATCACCATAAAACCCAAGACTGCGAGCCAGGTGGCAGAGCAGTCCTCCTGGGTTCCCTTGCCCTCCTGCTCTCCACCTGGGTGCCCCCTTCTCAATAAAATCTCCTGCTTTGTCAGCACATAAGTCTCCCCAGACAATTCATTTCTGAGAGTTAGACAAGAGCCCACTTTAGGAACCTGGAAGGGGTCCTCCTTCCTGCAGCATTTTAATGAGAACAATCAACAGCTGGGGCAGGTATGTAGGAAGGCCAGTCCTGTGTGTAGAGTTTAAGTGAAGCAGGTGCTCGTCAGGCAAGAGATGGACAAAGAGCAAGAGGTCAGCCATCTTGAGTGGCCCGACCATACACAACCCTGTATGTTTCCTGCTTTACTCCACAGATAGAAAGCTTTCAGGAAAAGGATAATGCAACTGGGTGGGCTTTTATAAGGGCATATAAAGGCTAGTATTAGAGATTAAAAGGGCTTCCCCAATGGCTCAGAGAGTGAAGAATCTTCCTGCAATGCAGGAGACCCAGGTTTGATTCCCGGGTTGGGAAGAGCCCCTGGAGAAGGGAATGGAAACCCACTCCAGTATTCTTGTCTGGAGAATTCCATGGACAGAGGAGCCTGGAGAGCTACAGTCTGCAGGGCTGCAAAAGAACTGGACACGACTGAACAACTAAGATACACATACATCCCCCTTAGAGATTAATACTTGAAGTGTGGTTGGATTTGATCTTGCTCTTACTATATACTTCTTGGCACTTAGTCCTAAGTCATTGTGTAATGCATAAACTATGAAAATAAATGACTTAAATCGCCTACAGTAAAAACCTGTTTCCCAGTTGATGGATTAAAGGAGCTAGGTCCTGGCCCATGCTAATTAAGGTGCTGCATTTGTCTGTGAATGCAGCAGGGCCTTAGCCATGATGGAAGTGAGTTTAGACTATCCCTCTGAGAATCTCTAACAAAGATACAGAATGAACTTCCCCTCAGTCTCCACATCTTGGTTGTTTCGTTTTTCCCATTCAGCTAGGGATTCGTTTGTTCAATGGGTCTTATCTCTTAAGAGATGACTTGTTTATTCCAAAAGTCTTGAATTGCCTGGAATGTGAGGTATTTCCAAAACAATGAGTGAGTGTGCTTAAATAAAAGGAAACAAAGCACAGACTCCCGCTGACTTTCAGATGGGCGGAAGGGTGAGGGTTAAACCACCGCCAAGGTCCTTTGGGCTCTGCCTAGGAGCCAACTGCAAAGAAAGGGAAAGGAAAGAGGAATGAAAAATTTTGTTTTGAGACTTGCCCTTTGGGTTACTTGTTTCTACTTTTGAGGGCTTCCCAGATGGCGCTAGTGGTAAAGAACCCACCTGCCAATGCAAGAGACGTAAGAGACACGGGTTTGATCCCTGAGTTGGGAAGATCCCCTGGAGGAGGGCATGGCAATCCACTCCACTATTTTTGCCTAGAGAATCCCACAGACAGAGGAGCCACGGGATGGAGCCATGGATAGAGGCTATGGTCTATAGGGTGACAAAGAGTTGGACATGACTGAAGCAACTCAGCACCCATGCATCCACTTTTGAAAGCTGTTGATTCTTTTCAGTTCAGTTCAGTTGCTCAGTTGTGTCTGACTCTTTGCGACCCCATGGACTGCAGCACACCAGGCTTCCCAGTCCATCACCAAGTCCCGGAGCTTACTCAAACTCATGTCCATAGAGTCAGTGATGCCATTGATTCTTTTAGCTTTTCTATAAATTCAATGAGATCCTTAAAATGCACATGAGATCGGCTCTAGGTTCTGGTTTAAACCCCTGAAAACCTGAACTCTATAATCACCAAAGAGGAAAACATAAATGAAACATACATCATTTACCAATTAGAATCAGGGATGAAAATAAGCAAAGACTTGGCCATTAAAATCCAGAGGAGGTTTTCATCACCTTTCAGAAGAATATGGGTCCTATAGTACTCAGCCCTAAAAGGAAGGAAATTCTGACTTGTTACAACATGGATGAACCCAGAGGACATTATGTTGAGTGAAATAAGCCAGTCACAAAGCAACAAATACTGTATGATTCCACTTTCATGAGGTCCCTAGAGTAGTCAAATTCAGAGAGACAGAAGTAAAATTGTGGTTACCAGGGGCTGCGGAAATGGGGAATTATTGAGTAATGGGGACAGAGCTTTAGTTCACATGAGAGAAAATTCTGAAACTGGATGGTGGGGATGGTTGCCCAACAATGTGAATGTATTTAAGGCCGCTGAATTGTATAGTTTATTTATTTTTAATGTTTATTTGGCTGCCTCCAGTCTTAGTTACAGTACATGGTATCTTTGTTGCGTCATGTGGGAATATTTCATTGCAACGCTCCGACTCTCTAGTTGTGGCTTGCAGACTCAGTAGCTCCAATGTATGTGGGATCTTAGTTCCCCCACCAGGGATCAAACCTGAGTCCCCTGCATTGCAAGGTGAATTCTCAACCACTGGACCACCAGGGAAGTCCCTGAACTGTATACTTTAAAATGGTTAAGATGGTATATTTTGTTGTGTTTTACCACAATTAAAATTTTTTCTTTAATGGAAAAAAAAGAAAGAATATTTTTCCTAATCTATACTGGGAATGTTCTATGTCTTGATTTGAGTGTTTCACTACATGGGTATGTTGTCTTTGTGAAAAATCCATTGCAATTTCCATACTCTTCTGTATGTTAGTTTGTGTGTGTGTTAGTTGGTCAGTCATGTCCAGTGTTTTGCAACCCCATGGACTGTAGCCCACCAGGCTCCTCTGACCATAGGATTCTCCAGGCAAGAATACCAGAGTGGATATCCATTCCCTTCTTCAGACCATCTTCCTGACCCAGGGATCAATCCCACGTCTCCTGCATTGCAGGCAGATTCTCTACTGTCTGAGCCACCAGGAAGGCCCCCAGTACATTAGTTTACTTCTGCTAAATTTGTAAGACAACTGTTTCTTATTAGTAGCAAAGTAGACAGCCCACTGTCACTTCAAGGTGTATATACTATATCCAAAGGCAGAAGCAGTAGAATTTGAAGGAGGAGTTTGGAGTGGGTTGAATAGTCTCCCCACCACAATATTCATGTCCACCTGGAACCTCAGAACGTGACCTTCCTTGGAAATGGTGTCTTTGCATTTGTAATTAAGGTCAGGATTAAGATAAGATCCTACAGAACAGGATAGGCCCTAAATCCAATGACAAGTGTCCTTATGAAAGACAAAAAAGGGGAATTCCCTGGCAGTGCAGTGGTTAGGACTCGATACTTTCACTGCCAGGGGCACTGGTTGTGGAACTGAGGTCTCACAAGCCACAGTTAGGCCCAAATAAAACAAGTAAAATAAAAGGACAGAGAGACACGTAGTGAGGGCCATGCAACAATGGAGACAGACACTGGAGTGATGCTGCCAAAGCCAAAGAAGACCTAGCACCACCAAAACTGCAAGAGATAAGGAAGGATTTTCCATTAGAGACTTTGGAGGGAGTGTGGTCCTGCTGACACTTTTATTTTGGACCTCTGGCCCTCCAGGACTGTGAAAGAATAGGTTTCTGATGCACCCAGTTAGTGATCATTGGGTATGGCAGCCCTAGAAAATGAATATAGAGATATTAGGGGCAAATTGGAGAGAAACTTGAGTATTCTCTCGATGCCTTTCGAGAGACCTAACTAAGCAGGCTCGATAAAGATGATGTGATGGTATAGCTTGGCCACTGGCTTTCATCCTTCTGGTTCTTTCTTCCTTTCCCTCTTCCATTCAACCCTCACCACTCACATTTTCTTTTTATTCTTGCTAAGCCCAGAAATAAAAATGAAAATATAGAAAAATCCCACCAGTAATCTAGGTTGAACCAAAAGCATGGAACTTGCCGAGAAAAGGCCACCCATTAATATACTAGCAGGTAGAATTCTTTTTTTTTTTTCTTTTTTTAGGTGGGGGACAACACTGTAAAAGATTATGGGAACTAAGATCCCACTAAAGAGGGAACTAAGATCCCACTAAAGATTGTGGGATCTTAGTTCCCTGACCAAGGATTGAACCTGGGCCCTTGTCAGTGAGAGTGTGGAGTCCTAACCACAGGACCATCAGGGTAGTCCCCAGAATTCTTATCTTTACATGGCAAACCTATGTATGATTGAACTATTACAATCAATGTTGTATACTGTGGCTGGTTAAGAGTCATCTTAGAAAGAGAGATCGAAGCACCAGCATATGCATTCATATCATTTGATGACAAAAGTTTTCCTAGATATTCTGGCTCCATATGATCAAAAAAATCACCAATCACAGGGCATGTGATATTACGAGGTGGAAAGAAGAGGAAGAAATTTTGTAAATTACCACTTCTTCTTTTGAGGTATGAAACAGAGTATGGGTAATGAGTAACATCCTCTGTAGACTTAAAAAACCAAGTCTATATAAAGAACGTTGGAAAAAAAAAAGTGGGCAATAGTCCTGGTGACATGCCATTTCTCCTGGTTCATCGTATTATTTATTTGAATGCAAGGAATATCCTAACACTTCATACATAGATGCATAGTCATATAAACAAGATATTCTCTGAAGGAGTTCCAGTGAACTTGGATACTGAGTAAACATCACAGAATAAAGAATGAGTAAGAGGACTTCCCTGGCGGTCCAGTGGTTAAGACTCCACACTTCCATTGCAGGGGTGCAGGTTCAATCCCTGGTTGGAGAACGAAAGATCCCACATGTCTCAAGGTGTGACCAGAAAGTAAAAACAATAATAATAAAATAAAAATGAGTGGGAGTTAGCTAGGCAAAGAGGGGATGAGAGCAAAGGCTTGAAATACCATGGTATGTGTAGAGAATTGCTGCCAGAGATAAGAGTGGGAGTGGAAAAAAATCTGTTCATATATTTTAAAAAATATTTATTTATTTGGCTGCACCAGGTCTTAGTTGTGGCATGTGGGATCTAGTTCTTTGACCAGGGATCACACCCTGACCCCCTGCATTGGGAACTCAAGTCCCAGTCCCTGGACCACCAGGGAAGTTCCCTGATCACAGTCTTATCTTTTTTTAATTAATTAATTTTAATTGGAGGCTAATTACTTTACAATATTGTAGTGGTTTTTGCCATATATTGACATGAATCGGCCATGGGTGTACATGTGTCCCCAGTCCCATCCCTCAGGGTCATCCTAGTGCACTGGCCCTGAGCACCCTGTCTCATGCATCAAACCTAGACTATCTATTTCACATAGGGTAATGTACATGTTTCAGTGCTATTCTCTCAAATCATCCCACCCTCGCCTTCTCCCCCAGAATCCAAAAGTCTGTTCTTTACATCTGTGTCTCTTTTGCTGTCTTGTATATAGGGTCATCATTACCATCTTTCTAAATTCCATATGTATGCATTAATATACTGTATTGGTGTTTTTCTGACTTACTTCACTCTGTATAATAGGCTCCAGTCTCATCCACCTCTTTAGAACCGATCCAAATGCATTCTTTTTACTAGCTGAGTAGTATTCCATTGTGTATATGTACCACAACTTTCTTATCCATTTGTCTGCTGATGGACATCTAGGTTGCTTCCATGTTCTAGCTACTGTAAACAATGCTGTGATGAACATTGGGGTACACGTGTCTCTTTCAATTCTGGTTTCCTTGGTGTGTATGCCCAGCAGTGGGATTGCTGGGTCGTATGGGAGTTCTGTTTCCAGTTTTTTAAGGAATCTCCACACTGTTCTCCATAGTGCCTGTACTAATTTGCATTCCCACCAACAGTGTAAGAGGGTTCCCTTTTCTCCACACCCTCTCCAGCATTTATTGTTTGTAGACTTTTTGATAGCAGCCATTCTGATTGGCGTGAGATGGTACCTCATGGTTTTAATTTGCATTTCTCTGATAATGAGTGATGTTGAGCATCTTTTCATGTGTTTGTTAGCCATTTGTATGTCTTCTTTGGAGAAATGTCTGTTTAGGTCTTTGGTCCATTTTTTGATTGGGTCGTTTATTTTTCTGGAATTGAGCTGCATGAACTGCTTGTATATTTTTGAGATTAATTATCTGTCAGTTGCTTCATTTGCCATTATTTTCTCCTATTCTGAAGGCTGTCTTTTCACCTTGCTTATAGTTTCCTTCGTTGTGCAAAAGCTTTTAATTAGGTCCCATTTGTTTATTTTTGCTTTTATTTCCATTACTCTGGGAGGTGGGTCATAGAGGATCCTGCTGTGATTTATATCAGAGAGAGTTTTGTCTATGTTTTCCTCTAGAAGTTTTATAGTTTCTGGTCTTACATTTAGATCTTTAATCCATTTTATTTTTGTGTATGGTGTTAGAAAGTGTTCTAGTTTCATTCTTTTATAAGTGGTTGACCAGTTTTCCTAGCACTACTTGTTAAAGAGATTGTCATTTCTCTATTGTAAAGCTTGTGTCCTTTGTCAAAGATAAGGTGTCCATAGGTGTATAGATTTATCTCTGGGCTTTCTATTTTGTTCCATTGATCTATATTTCTGTCTTTGTGCCAGTACCATACTGTCTTAATCACTGTAGCTTTGTAGTATACTCTGAAGTCAGGTAGGTTGATTCCTCCAGTTCCATTCTTCTTTCTCAAGATTGCTTTGGCTGTTCGAGGTTTTTTGTATTTTCATACAAATTGTGAAATTATTTGTTCTAGTTCTCTGAAAAATAATGCTGGCAGCTTGATAGGGATTGCACTGAATCTATAGATTGCTTTGGGTAGTATTCTCATTTTCACTATATTGATTCTTCCAATCCATGAACATGGTATATTTCTCCATCTATTTGTGTCACCTTTGATTTCTTTCAGCAGTGTTTTATAGTTTTCTATATATAGGTATTTTGTTTCTTTAGGTAGATTTATTCCTATTTTATTCTTTTTGTTGCAATGGTGAATGGAATTGTTCCCTTAATTTCTCTGTTTTCTCATTATTAGTGTATAGAAATGCAAGGAATTTCCATGTGTTAATTTTATATCCTGCAAATTTACTATAGTCATTGGTTAGCTCTAGTAAATTTCTGGTGGTGTCTTTAGGGTTTTCTATGTAAAGGATCATCTCATCTGCAAACAGTGAGTTTTACTTCTTTTCCAATCTGGATTCCTTTTATTTCTTTTTCTTTTCTGATTGCTGTGGCTAAAACTTCCAAAACTATGTTGAATGGTAGTGGTGAGAGTGGGCACCCTTGTCTTTTTCCTGACTTTAGGGGACATGCTTTCAATTTTCACTACTGAGGATAATGTTTGCTGTGGGTTTATCATATATGGCTTTTATTATGTTGAGGTATGTTCCTTCTATGCCTGCTTTCTGGAGGGCTTTTTATCATAAATGGATGTTCAATTTTGTCAAAGGCTTTCTCTGCATCTATTGAGATAGTCATATGTTTTTTATCTTTCAATTTGTTAATGTGGTGTATCACACCACATTAACTGATTTGCAAATACTAAAGAATCCTTGCATCCCTGTGACAAAGCCACTTGGTCATGATGTATGATCTTTTTAATATGTTGTTGGATTCTGTTTGCTAGAATTTTGTTAAGGATTTTTGCATCTATGTTCATCAGTGATATTGGCCTGATTTCTTTTTTTGTGGCATCTTTGTCTGGTTTTGGTATTAGGGTGATGGTGGCCTCATAGAATGAGTTTGGCAGTTTACCTTCCTCTGCAATTTTCTGGAAGAGTTTGAGTAGGATAGGTGTTAGCTCTTCTCTAAATTTTTGGTAGAATTCACCCGTGAAGCCATCTGGTCCTGGGCTTTTTTTGTTGGAAGATTTTTTATTACAGTTTCAATTTCCATGTTTGTGATGGGTCTGTTAAGATTTTCTATTTCTTCCTGGTTCAGTTTTGGAAGGTTATACTTTTCTAAGAATTCATCCATTTCTTCCAAGTTGTCCATTTTATTGGCATATAGTTGCTGATAGTAGTCTCTTATGATCCTTTGTATTTCTGTGTTGTCTGTTGTGTTTTCTCCATTTTCATTTCTAATTTTGTTGATTTGATTCTTCTCCCTTTTTTTCTTGATGAGTTTGGCTAATGGTTTGTCTATTTTATTTATCTCCTAAAAGAACCAGCTTTTAGTTTTGCTGATTTTTGCTATAGTCTCCTTGGTTTCTTTTTCATTTATTTCTGCCCTAATTTTTATGATTTCTGTCCTTCTACTAACCCTGGGATTCTTCTTCTTTTTCTAGTTGCTTTAGGTATAAAGTTAGATTATTTATTTGATTTTTCTATTGTTTCTTGAGGTAAGCTTGTATTGCTATGAACCTTCCCCTTAGCACAGCTTTTACTGAATCCCAGAGGTTTTGGGTTGTTGTGTTTTCATTTGCATTCGTTTCTATGCATATTTTGATTTTTTCTTGATCACAGAGTCTTAACTGATATCTTAAGGATGAGTAAGTCAATATGTGTACATATTGAAAATAACAACAACAAAAGCCCCTAAAAGCATCAAGGTGACTAAAAAGCTACAGAATATAGCAGTAGTTTTATAATAGCCAAAAGGTGGAAACAACCCAAATTTCCATCAATGGATAAACTAAGTATGGTCTATCTACATGGCTTCCCGGGTGGCACTAGTGGTAAAGAATCCGCCTGCCAATGCAGGAGATGTAAGAGAGGCAGGTTTGATCCCTGGGTCAGGAAGACCCCCTGGAGGAGATTGCATGGCAACCCACACCAGTATTCTTGCCTAGAGAATCCCATGGACAGAGGAGCCTGGCAGGCTACTGTCCATAGGGTCACAAAGAGTCAGACACAACTGAAGCGACTTAGCAGGCATGCATGACCTATCTATGCAATGGAATATTATTCCACCATAAAAAGGAATAAAGTACTGATACATCTGCTACAACATGACTGAAGCTTGTGGTTGCAAAGGCCACATATTATATGATTCTATTTACATATTCACATGTCCAGAAGAGGCAAACCCATAGGATAGATTAGCAGTTGGTTGGGAGGTGTGGATTGGGAAGGGGGATAGGGAGATGATAGCTAAAGGGTATGCAGTTTCTTTTAGAGGTGATGAAAATGTTCAACAATTGGCTGGTGATATGTGTGCTTAGTTGCTCAGCCATGTCCAACTCTGCAACCCCATGGATTGTAGCCCACCAGGCTCCTCTGTCCATGGGGATTCTCCAGGCAAGAATACTAGAGTTGGTTGCCATGTCCTCTTTCAGGAAATCTTCCCAACCCAGGGGTTGAAGCCAGGTCTCCCACATTGCAGGCAGATTCTTTACCATCTGAGCCACCAGGGAAGCCTGTAGTGAGAGTTGTATATATTTGTGATGTACTCAAAAGCGCTGGATTGTACACTTTAAATAGGTGAATTGTATGGTATGTGAACCATATCTCAAAAAAGCCTTTTTTTCTCAAGCTGTAGGACTACTTACCAAGGGAAAGTCAGTTTAGAGGTTGTATTCTTTGGTCCTATGGATGTCGGAAGGAGAATTCAAAATGAGAAATTGCTCTAGGAATGTCTTTACTCCCTCTGAAAAACACTAAGCCTTGGTTGTTCGAAAAGCACAAACCCTTGTTTTCTGGTTGCTTTGGGATGTTTAAAGAGTGCCAGAAAGAAAACAAAAACCCACTGAGTAGCTCTTTAATCTTTTCTAAAGTTTATGGTAAGACTTAGCTGTTGTGAGTTCAGATTTAGAATCTTGTCATGCTTCCCAGTTGAGATCATATAGAATGATGGCCACTGGACTCTGAGATGTACAGATACACTGTGTATTTAACTCATCCATAAATCCCAAGTGGAAAAGCGAGAGGAGATAAACCAGATTGGAAGACAAGATGTTTGTCCTGGCATTTTCTCCCACTTCATCAAGAGTATTGTAAGGTCTCCCACCAGGATGGCTAAAATTAAAAGGACTGATATACATGCTCCCCAGTGTCCATTGCAGCACTATTTACAACAGCCAAGACACAGAAGCAACCTAAATGCCAATCAACAAATGAATGGATAAAGATGTGGTACAGATACACAATGGAATACTACTCAACCATAAAAAAGAACAAAATAATGCCATTTGTAGCAAACTGGATGACTTAGAGATTATCATACGGAGTGAAGTAAGTCAGACAGAGAAATAAAAATATATGATACCATATGTGGAATCTAATTTTTAAAAATGATACAAATGAGCTTATTTACAAAACAGAAACAGACTTAGCAGATATCAAAACCAAACTTCTGGTTACCAAAGGGAAAATGGGGAGGAGAGGGATAAATCAGGAGCTTGAGATTAACCTATACACATTACTATATATAAGATAGATAATCAACAAGGACCTACTGTATACCTCAGGGAACTCTATTCAATATCTTTGATACCGTATATGAGAAAAGAATCTGAAAAAAATGAATATGCACATATGTATAACTGAAACACATTGCTGTACACCTGAAACTAACTCAACAATGTAAATCAACTAAACTCCAATACAAATTTTAAAAATACATAAAAATAATAAAATTAAAAGGACTGATGATTCAAAGTCTTGTCATGGATGTGGGGTAATCTCTCACACATGGCTGGAGGGAGTGTAGATGGTATAACTACTTTGGCAAGACTGTTTGGCAATGTTTACTAAAGCACTTCCACTCCCGGAAACACACCCACAATCAGTGAGTGTTCTTCTTCTTCTTTTTTTAATGTTATTTATTTTTTGGCTGTGCTGGGTCTTCGTTGCTGCATGGGCTTTTCTCTAGTTGTGGCAAGTGGGGGTTACTCTCTAGCCATTAGGGAAACTCTCAATGAGGGCTTCTGTCCATCAAAGACATGTACAGGAGTGCTCAGAGCAGCTTCATTCATCATTGTCAAAAACTGGTAATAACCCAGATATATGTCAGGAGTAGAATGGGGAACTTTCCTAGTGGTACACTGGATAACAATCCACCTGCCAGTTCAGGAGATACTGGTTTGATCCCTGGTCCGGGAAGATCCCACATGCCATGGAGCAACCAAGCCCGTGTGCCACAACTACCGAGCCTGTGCTCTGGAGTCCAAGAGCTGCAGCTGCTGAGCCTGCATGCTGCAACTATGGAAGCCTATGCATCCTGGAGTCTACACGTTGCAACTACTGAAGCCTGTGAGCCTAGAGCCTGTGTTTTACAACAAGGTTTAGTCGATAAGTCATGTCTGACTCTTGCGACCCCATGGACTATAGCCTGCCAGGTCCTCTGTCCATGGGATTCTCCAGGCAAGAATACTGGAGTGGGCTGCCGTTTCCTTAAAAGCCATGAAATGAGAAGCCTGTGCACTTCAGTGAAGAGTAGCCCCTGCTCACCACAACCAGAGAAAGCCCACGCACGGCTATGAAGACCCAGCACAAACAAGAAAAAAGCAAGTAGAATGGGTAGGGATGTCCCTGGCAGTCCAGTGGCTAAGACTCCAAGCTTCCAATGCAGGGGGACCGGGTTTGATCCCTGGTTGGGGAACTAAGATCCCACATGCTGTCTGGCCAAAAAAAAAAAAAAAAGAATAGATAAATTAAGGTACATTAATACAATATGATACAAGGATGGAAAAGAATGAACTACTGATATTGCTATACAAAATAATATAGGTGACTCTTAAAATGCTGAGGAATGAAGTCAGACTCGAGAGTAGATGCTGTAACAGTCCACTTGAAGAAGGTTCAAAACCAGGTCAAACTAATAATCTATGATGGTAGAGGTCAGAACAATGGTTATTAATGGGGGAAATATGCTCTATCTAGGAGGGGGCACCAGGTAGTCTTCTGGGGTGTTAGAATATTCTACATTTTGATAAGGATTATCATTGTACAGCTGTAGACACAGGGAAAAGGTAACCCAACTTTGATTTGTGTGCTTTATCATATGTAAATTACACCTCAATATTAAAAGAGTATTGCAAAGTAAAGTTGTCTATGCCAGAGGTTTCCAACATGGAGTGTGCAGGACAATCCATTGGATATAGGCAGAAAGTATTAAAATCTCAATTTTTTATTTTTCTTTTAAAAAATATTTCTTTTTTTGGCTGTGTTGGGCCTTAGTTGTGACACACAAGATCTAGTTCCCTGACCAGGAATCAAACCTAGGCCCCCTGCATTGGGAGTGAGGAGTCTTAGCCACTGGATCAGTAGGGAAGTCCCTTTTTGTCTTCTTTTTTAAAATTTAACTATAGTTGACTTACAATATTGTGTTAGTTTCAGGTATATAGCTTTAGGTTTTTTCCCATGATAGGTTATTAGAAGATACTGAATGTGTTCATATTTCCTCTTTTCAAAATCTCTACTAAAGGAATATACATTGGGAGTACATATTCATACGTTTTAACTGAAGGGCATGCCATAGAAAAGTTGGGGGACCACTAGCCTATTATATCTAGGGCACCAGAATTCAACAACTAAAAAGAACCCGTTGGTTATCTTAAGCACATCTGTGTGCTTACTTGGTTACTCCCATCTGGACAGACGCGTTCACCCAAACTCTTTGGTCTTATTCTCTTACTTAAAGCTCTGTCAAAAACTACCCAGGGGAGGGAGCCAATGTGCTTACATAAGCACAGCAAGTAGATTCCAAATCTCTGGGCCCCAGAAGAAACAGTACAAAGACTGAATATCTTCCATCTTGTCAGACCAGCTTTTCCATCCTTAAGAAGGGCAAGCAGAGTGCCCCACTAATTAGATTCTTTACTCCAACTAGTCAAAGGATTGGCACTTCATGCAAAGCTAGAGATGATGAAAGACTGTGCATGAGTCACGAAAATTAAATATAGTGTCTTTACTTATTTAGTTGTTGCTAAATTTCTCTTTTTGTTATGTGTAATGAGGTGCCTTCATATGTGCATGTGACCATGAAACATTCAAGGAAGGAATTTTACCCTGAAAAATGGGTAGCCAAAATTTACTTATCTCATACAAACATATTAAAAGTCTCCTACATGAGGCACAGTTCTAAGGTTTGGAGACAAATTAATGAATAATGAGATGATCAATAGAGAAGGTGACAAAGGTAACTTTTAATAGTTTTGGGAAGGAAGTAAATATGGTTATGGCCTAGTAAGTGACTGGGGAAGGGGAGAGGCTGGCCAGAGAAAAGGGAAGAGTGGGAACATTGAGGCTAGAAAGGCAGGTAGACTGGATCCACTTGTAAGTCCTGGTGTATATGGGCAGGAAATACTGGGCTGCAACTGAGATCCAGTTTTTAAACACTGTGCTTTAAAAAATGTGACCCTGGACTTCCCTGGTGGTACAATGGCTAGGACTCTGTGCTCCAAATGCAGGGGCCTAGGTTCCACCCCTGTCAGGGAACTACATCGCTAAGAGTTCACATGCTGCAACTAAAGATCCTGCATGCCATAACGAAGACCTGGTGCAGCCAGATTAAGAAAAAAGAATGCGACCCTCCAAAGAGGGGTGCCTTTTCCTGGTAGATCTACTGAGAGAACTGTTAACCATTGAACTGCCAGGGAAGTCTTAAAGGAGAACCTTTTTTTTAATAGAAAATCTTCCTAGAGAGTATTGATGAAAAAAATCAATAGTGTAAGAAAGAAATGAAAACTTTTACTCCAACCAATCTAAGGATTATAGGTTGGGAGACGGTGACTCAGACAGCTCTGAGGACTATTCCAATGTGATTTCAGTGAAGGGGGACATGAAATCTATCAGACATATTGGTAGAAGGTTGAGGTTAGTTACAGGAACAGAAACCATAGTGGGTTTGGTGCCTTTCCAAGTACAGGAAGATGCAAGAAACTGGGTTTACAAAATTCTCTCCTGAAAATATCTAACAATCTGAGGGCCAGTTCTGCTTTTCCCAGAGCACAAAGTGCCTCAGCTTGATCTTCGCCCTGAATTCCTTTCAGGGTGTGTTGTAGGTCAGTGACTACAGCAGTTAATGACTTGATTTTTGTAGAACTGGATGGTAGGCATCATTCATTTTATAACTCCTTTCTTTCAGTCTTAATTGCAATCAAGGTTTGGGAGGTATTTTGTGACCAATTTATCCCACGATGCTGCTGCTGCTAAGTCGCTTCAGTCGTGTCCGACTCTGTGTGACCCCAAAGACGGCAGCCCACCAGGCTCCCCCGTCCCTGGGATTCTCCAGGCAAGAACACTGGAGTGGGTTGCCATTGCCTTCTCCAATACATGAAAGTGAAAAGTGAAAATGAAGTCGCTCAGTCGTGTCTGACTCTTGCGACCCCATGGACTGCAGCCTACCAGGCTCCTCCACCCATGGGATTTTCCAGGCAAGAGGACTGGAGTGGGTTGCCATTGCCCACAATGCTAGGAATGTTCATTTCCAGGTCAGGGGTGGATTTCATTGATGGGCCTTTCTTTTTTAGGGGGCGGGGGGGTGTTATTACTGGACTTGGAGAAGGAAATGACAACCCACTCCAATATTCTTGCCTGGAGAATTCCATAGACAGAGGAGTCTGGCAGGCTACAGTCCATGTGGTCACAGTTAGACATGACTGAGCACGCACACACACACACACACACACACACACACACATTACTGGACTAGGCCCTATTAGCTATAACCAAAGGCCTCTGGACTACCTGTCTTACTGGTCTGCTATGGTCTAGAAAATGGCTCTTTCCTGTTGCTTCTTTCCATATCTAGAGCTACACTATTACAAACATTGATCTTATAGAACAATATTATCCATCACCTCAAAGTCATTCATTTTATCTGAGGACGAGTCACGCATTTGGCCATGCAAGAAACAATAATCTTGTGAATTAGGCAGAAAACATGTAATATAGCTAGTAACATCAATAAGGTCATAAGTATTTAAGCTAAAAACTTCCATTAGGTGTGGCCCAGTATCTTCCCAGGTCATCTGACCAGTCTGTACTGAACCAATCATTGTAAGGAAACCAATATATTGGCATTTTACATAGCACTCACTGAAGATATCTGCACATACAATGTCAGTGGTGGGTCATCATGACACTTTATAGGACTGAGAAAGGAATGGTATCTTCTAGTTACACAGCTAGTGCCAGAAGAAGAAAAATTGGGTTTTATGGCTGAGCGGGTATTTCTGCCACAGGGTAGGTCTGGTTAGTGCATAATGCAGACACAGGATGCATAAAGGAGGGGAGGGAGGAGGCCAACACAAGCAGATAAAGTTTTGTTTCAATTTTTCTTGTCTTAAAATATAATTTTTTGGGCAGTGCTACATGGGCATGTGGGGATCTTAAGTCCCCGACTAGGCACCAAACCAGCGCCCCCTGCAGTGGAAGCATGGAGTCTTAATCACTGGACCACCAGGAAGTCCCAGAATATAAAATGTTTAAATTTCATCAAGATCTTTGTCTATTGACATGCCTGGTGGTAAAGTGGATAAATCCGCCTGCCAGTATGGGGGACACGGGTTCGATCCTTGGTCTGGGAGAATTCCACGTGCTTCGGAGCAATTAAGCCTGTGCACTGCAACTACTGAGCCCATGAGCTCTCAGGCCCATGAGCCACAACTACTGAGCCTGAGTTTTTAGAATATGCTTAGGGAAGGGGATGGAGAATGGCTGTATGGAGACAAGTGGGAAATAAAAATAATGGTCATGGCTAATAAAAATACAATAAATATCATAACAAAAAAGATCCTAATTATGTGTAAGAACTTAAATTCAAATATATTTATATAGCAAAAACCCACTTCATTGGCATATTAAAAGCTAACCTGCGGGCTCACCTGGTGGCCTAGTGGTTAAGAAACCGCCTGAAGATGCGACGGCCACGGGGGTTTGATCCCTGGTCTTGGAAGATTCCACATGCTGAGGAGTAACTAAGCCCCTGCATGACAACTACTGAGCCTGTGTGCCTAGAGCCTGTGCTCCTCAACAGGAGAAGCCACTGCAGTGAGACGCCTAAACACTGCAATGAAGAGCAGACCCTGCTCGCCTCAACTATAGAAAGCCCAAAGGCAGCAACGCAGACCCACCACAGCCGAAAAATAGAATAATCTTAAAAAAAAAAAAAAGCTAACCTGCCACCTATCAGAACTTATGTGCATGTCTATTCATCTTCCACCAATTTATTTGATATGATTCCTAATCTAAAATTATTTTATTGTATTGAGGGATAACTGGCATGTAATAATAGTTTCAGGTGTATATAACTCAACATTTGTATATTTGATGAAGTGATCACTACAATAAATCTAGTTGACATCCAGAATTTTACTCTGAACAATGAAACCAGTGTTAAGACGGAGAAAAAAATCCTTTTTAGCCCAGCTTGAATCCAGGAAGTGCAGGCGTCCCCAGCCCCCTGGGCCATGGACCAGTACCGGTAGGTGCCCTGTTAAGAACTGGGCCACATAGCAGGAGGTGAGCAGCGGGCAAGCAAGTGGAGCTTCATCTGTATTTACCTCCACTCCCTATTGCTCGCATTACTGCTTGAGCGCAAGAAAACAAGCTCCAGGCCCTCACTGACTCTGCATTATAATAAGCTATGTAACTATTTCATTATACATCACAATGTCATAATAATAAAGTGCACAATTAATGTAACATGCTTGAATCATCCCGAAACCACCCCCGGCCCCCCAACCCCCATTTGTGGAAAAACTATCTTCTACAAAACCGGTCCCTGGTGCCAAAAAGGTTGGGGACTGCTGATGAAGTGGAAACGGTCATTTCCATTTGTTAAGTTCTGGTGCCACCACATGACCCTTTTGTTCCTTGCACATTCATGCCCAAGGATAACAATCACAGGCTCTACTTGTGAGCTCAGCCTTATAATTACAGTTTTCTTAAGGATTAATCACATAGATGCTAAAGAAATACAAACGTAAATACCCAGACATTATTTTCACTGATCAAATTAGCAAAAAGTTTTAAAAAGAAAAACTGCCCACCTTTTGGGAGGATGCAGTAAAGGAGACGTCTATTTCTGGTAGGAATAGGGTTTCGTGAAGACCTTTGGAAATCACAGTAGGTGATGGTACCAGGGGGGTCAAACCCAGACTTGTTATTTACCCAAAACCCATGTTTTTAATCATATTACGTTGACTTTCCTATACAGAAATATTTTTCTCAACAAGCCAAACAAAGGCAAATGAATTCTAGTATTATCAGCTTCAGTTTATTCACAAGTAGAACCAAAAGAGGTGTGATTAACATTTCTGTGTGCTGGGTACTGCTGAAGGTTTGCAGCTTCACGCAGCCCTTCCAGCCAGCTTCCTTCCTGCAGCCTTCATCTCTCAGGCTCCTTGCCAGATGGCTTCTGTTTAGCTCTGTCATTTCTTGGCACAGGCACTGGAATTAGAAGGTTGCTGAAAGCAAAATGCTGCTGTTTTTTTCCCCCTACTGGAGGGGGCTTGGCAGTGCAGCACGAGCGGAGGATAACCAAGGGCTGCAGGGGCAGCAGTGCCGGGGGAGGAGGCTCAGTCTCTGGAACAGCGGCACCCCCGGCTCAGAGCCAAAGCAGCTTCTTTTTTTTCCCACTTTATGTGCTGCTGCGGGATCTTAGCTCCCGGATCAAGGATGGAAGCCGAGCCCCCTGCATGGGAAGCACTGAGTCTTCACCACTGGACCGCCAGGCAAGTCCCCAAAGGTAGGTTCTGATGTTAGGCTAATAGCCCCTTCCCTTCAGCTTCTCCGGTGCCCCTTCTTCATCTCCCTTTTGCCTTTCAGTCCTCTTGACACCTTTGTAATCAGTTCCTGACACTCAATCCTTCTCCACTTCAACTATCCAGAGTGGTTTCTGTACATCTGGCTGGCCACTGATGGATACGCACGGCAGCAAAGATGATAGATAGACATATTTACTCGAATGACTATCAGTTAAAAAGACTGATATTCTGGGACTTCTCTGATGGTCCAGTGGTTAGACTTCACCTTCCTATGCAGATGACACAGGTTTGATCCCTGGTTGGGAAGCTAAGATCCCACATGCCTTGTGGCCAAGAAACCAAAAGATAAAACAGAAACAATAGTGTGACAAGTTCAATAAAGACTTAAAAAAAAAAAGAGAGACTGATATTCTTATTTACATAGGAAGAAAAGGATGTAAGCAGTTGCTTTACTTATTGGGAGAGCAAAATACTTTTCTTCATATAGAGTACAAAAAAACTGAGAGTCTCTACAAGTTATGCACATAACTGGCAAGGAAAAGATTTATTAATTTGGGACATGAGTTGTTTATGAGGCAGTTCTGCTGTTACTAAGCATCTTAGTTATTACTTCTCGGGGAATATTTGACAACAGCTATTGCACACAGATTGCACAATTTAAAAACTGTAATACATAGTGTCAGTTATTAACAGATTCCAAACTTCTTGTTCTTCTTGAAAAAACTTTGATCTATTAGGATCCATTAAACATCTAAATGGGAAGAAACACAAGCATTTTTATGAGTGTCAGTGTTTCAAATAGAAAATTGTTTGACAAACTACAGAAAAGACAACTATATTGCTAAAAATCTATGTATGAGGTTATTTTGCACTTTAGACAATTATGATCAGAGAAAAACAGATACATTTTAAGGGCCACAAACTTGTCTCCTGAATCAATACTCTCCCTTTTTGAAAAAGGTAATCTTATGCCATTGATCACAATAGACTGGAAATGAACGAAAGAAGTTACTAATGGATGTTAACAAAATGTAGGCTAAATATTTTAATATGCTTGATCTGGACCAAGGGAAGAAAAAACCACAATAACCTAACTGTGTTTACTAAAACTACCAAAACACGACCAAAATGAAAAATTTTACCTTATACTTAAGTTCAGAACAAGAGTAATAATGATTTATGTGTGGTTTTTATACACAAAAGCATTTGGAAGAATGCACACGAACATGTAAACAGTGATCTTATCTCTGGTTACTGAGATTTCAAGTGTTCAGTTTTTTTGTTATTATTTTTTTCTCCTCCAGATTTTTGTTTTTCTATACTGGACATGTATGTCTAAGCTAATTAAAGAAAAAGAAATAAAAGCAATGGAAACTCCAGCACAACATTAACCAATGTGCTTTGAAATTTAGTTTGGTGGCCCAGTGGTTAGGACTTTGCCCTTGCACTGCTGTGGGCCCGGGGTTCAGCCCCTCGGTGGGGAACTAAGATCCCGCAAGCTTCAAGGTGCAGCCAAATAAGTAAATACAATAAACTTGGTTTGTCACCTGCTCCTGTATTAAAAACAAGACTCCACAAGGAGTCGTGATTCTTGAGAGCACCTGAGAGGCTGGGAGGGCCAGATCTGAAAACTGCAGGCCACTCAGGTATAGCAACTGGCCTGAAGCCACACGGCTGCTTCCTGGCACAAATGAGAGTGGAACCAAGGCCTCTTGATTCTGAGTCTGGGACTCTGTCATACAAAATGTGAAGTGTACTGGGACGACCCAGAGGGATGGTATGGGGAGGGAGGAGGGAGGAGGGTTCAGGATGGGGAACACATGTGTACCTGTGGCGGATTCATTTTGATATTTGGCAAAACTAATACAATTATGTAAAGTTTAAAAATAAAATAAAATTTAAATTAAAAAAAAAAAAAAGAAATTTTCACTTTCACCTGGCAAAAAAACAAAACAAAACAAACAAACAAACAAACAGAAAGTGAAGTGTGAAAATATAGGCAGTTGCACATAAAAATACATTTATCTTCAGAACAGGCTGGCTCAATATCAAGACCCTAGAAATAGAAATGGTGTCAGGTTAAAACCCAGTAACTTGGGCCAGATTTACCTTCCGAGTTTCACAGGGAGTGGTGCCTGGTGGTATGGGCTTCCCACAATGCTTGTAATATTCAGTTATAAAGACTGACGCGTCATCTAAACTATGAAACCAAAGAGAAGGAGAAGGGCATGAGGAAAATGTGGGGGTGATATGCAGGTCTGCCGTCTTGACTATGGCAGCGGCTTCACAGGCGTACATCAAGATTTATCGCATGACACACCTAAAGCATGTGCAGCGTAGTGTACATATCAACGCTACTGCAAAAAATATTACTTGTTGATAAATGACAACCTGTAATTATGGCTGGATCACAGGTGGTAAACAAGCAGAAAGAGATCCACGGTATGGGACTTCCCTGGTGATCCAGTGGCTTAGACTCCATGCTCCCAATGCAGGGGACCAGGGTTTGATCCCTGGAAAGGGAACTAAGATCCCACATGCTGACTCCGCATGCCACAGCTAAAGATCCTGTATGCTGCAACTAATGGAGAAGGCAATGGCACCCCACTCCAGTACTCTTGCCTGGAGAATCCCATGGACGCAGGAGCCTGGTGGGCTGCCGTCTACGGGGTCGCACAGAGTCGGACACGACTGAAGCGACTTAGCAGTAGCAGCAGCAGCTGCAACTAAGACCCGGTACAGCCAAATAAAAAAAGAAATAAAAATTTAAAAAAGAAAAGAAAAAGAAATCCATGGCATGCTACTGAGAAAGAGACACTTCCCAGGGATCAGCACAGTTAGACCAAACAAACGTAGGGATGGATCTGGAAACATTTCAGTCCTGACTGAGCTTTCTCTTTTTTCAGTGCCAACTCATTTTGCCCTTCTTTTTAATTTCCAAATCTGCTCCCAACACCATCCCAAGGGATACTATTTCTAAACTTGTGGGTACTGGAAAATTAGATAAGCTTAGCAAAAATGATGTTATATCCAGTTGTCGATGCCTCTAGTCAAGTGTCTAAGGAGTAAAGTTGTAATGTTGGGTTTTAGAGCAGGACTGTGAGATGCCTATTTTGGGATTTCAGGCAGCTTGAGTAATTGTCTGATTCTAAGTTCATGTTCCAAGAGACTGGGTTACAAAACAGCTACTTCTGAGTATGTGTTAGCAGTATGGTATGCATAATGTAGTGATGCTACAGTTTATTATTCAGAGCTTTAATTACAACCAAATAGCTTTATAATTATCTGATATCTTCCTCCAAAGTAAAGATAAATTTTAGGATATTCTACATTAAATTGTTTTTTTTACATTAAGTTGTTTTTAAAAAAATTTTATCAACTTACCTTAACTCATCTGCCAAATAGTTTACGAGTTCAGTGATGTTGTTGGTATTCATCATGTGTGATTTCAACACTGGGAAGTATTTTGTCTTTGCCAAAATCCCAAACTCCTTCTTATCTATGATATTTTTCAGCACCAGACTTCTAATCTATAGAATAACAGGTATCATCATATTCAAAATGTGTTAAATGCCACGCTGTCTCCTTCAATATCAAAGCATTTCTGACAATTAGATGTTAAATTATCACTGCATTGTGACTAAGCCTTCCTTTTGAGGGAGTGCGCTGGGGGTGGGGGGTACTGCTTTGGCCCATTTCAGCATACAGTGAATAAATTAAAAGTTGTTGTTGTTAAGCACTTCAGGATTTTTTTTGAGGAAAATCTGTTCACAGTGACAAGCATTGAAGGATACAGATTTTCCACTGTGCACAGAAGTAGACAGGACACCCAGGGTCTCTGACTTTTAAAAATTTACTGAGGCTTTAATGAAAGTGACATAATTGTATACATTAACAAACAGATGGAAATGGTGAGCTTTCAGCTTAATCTTGGTTTGGGGAAAATTGATTACCTCCTAATAACAAATTTTTCATAACAAAAGGGAGAGGAAACTGCCACTTACTTGATGTGAAAACCCTGCCAACTGGCCAGTATTCATATGTTCCTCTAATTGCTGTAAAATGATCTGAGGGTCACACGAGCCCAGAAAATTCTGGAGGAAAAAAAAAAAATCAAAATATAATTAATAGAAAAGTATAATCACTACTAATTTCTGTCAAACCTGGAAGGTTTTCATATTTACATTTGAAATATCTTAAAGCGTATCTAGTACAGAAAAAAGACCACCTCTATAACAACAACAAAATTACTAAAGAAAGGAAAAAGCATTTTACAAATACCTATTTCAACGGCAAAGAGCTGTTTAATAAACATTTTGTCATCCTAAGTGCCAGAAGGAATCTATTTAAATACTAAAACTCTGAAAAGCATCAACAGATGAGTTGAAGACTAGTCAAAAGAGAACAAAGTCAAGGACAGGCACAGATGGCTTTGGAAAAAAAATGAAAAAACGAGTAGAGCATGTGACAAATAAAAAATATGTGTGTTCATTTTATGTAGATCTTTATGAACTGGCTTATCTACCCATGGGGAAATCGTTGTAAAACAGTTCAAAATGCTTTGTTCTATTTATTCTATAGTATAAAGGGGATGGGAGCTATTTTTAAAAGTTCTGTCCTCAGAATGCTCAAGTGCCTTTGTCAGACACCCACACACAACCTGACTTTTCTATTTTCCGCGACTAATCACCAAGTCAAGCTGCACACAAGCCATCTTCCTCTGGTTTGTTTTTGTTGCCACCACCCTCCTTTGGGCACTCACCCCCTCAAGCTTCCCTGGCCTAGTCACGAGGCTGTTGTATGTGCATCAGGTGAGATGAATTTCTATCCAAATGCAAGAGCTTCTTAGGAGTTTTACTTCTTGCTCCCTCTCTCTTCTGATCAAGCCCAAGTGGATTACTTCCCTCTAAACACCACCTGAGCATTTCACTTTGCATTTGCAGGAAAATTCACTGTTTCCTACTGATAGAGAATAAGGTCCAAACTCCTCTTAAGGCTTTCTAAGATGAGCCTTCATCTATCTTTCAGTCATATCTCCCACTAGACCCCAACACAAACCTTCTATCCTACTCATGCTTTACAGGTTTGAGAGAAGAAAGTGCAATCTTTGGCAGGGGACATGCAATGTGAGACCTTCCATCTCCTTGGCAGCCCCAGATGAGTAATTTGTCAGATACCTTTATTTCCTGGTGCCTTTTTTCTGAGTGGGGCATGAGCATTAGACACGCTAATGCAAAAGCCGGAAGCTCTAACTGGACATATTGTCTGGCCACTCTGATCATGTCGAGGTCATCTGAAACCGGACATCTTCAAGAGAGCACATTAATTAGTTAATAACCTGTCGGATTCAAGTCTATACATGTCGAGCAACAAATACTTAGAAGACTAAAAATCTATGATGTAACTATATGATTTACAGTAGTCACAAAAGGTATTCTATATTTACATTAAAACTAGGTACAAATTTTAGAGAATGCGTACTGAATATAAGTTCATTAGCTGCACTGCACAAAGAAAGTAGACACTATAAAAATAGAGATATTTTATTTTCAATCAAGTGGTGTGCTTAACTTCCTAGGAAAAAGGCATTACTCATAAGGTACGTTTATTAGAAAGGAATTTTATAAGTAACGAATTTGATTTGGGGGGTAGGAAAAATATTTTACTTACTCTAGAACAGCAATGAGACTCTCACAACAATCTGACAGCTGACTGGGGCTTAAAGGACAAGAGGCTGAAAATAAAAAGCAACAATCACGTGTTTAGGAACCTCCCTGGGGGTCCACCGGTTAAGACTTTGCCTTTCAATGCAGGCGACACAGGTTTGAACCCTGGTTGGGGAGCTAAGATCCTTGCAGGCCTTGTGGCCAAAAACCCAAAACATAAAAAGCAGAAGCAATATTGTAACAAATTCAAGAAAGACTTTAAAAATGGTCCACACTAATAAAAAAAAAAAAAAAACCACACACACAAAGAAACCAAAACAAACCCAATAATGTGTCTATATACAAAACTATAAAATGCTACTGTCAACATTTCAGGGGACAGAAAAATACCTGAAAGTAGTGGTATCTGAACCACACACTGCCAAGCTCTGCTGAAGTAGGGGACCTGTGGAAACACATGTATCAGAGAACTCATGTCTGGGATCTTATGAACTTTGCTTTGCAGTCACAGAACTATATACATTTAGAGCTTATATTCTTGACGTTAAGACCAAAATCTTAAGTTGCTAGCTCCCTGTTCTAGATCATCAAGATTCTAGAATATTCCTCATACTATATATTTTAGGATATTAACACATAATCCTGGCTGATTTATTATTATTGTTTTTTGCTCTGCAAAATACTCTTATTTATATTTAAAAAAACTGAAATATAGTTGATTTATAATATTAATTTTAGGTATGCAACATTGTGACTCAGTATTTTTACAGATTATCCTCCACTAAAGATTATTATGAGATAATGGTCATAATTCCCTGTGCTATGTAATACGTCCATGCTGTTTATCTGTTTTTGTTTATTTATTTTGGCTGTACTGGGTCTTAGATGCAGCATGAAAGACTGAAGATCTTCACTGTGCGTGTGAACTCTTAGTTGTGGCATTTAGTTCCCTGACCAGGGATTGAGCCGAGGCCCCTTGCCTTGGAAGTGCAGCCTTAGCCACTAGATCACCAACGAAGTCCTGCTTATCTGTTTTATACATAGTAGTTCTATCTCTTAGTCCTATATCCTTAATTCACCACTCCCCGTTTCTCTCTGGTAATCACTTCTTTGTATTCGCTATCTGTGAGTCTGTGAATATACTAAAAGCCACTTAATTGTATACTTTAAAAGGGTAAATTTTATGTGTGAATTATATCTCAATAAAAAAGGCGATCTGTACGTGCTAATAGGAAACAATCTCCAAGATACCATCATTACATGGAAAAAAACACTTCATCTGGAATGTGATTTAATTTATATGTACAAAAATGCATACACACACACACACAATCACACAATATACACACGCACGTATACATACATCTGCTTATATGATAGTAGAAAAACTCTAGAAGAGAACAAAGAAAACTGTCAATAGTAGTCACTCCTGGGGAGATTATGAAGGGAAGTGGTAAAGGAAAATTTTCATGTTTTACTTAGCATATGTTCTAAATTATTAAACTAAGAATAAAATATATATTTCTGGTGGGCTACGGTCCGTAGGGTCACAAAGAATCAGAAATGACTGGACTGAAGTGACTCAGCACTCACATATTATATATTATACGTATTACAAATATGTACAGTGATTGTGTATGTGAACAACACGTGAAATTCAGAAAAGATGAATAAGACAGGGTTTCTGACTTTAGGAATCTTCAAAGTCCAAGATGGGCAGTCACATGTGTGATTAAAATAATTTATACCAGGACTTCCCTGGTGTCTGGTGGTTAAGAATCCGCTTTGCAATACAAGGGACAGGGGTTCTATCCCTGATCAGGGAACTAAGATCCCACATGCTGCAGGGTAACTAAGCCCAAATGCCACACTACTCAGCCCAAATGCCGCAACGAAGACCTGATGCAGCCAAATAAGTAAGTAAATAAATGTTTTAAAAATAAATAAATTATACCATGACCAGTGTTATAGTTGAGCCCATGTGTTTTAAGGGCATAAATGGAGATGTGATTCATGAGGCCTAGGGGACTGGGGGAAGTGATGTCTTGGGGAAGGCAAAGTCCGAGCTGAGTATTCCTGGTCCAGGCACCATTTTAATGAAACAGCACCCTGCAGCTTCACTGAGGAACTGACTACTTAATCCAGGGTATCTGTGAGCCACAAGGTCAGTGAGTCTAAAGATTAAATTCTATAAAATTTATTTTAGAAAACTACATACCTGCCACAGAGGATAGATGCTAGAAATGGCTGTTAAAACCTTCCTTAGATAAGGAATCTGAAAAAATGAGACAGAAAAGTTCTGAAGATTACCCAAATGAAAAATTCCAAAGTCCAATCTAGGAGTCTGAAACTTTCACAAAGAATATCAGGAAAATGTATCTTCTCTGGGGTCACCAGAGAAGTTCACCTATAAATCCACAAACATCAAAAGACATCAGGGAATCTTCTGTTTGTTTCGAATGAAATTTAGGTCAGTTTTGAGACTGCACTTTCTCTGGCCTCATGCCACATTCTTTAAGTTGGACATGAACCAAATGAGAGTGGACATTTTCCGCATACATCTGTTCAGTAACAAGTATCAGTGCAAAATGTTTAGGAGATGCTGTGCAAAATCGTTAAAATATACCGCAGTCTAGGGCACTGAGTTTTACTTACCATATTGAAGCCAAGAAGCTTTTGCAAGAGTCCATTCCAAAGCTGCAGGTCATAGATTTTGTATTCTAAACAAAGCTCAGTCACCAACTTTACTGCCTGAAGCAGGGGGAAAAAAATTCATACTGTTTCAAGACACCAGTAAATTCAACCATCTTTGGAAAAGGTAGGATAGCTGAAGACAAAATATGCTTACAGCCAACCTGTGTCTACTGCCTAATTTCAATGAAGACCCTCATCTGTCTAGGGAAAGAAAAAAATAATTATTTTTCTTTCTCGATGTTATGGACTCACAAACAGCATCTCAGGCTCCTTCTCCTCCCCCCTTTGTTTCCTGTGTCCTAGAACAGTTTGCCTGTTGGCCCCATATCCTTCCTGCCCTGGGTTCCAGCTGCCTCAGAGACTGAACTCCCACTGGTAACTAGAAGAAGAGGAACAAAACTTCCTGCACAAGGATAGTCTGTCTAGATGAGGACAGACAGGCTTGGGGAAGATTAAAAAAGCGTTCCCCCCCACCACCCTGCCCTGGTAGGAAGGGATGGCTTCAGGCCTTAGGCTTTTGGGAGAGAGGTAAGGTGACTTCCAAGTTGCCATGTCACCTGCCAGGAGAGGAAAACAGGAAAGCTCTCAGAGCAGCAGACCTGTTCAGGAATCAAGGGTTTCTTTGGATCTGTCTTTCAGGGATCTGAGTGGTGGTAGGCAGCATCTGAGACAACGGAGGCCGCCACTGCAGGTATCTTGGTGTACATACCATGGGTTCGTGGCTGTGGTTTTTCCAAAGACCCTTAATCATTCCTTCTTTAGGGCTGTTGCAAAATAATTCATAGGTGATGGGGATATTCAGCGCCTCAAACGATGCCAGAAAAGTTATACATTTCAAGTAAGATCTGGAAAACAGAGGCAGGAAATGGGAATCTCTTCACTAGCCACATTTACGTTTAAAATAAAAGCCAACACTTAGAAATATTGGACTGGTCTATTACATGTCTGTTTTAGGCTTCTAAGATATAGTCAAGAAATATTAGAAAGAAATCAACTGGAGGAAAATGAAGAAAACACTCAGTTTCTGAAAGTCTCAAAGATTCGAGAGAAACAAGATGTCCTTCAGGGCCTGTTTCCTCTCTGCCAGAACAAGGACACTCGAGGCAAGAGCACCTTGTTGACACAGCCCCTCTAATGTAATCTTCTGAACTAAGAGGCTTAAAAGTTATGGTTCCAAAGAGTGACCCGTTTTCTATTAATACAATTTTAAAAATTCCACTTACTTCACTTCTTCGATGGATTTTTTGAAGAGAGATTCTATAGTTTCCTTGTCAGCTAAGTAGAGGAGACACTGCAGGGCTCGAGTTCTGTGGGCGAAAGTGAGCTGGTGCATCCTGAGCATCTGTAAGACCAAAGAGGTTTCAGAGCTGCCCCCGTGGGTTTTAGTTGGGTAACTGAGCTTCAATCTAGGTGACTTGAGCCATGTTGGTTTTTAAAAGATTAAAGCCAGGAATTCTCGGTCAGTCTAGTGGTTACGACTCGGCACTTTCACTGCCCAGGGCTCAGGTTCAATCCCTTGTGGGGGAACTAAGATCCCTCAAGCCATTTGCATGGCCAAATTAGGAAAAAAAAAAAAAAAAAAAGAAAGATTAAAGTCTATGTTTGCCCTTGGGGGAGGGGGTTCAGTGGTTCTCAAATTGTGTTCCATGGTCCCCTGCCTGGGGGCTGAAGGGTTCCTCACAGTCTTTCAGAAAGAACAGGGTGAGAACCACTTTCATAATAATACCATGATGGACTCTACCATTTACACTTTGTTAATACCGGTTGGCCAAAAAGTTCAGGTTAGGGTTTTCCCATAAGATAGTTTTTGACCTGTGAACCCAGTATTTGCACTCATGGTGCAAAAGCCCTCGTGGGTAAATGCTCGGAACACCCGACTGCTGTGAGAGCCGCCGCATTCTTCACATTTTCAGTATTGAAAACAAGAGAGACGTCCACTTAAGAGGCTTCTTGATGAAGCAGTAAAAATTAATATATAACTGAGTTCACATTTGCATACACATTATTAATTAATCAAAGTGCTTTCATTAATGTCTACGTGACACGACAGGACGTACACATGAACACAACGCGGTGCAAGGATTTTCTCAGGGAAAAGCACTTGTATGACTGAGTTGGGAGCTGAACCTGGTACTTTGTCAAGGAATATCATTTTTACTTACTTGCCAGGATAACTATCAGATAAACTAAGATGCAAGAGAAAGAGGGAGTTCCTTCCCGCTGCTTGTCATCAAGGACAAATGATCAGCATCTTAGCCTTTCCCTCTTTTCCTTCTATCCTTTTACCTACATCTTTCCTGTCCCTCAGCTCCAACTGCCTCAGAGAGCACTTTTTTTTTTTGCCCACGTCCTGTGGCTTGTGGGATCTCAGCTCCCTGACCAGAGAGCAAACCTGAGCCTTCAGCAATGAGAGAATGAAGCACTAAGGGAAGTTCCCCAGAGAGCATTCCCATACAGACAGGCCTGAAGGTCAAAGAAGTCACATGCTTTTAGGGATAAGGGGAAGTTCTGACTAGTTAAGAGTTTAGTGGGAGGGGGGTGCGACAGGTCAGGCAGGGCCTGGAGACCAGAGTGGAGACTTCTCTCAGGCCTGCTGGCTGGGGGTCCCTGGTATTAGGAATGTGACTGGGGGCTTCCCTGGTGGCTCCAACAGTAAAGAGTCTGCCTGCAATGTGGGAGACCCGGGTTCGATCCCTGGGTCAGGAAGATCCCCTGGAGAAGGAAATGGCAACCCACTCCAGTATTCTTCTCTGGGAAATCTCATGGACAGAGGAGCCTGGAGGGCTGCAGTCCGTGGAATTGCAAAGAATCAGACACTACTGAGTGACTAACACTGGACCAGGGTGTCAGGAGAGGGAACGTGGATAACCCGTGGGAACTGCCAACACTTGCACCACTCAGTTTGCAAAATAGGATGTTTCTGCAGCCAGCACTAAATGGAGCTCAGCAGACACTACAAACCTCATCTACAGAGTAAGACATAGTTCGAGTAAGTACAGAGAAAGCATTATCTTATTCATCTGTCAATAGTAAATATGCAGGGAAAAAATGTTAAGCTGAAATATGAGATACAAAAATGAGTTTTGACCAAGTTTTTAGAGCTTACGGTTGTGGCTGATGTTGCAAAGATGAACAGCATTCTTGAACTATAATCAATTGGACGAGACAGAAGGAGATACAGGACTCTGAAAAAATATTTTTTTATTACATTTAGATTTTAATTTAGTGACTGATTAGCAAAACAAGAGACTTGCTTTATTATCCATAAAAAAACAGCATCAGACAGCCCAAAGAAGGGCTATGGGTCAAGGCCACTGTTTACTTTCCTCTTTAAAGGATGCTTAATCTGTTCTTGGGTTCCTTCACAGCTAAAGAAGATAATAAAGACACAAAAGATAGGCCTCACTCTTTTCATCTAGGAAATGGCTAAGCAACCTCTGATAGTTTAAATCTCTCTGGTTAAGAAATTAATACAAACCATAGCTGCAAAGTACACTGAACACCACTATACATGGAAACTTGTGTTTTAATTCACAGGACCTTGTTAGGGCACATTTTAACCTCGGGACTCAGGGCAGACTGCCTGCCTTCCCCCTGGCTCCCAAGAGAAGGGCAAGATGGATCAGGCAAATTGGAGGAAAAAGGGATAGAGATTCCAGTGGGAAAAGACAGGAAGTTATGAAATTGCCATGATTTACTCTCTGGGATCTCCATCTTGGGAGTTTTCTCTATGAACTATTCCCCCTAAGCCTTTCCGTGTTGGCTGCTTCCTCTTGCTCAGACAAAGGTGTTCTTGCTCTTGAAGGACTAAGCAAGGACGAGGGAGTGCCCAGAGAGAAGGAGAGCCTGGAGGGGGTACTAGACCAGTTCTGCCCAGATCAGGAGAAATCCTTTTCTGGGGTTTATCTTCCTATACCCTCTCTCACTATCGGATCTCCATGACTGATGTAGGGTGTAGAGCTGCATGAGTGACCCGACCTATCGACACTTTTGGCCTATACCAAAATGGCAAGAAGCTGGCATGCATGCCACCACTCCCTCTCTCATGCCTAAGCCAAGCATCATTAATGGATTACCATGTTTTCTGATTTGAGCACGGATAAGTCTGCTCAAGAGAGCAAGCCATTACCAATCAGACTTATAGTATGTGACACCAGTGTGCCTTTCTGGGTCTGTCTTAGGTTAGAAGTGAAAAAGGAATCCTGGTGGCCCATATCTGAACCAGCCTAGCTTGACAGGGACAGAGAACACGTACAAGTCTGGGGTCAGAGTCCTGGCTACACAAGAGTTTTCCTTTGCTCACGGTACATTCTCTGCTAAATGTACAAACTCACAGAGGATTCAGAAACTCTGGATCTTGGTTGTTTCTTTATTTATTTGACTGGAGATATTTAAACACACTCATAGTCATGTGTCAATGAACTGATTCTTCTCAGAGGTTCTGATCCAAGTTATACTAAGAAAGCCTTTTTTAAAACCATTGGTTTTAAAATCATTGGTAAGATTCCTATTGGGCGACAGGATGTAAACAAATATAAGTAAAGGAAGAATACCTTCGTAGTGTTTCATCCTCTTGAAGTTCAAACAATTCTGATGGTGTCTTTGAAAAAGTGGATAAACAAGTTAAAAACAGAAGAAAATTGATTGACTACATAAGCTTATGAAAGTCTATTAAATGAAAAAGTCCAACATGCAAAATTATATTTACAGGAGGGGGTGTGGTACAGTGGCAGAGTACATGCTTAGCGTGCACAAGGCCTGGGGTTCAACTCCCAGCACCTCCATGTTTGATGACAACAAAGAAAAAAAAAGGTTTATAAAACAATTACATTTACAGATAAGAAATTAGTGTAATTCATCACTTGATGAGAAGATTCTTGCTTTAAAAACGGGTTTACTCAAATTCATTCGGTCAACAAATACATGGTGAGTGCCTACCATGCACCAGGCATAATTCTGGGCACATGGGTTCCCTGAGTGAACAAAACAAATATTCCTATCCTCCTGGAGTTTACATTCATTGCATAACTTTTAAAAGGAAAGGACTGTGAATTGTATGAATTGTCCATTAATTCAGTATATATTTATGGGGACTTACACAGAAATGCATTAGGTGCATTAGGTGTATAAATCCAGTTTCTAGTCTCACAGGGATTTCAGTTTAGTGTTCCAGATTTATGCATTAAGTTAAAACATGGGGGTTTGAGTGTCAACCATAGATTCTGTGTGGCCTGGATATGCTTCTAACTCTTCTGTTTCCACTGATACATGGTCCTTGCTCTTGGTAAACACTTAAAAAATACTTATTAAATTGAATTACAAGTGATATAAAAACCATGAGTTGAAAAGCTAATGTCACATCAGTTTTACTACTTGTTTACAAATACATTTTTTTTCCAAGGATACCTGCCTAGGTGAACAGAAGAATTACAGAATCTCCTTAAGTAAGTTCTCCCTGAAAACTGAGAAGAAACAGTGCAGAAAATTTTGCATTTGGAATGCTGAATCCCATCACAAATTTAGATGTTAATATTATTTCTAAAAAACTGGCATTATGTGTCTCCTTACGTGATACACTGAAGAGAACATATCACCTACAGAATATTGTTGCTAAAAATCCATAACTTGAATCTAATCATGAGAAACATCAGAAACATAAATCCAGAATGAGACATTTTGCAAACCAGAGAGTCTGCACCCTCCAAAAAAGACAAAGTCTCAGCACAGATAAGAGTCAAATAAGAATCATCAATACAAAGGAAGTAAGGGCTATGGGTGGTGCAGGGAGGAATGTGGAGAAGAGCAGGATATTACACTGTTTCAAAACACCTCCCTTAGTAATTACAAAAGGAAATATAGTAACTGTGTCTGAGAGAAATAAACAACAGTGTAACCAAGTTATCTAAATTCACATCCTCTATCTGGGCAAAGAGGCATCATGTGCCTCTAAACCTCATACCCTGGGAAGGACACCCTATCACCCAGGTAACATACTGCCCCAAATGCAAAACTCCAGTCTTATCATGAGAACACAGAAAAGCCCAAGGGGAGGGGCCGCTGACAAAATAACGAGCCTGAACTGTTCAAAAATGTCAGTGTCATGAAAGACAGAAAAGTTGTGGAACTGTTCTAGAGTGAAAGAAATTACAGGCATGACAAATATAACACATAATCCAGGATTAGATCCTGGTCTCAGAGGAGAAAATTACTATAAGGAACATCATTGGCACAACTGGTTAAACTCTAACATGGACCATAAATTCAAGTATACAAACATATACATATATGTATTTTATCAATACTGTATTAAAATTGTGTCTGATTTTTATAATTATACTGTGGTTCAATAAGAGAAAAATCTTTGTTCTTTGAATTACACACCTAATTATTAAGGGTAAAAGGGCATGACACATGGAATTTACTCAAAGGGTTCGGAAAAATGTTATGGGTAAACATATTATAGGGAGAATGACGAAGCAGATGTGGCAAAATGTTTAAAAACTGACAGATCTGGGTGGAGGATACACAGCTAATTCTTTTGTACTATTCTTGCAACTTTTCTGTACCTCTAAAATTATTTCAAAATAAAAAATAATCATATGACCCTAAAGTCTAAGCATAGGCCACTTCTATTATATAACAGTTCATCTGAAATCATCAATTAAAAAGAAGACTGTATCAACTATATTTCAATTAAAAAAATACTGGCAAATGAAAAAAGAAAAGACAGACTAGCTGCAAAATAATATTTAAAGGAAAAGAAAAAGTAAACAACTTCATTAAAACTCATCAGATGACAGAGGTATTAAAATGCTCAAATGTTCCTTCTTCTAAGAGCCTGTGCTTCTAATGAGAAGTCATATCATGGCGAGACAAATAATTACCCTCTTCTTTGAGAAGACACCACTGGCTCATATTCAACAACAGACACCATCCAAGCAAGCACTTACTTCATCAGGTTTGGCGGATGGGCACAGCCATTTTTCCAACAACATGTCCCAGACTTTTTCCAAATTAATTTCATTGACTTCAGCTATTTCTTTAGCAGCTGTGTGAATATCTAAGATAAAGAATTTAAAAAAGAAAAGAAAAAAAGAATTAAAAAAAGAACCCCAAGTTTTCAATGCAAGATACCAGGGAATCAAAAGGGTAATTCTCCTTGGATGGAAAGATACAAAAAGAGTTTTGCCCTCACCAGGATAATCTTTACCACATGAATTCTGAATTCTTTGGTTTATGCTGGGATGTTCGTACAGACTGACAATGAGATGGACTGGTTTTCCGATCACTCTTAAATACTCGGCAGTGTTCAGCTTGTGGGCTATGAGCACAGCTTCCGTGCCTGATCGCCGGTACTGAACATGAAGCTTCTTCAACAGAGCTTCAGCTTTTTCACGTGTCTCATCCTTTTAAAAAATTCCAAGCAAACAGAAACTTGTTTTCTAAATCTTCAGTGAGACTAAGAATCCATCTTTATCAATCAAGGTCCCTTCCTGCCTTAGTTACAACCTCAGTATCTACACCAAGCCTCATCTTCTTTCTCCAGTTTAGGTCCCCAACCCTTGAAAATATCTATCACCAGGGTGGGCTGAAAAGGGATGCTAGAGAGCACAGCTTAAATTAAAAAGAAAGTGGACTCTGACAACCCAGAGAGGTGAGATGAGGGCAGAGGAGGGAGGTTCAAAAAGGAGGGGATATATGTATGCTTGTGGCTGATTCTCACCGTGGTACAGCAGGAACCAACACCGTGTTGTAAAGCAAGTATCGTCCAATTAAAAAGAAGTTTTAAAAAAGAAATAGAAATGTGAACTTAAAAAAAAAAAAAAGCAGAGCCTGTACCCTAATGCTCATAACAGCATTATTTATAATAGCAAAGATACAGAAGCAGCCTAAGTGTCCACTGAGAGATAAACGGCTATAGAAGATATAGTGTGTGGTGTGTGTGTGTGTATTTTCCAGGCAAGAGTACTGGAGGTATACATATATATATATAAAGGAATACACTTAGCCATAGAAAGAATGAAATTTTGCCATTTGCAACAACATGGACAGACCTGTAGGGTACTATGCTTAGTGAAATAAGTCAGACAGAGAAAGACAAATATTGTATGATATCATCACTTATCTGTGGAATCTAAAAAATATACATGAGTATATATGCAAAATAGAAATAGACTCACAGATAGAGAAAACAAACTAGTGCTTACCAGTAGGGAGAGGAAAGCTGGGAGGGGTACAAGAATAAGAGGCATGAACTACCATGAATAAAGTAAATAAGCTGCAAGAATATACTGTAGAGCACAGAGAATATAGCCCAATATTTTATAATAACTATGAACAGAGTATAACCTATGAAGATTTTGAATCAGTATGTTGTACACCTGAAACTAATATTGTAAATCAGCTATACTTCAATTTAAGAAAGAAAGAAAGAGGAGCCTTCCATCTTACAGTTCAGACTCACCTGAGATGGAATATTCTGAAGCCACCTTTCAGCTAAATATAGGCAGAATTTCAAACTGGACATCTTGAAGGAACCTAAAGAGATAAAGAAAAGACTTAAAAGAAAATCATAATCCTTTAAAGACAATGCATTTTAGTCAAATTAGCCAGTTTTAAAACAACAGGAAGGCATACTCACTGTAAAAAAACAATTAAAGCAGGACAGAAGGAGACAAAGCAGGAAGCAGAGTCCACAGAGGGCCATCTCTGCAGCTTCTGTTCCCATTCCCTAGACCTCTACATTCCTCCAGAAGTTCTCTGTGTGCAAGTGTGCACACGTGTGTACAAGCGTTTTATCCCAAATGGGATAAGATCATATATGGAGCATAATCTGCTATTCTCACTTAATATATATCTCGGATATCTTTCCAAATCAGCTACACAGTACTCTATTCTATGAATACTCTTTATATTTTTTAACCAGTTTTTGACAAATGAGCATTTAGAAAAATTACTTATTTTAGACTTGTTACAACTGAAAACATGGCAATAAGTGTTTGTGTACCTGTTTGACCATGAGACAGTGTCTAAGGTTTCGTTACAGAAAGTACGTATGATTGGACATGAGAGGGTATGAGTTTATACTCAAGTTGGGCAGTGTCTCTGGCACTGAGCCCCAAGCAAGCAACACTGCATCTTGCTTAGTTCACTGGTGCCTCTTCTTTTTTAATGTATTTATTTAGCTGCTCCAAGTCTTACTTGTGGCAGGCAGAATCTTTAGTTGCGGTGTTTGAACTCTTAGTTGCAGCATATGGGCTCTTAGTTCCTTGACCAGGGATTGAACCCAGACCCCTTGCCAATGGGAGCACAGTCCTAGCCACTGGACCACCAGGGAAGGCCCCTCACTGGTGCCTCTTTAACATATGACAGTGCTACAAGTGAGGACAGGGGGGCAAATATATTTCTTTACTTTTTAAAAGAAGTTTTTTAGCCATGCCACGCAACACGTGGGATCTTAACTCCCTGACCAGGGACCGAACTCCTCCCGCTGCACTGGAAGCGTGGAATCTTAACCATTGGACTGCCAGTGGAGTCCCATACACTTCTAAGCTATCATACTTCTTCTCCTTAAAAGAAACGGAAGGAAATGAAAGGAGCATCATTTTTTTTTTTTTTTTAACAAGTTATGAAAACAACACAGCCAACCATTTGAAGCGCAATTAAAGGAAGAATCCATACCTTCTGGGACATCCTGGGCAAGACTGATGGCGATGGCTACGGCCCACTCTGGGTTAACTATGGACAACAGGTAGGATTCGATGGTTTGAGTGATCTTGACTATCTCCTTGTTAATCAGTGTTGAGGATTTACCCTGTGTTAACTGCAGGAGCTTGGGCTTCAGCTTTTTTTCAAAAACGTGTTTGGCTGTAGACACATACAGAGTGTCCAAAGAGAACTTCAAAGAAGGGAAAAGTTATATGACTGACTTATATGATCACTTTTACGGGCTTTACATAAATTTTTCTGCAGAGGGGCTGAAAGAATCACAGAACAAAGATACGACTTTCAGTTTTAACCCATTACCTTCATTAATTTGGAAACTAAGAGCAAGGTTGGGAAGGATTCTTCACTGAGTTCTGTAGCTGGAAAGGAAACAAAGATAGTATGATTTACCTACAGAAAAGGTTTTGGCTGTTCAGGACAATTCAAAAGAGGTTAATGAACATACAGAGAATTTTCCAGAAGCTCTGTGCTGTGCCAAAGAATATTAGGTGAAAAGGCAGTCTGGTTTGGGCAGCTGATGGCAAAGTTATGACGTGCTCCAACATATACTGATGTTCTAGGTCCACTGGGGGAGAAATTCTTCTGTATGACTTCAAGTGTTTCAGAAGACTTAGTGCCTGTATTAAAATAAAAAGGTTTTTCCCTATGAGATTAAACTAATTGTTAAGCGTTTTATGTCTAATTCTATACCATCACAGGATTCCTGGGACAGTCTCTCCTCATAAAGATGATCAAAACCTTTTGTAGTTTTACCTTTAAAACTATTATACTATTCTTCTAAACTGTAACTTTTGTGATTATTAAAGAAATTATACTAATTTCCACTGGAAATTAAACCACCGCAATGCTGTTGCTGGTGGGATGTCTTATACTCTAGAGTTCAAAGTTCTCTATACTCTCTTCAAATAGTTTTAGATGTATCTTAAAAATACTCGATTTCACTTTAAGTACATAGGCAGCAGATCTAAAATGAATCCTCTATGTCCTCTCTTAGGGCTTCCGTAGCTTCCCAGGTGGCTCAGTGATAAAGAATGTGCCTGATAATGCAGGAGACATGGGTTTGATCCCTGGGTCAGGAAAATCTGCTGGAGAAGGAAATGGTAAACCACTCTAGTACTCTTGCCTGAAAAATCCCAAGGACAGAGGAGCCTGGTGAGTTACACTACATGGGGTCACAAAAAGTTGGACACGACTGAGCAACTGTGCACACGTGCATCTTCTTTTAAGTTTTTATCTTATATTTTTGGGGCTTGTATAACTTTTTTTTTTTGGCTGTACCTAAAGGCTTGCAAGGAGAAGGCAATGGCAGCCCACTCCAGTACCCTTGCCTGGAAAATCCCATGGATGGAGGAGCCTGGTGGGCTGCAGTCCATGGGGTTGCTAGGAGTCGGACATGACTGAGCAAATTCACTTTCACTTTTCACTTTCGTGCACTGGAGAAGGAAATAGCAGCCCACTCCAGTGTTCTTGCCTGGAGAATCCCAGGGACGGGGGAGCCTGGTGGGCTGCCATCTATGGGGTCGCACAGAGTCAGACACGACTGAAGTGACTTAGCAGCAGCAGCAGCAAAGGCTTGCAGGGTCTTAGCTCCCCAACCAGGAATTGAACCCTGGCAGTGAAAGTGCTGCATCCTAACCATTGGAATGCCTGGGAAATCCTTGGGGCTTGCACTACTTTTTAAATCAACCCATTTTCTTTTGATTTTTAAAAGCTAATTTAAGAAAATATATAAGCTCCTATGACCAAAATATATAAAAGAATAGGAAGTTACTAAAAAAAAGTGTTAGTTGCTCAGTCATGCCCCACTCTTTGAGACCCCGTGAACTGAAGCTCTCGGGCTCCTCTGTCCATGGGACTCTCCAGGCAAGAATACTGGAGTGGGTAGCCATTCCCTTCTCCAGCGAATCTTCCCAACTCAGGGACTGAACCTGCGTCTCCTGCACTACAGGCAGATTCTTTACTATCTGAGTCACCAGGGAGGAAGCCCATTAAGTTACTGCAAGTACTCAAATAGAATTGAGTCCAGGACCTACCTAATATAGAAAGCTAAATCTGATTCTGGGTCTTACATGCTTTGGGATTTTTTTGCCAGATGACAAATATTTTTGCCTTAATTCTTCTATATCAGTCTTTTAGTGGCTTTGTACTTTTGGCGAGTTTTAAATTGCCCCAGTAGAGCAAAAACTGGATTAAGATAGAACATGGAGAGGGGACTTCTCTGGTGGTTAAGACTTTGTACGAGACTCTGTACTTACAATGCAAGGGGTGCAGAGTCAATTCCTGGTTGGGGAACTAAGATCCTACATGCCATGAGGTGTGGCCAAAAAATAAAATAAAATAAGATAAAACATGGAGAATAATAAACTCTTTTTACTCTGTATCCCTTTAAAGAAAAGGAAAGAGTAAAAAAAAAAAATGTACAGTTTCAAGGGGGCTCAGAGAACAGTTCAGAAAGACACTAAATAAGAGTAATTTTTAAAAATGATCTAAATTAAAAACATAATTTTAAAATCTATGATATATTTGTTATACCTGATTAATATTAATGTTGGTTATCTTCTCATCAGCTCTTTCTATGACTTTCAAGACGACTTCAATCATCTCATAGTCATAGGGATCCAACTGCATAAAAACAAAAATGTATCAAAACTGAAGATGTTGCCAGGCTGGTTGATGTTGCCAGTTATGTTCATCGGCACAGATTACAAATATAACACCTCAGTGCCTTACCTTATTAAATTAGATTATTCTTTTAAAAAATGAACTAACATTTTCTCATCTCTAAAATCAACTCTTAGAATAAACACATGTGCTTTAAAACATCTTGAAAGCTCTTTTTTAAAAAAACCTGTATGAGGCAAAGTTGGTTGAATAAAGAAAAATGTTCTTAAGGGACTAAAAACCTAGAAAAATAAACATATCAAAATTTCAAAATTTTATAAGATTTTTAAATTAAAATTCTATTTCTGTCTTTTACGATGAGAAAATTAGAACAGGATAAAACTGACCTTTTTTTGGAAATGACATAATTAAAAGTGTGGGCCTCCAAGTAAAACCTTTTCAAAGGACTTCATTCCAGCTATAATCACATACAAGCTACAAAAACTAGCTGGGTGGTGGTATCCATATATGCTTATAAAAAGAAAGGAAATATTTCCTTTGTTCTGTTTCTGCCCACATACCATTACTTAAAAAAAAACAATTTAAATGGCAACTAAATTCACATGAATAATAACACTGAACAAAGTGAGAAGATGATTTCCATAGTACCTATAAATTTTGAGCTAGCCTATATTATTTTTGGCTGTATTACAGACAAAACTTTAACTGAGGTATTTCTTGTAGGCATATAATTTTATTTCCCCATCCATCCACCTTCATTCCCCCATCAAACTACCCCTTGACCTCAAAGTTCCAATTCTCAGAAGATCCCCTAAAAAAAAAAACAGACAAGAGCACAAATATGTGTGTATGAAGATATTCCTTGTAACAACTTAGAGTAATTAAAATTTGCAAACAATGTAAAAGTCCATTCATAAAAGCCTGGTTAAACACAGGATGTTACATCCACATAGTGGAATAATAAATATATATCTACCAAAAATGGGAGAGATGTCTATTTATTGACATGTAAAATATGTTAAATGAAAAAAAAAGAGTAAAAGGATAGTATATTTAGTCTAAGATCTAAGATATCTACCGAACTATTAACTTTTTATCTACAGGAGTGGGATTATAGGGAAATTTACTTTTTGATTTATACCCTTCTCTGTAGTTTGATTTTTTTCAAAGAATGTGTGCTATTTTTAAAAGTCTGGAAAAAAAGGGCTCTTTTTATTTTGGGGGGAAAAAGACAGGAAAACTGCTATATTAAATTATAATAAGAATACAGAAATCTAAAATTTTCTGAAAATACTTTACAAAAAAATATAGGACTTACTTTTCCAATTTGTTACCATATATATCTGATTAGTTAAGGGTAGGACGGCTGTTTGAAATGACCCGATGCATTCATTTCACCATTCATCTACCTTATGCAGTATTCCACTAAGACTGATGACCAAATCTTTCGTGCTCGTCAGTAAAGGAACCATTTCGAGGGCTTTGGCCAGGAGTTTGGAACGCTGCTGCTTTGTGGATCCTGTGCTCACGTCTCCCTGGCTCTGGCTGGCATTCGTGTTGTGGAGGAGTGTTTCAATGAACAGCTGAAGGGCCGCATCAGCATCCAGCTGAAACGTGCTGAAATGAGTATTCAGTTACACATGAATCTCCCAGAATGCATGTCTTTCTAGACAGAGCTTCTCGCAGAAAACTCAGGTTTACAAACAACAATTTTAAAGTCATTCCCTGAAATTCTAAAGGTCATCTAAATTTATTCAGTGGGGCTGCCTGAGGCAAAAGTCACTGTCAACCAAAGAAAAATCACCAATGCCATGTGAGCATAAAGACGGTGAAATGAGCTGACAAAGTTAGAGCTCTTTACATTTCACAAAAGAGGTCAATACCAGAAAACAACAGGCAAAAATCTCCCAGTTTCAGTTAAAAAAGAAGAGGGAGTGTGTGTACCTCATTCTGGCTTTGCAGCAGTCCAAACAAGAATGGCAGAGTTTCGTTACATCGGAGTACAGGTAAATCAGAGCTCCTCAGAGCTATGAGTAGCCTCCAGTTCCTGATGTGCAAGTCCAGGAAGGTGACAGCCGAGGACAATACTCCCCACCATCCACAAGGACAAAGAACTAGATCCCTGTCTGGTGAGGAAGGGTGCTCAGCAGTCTCACTATCAAGAACTCAAGATTCCACTCATCTGTCACAAACTGGGTGAGGGTTACGGCATCCGTGGTATTTTAGAAATGATCACTTATTATCTGACCCTGCGCAGGGCACCTGAGAGGGGTATGTTCACTCATACGTAAACTGGTTGATAATATACAATAAAAATGAAATGAGATGATGTGTGGAAAATCACTTTGAAACTAATAATGAGCCAACAGATTTAATACCTAAATTTATCAGACAGATAAAACTCAAATGTAAATTACAAATCGTTTGACTGTTCTCATTACACTAAGCTGTATCTATAAATAACATTTAGTCTTAGATTTTTTAAGTTATTTTTTTAAAAAATTCTCCCTAAATCATACTTTCCACCAATTTTAAGATTACTTTGAGCCCCTAAGTTGATCTGATACAAAAGTTTACTCGCTTGGAAGAATATCCCAAGCTTCTCTGATCATGTAAATGGTCTGGATTCTGGAACACATATTAAGACCAGATTCCTGGGCCTCAGATCAGCTGAATCAGAACCAACAGAGGGACCCAGGAATCTATATTTTTAACTAAGGGCCCTAGGTGATGCTTATCATGAGGCAAGCTGCGAAAATACTAAACAGTGAATTTAAAAGGTGATATATAAGAGAATTTAATCTGGTTTGGATTTACTCAGTGTGGGGTTGAGCAAAAGAAAACATCAGAAGTCATGGGTCATGTGTAATAATCATTGTTAATCACTGTGTTCTTTCATTAGGATTACCAGTTTGTTACACTAATAGCAAAAATACCATTGAGATTTAAAGAATTACCTGCAATATTCCAGAATGACGCTTGTGTCCATATCTATATTCTTCACGAGAGCTTTGATGAGGTCTTTCTTGGTGAGAAAATGTTGCCTGAAAACTGGCTGGAAAGAAATCTGGAAATAAAAAGAGCAAAAGAAAAAACCTGCTAAACTGAAATGTATCAGAATAAGCGTACCATCGTGTCGTGCCCTTTCACTGTCCACTTTTATAGAGAAACATTTTTCTATAGCTCCTTCAACTTTTACATTACTCAAGTTGAGCATCACTCTGAAATTTCAGGTCCAAAATCTCAGTCATACTAACCCCTGGCAATTCAGCACTAAAGTATGGCAGTTGGCAACAAACAGTCCCATTCTGGAATAGGAATGAGGGTTCAAAATACATATTCAAAATATATTCTACAGTGGCTTCATTCCTGATAAGCCAACTATCTGCAAATAAAATAAAATGCTTTACATTCATAGTAAAGAAAACAGGATTTTGTTTTTGCAAATTGAAAAACAAGGGCTACTTACTACTCCCTGGGAGGAGTTGCTGAAGCTTAGTATACCTGTATTTACATTTACATATATTATCTTTAACCTACCAACACACAATAAAGTATGAGGTTAAAGGGCAGGCCTGGAATAGCTTTAAATGTCAATTAATACTAGATACATTCCTAATGAGAAGGCTTAGTAGATGAAATATCAAGCTTCTAATTTACTTAAAAATAGAGCAAAACGAAAATGAGGCAAAAGGTCCTTATTTCTTTGAGATTGAAAATGAGGGTACTTCATTTACCTAAAACTTATGTGCACAGTTTATATTTACATATAACCTCTCCAAAGGGCTTCCCTGGTGGCTCAGTGGTAAAGAATCTGACTGCAAAGCAGGAGACGTGGGCTCAATCCCTGGGTGGGGAAGATCCCCTGGAGAAGGGCATGGCAACCCACTCCAGTATTCTTGGTGGGAAAATCCCATGGACAGAGGAGAGGAGTCTGGTGGGCTACAGTCCATGGGGTTGCAAAAGATTTGGACACAACTAAAGTCACTGAGCACGAGCATGAGCAACCTCTCCAAAAAGAAAGGACAATGAGTCCTTTGTTTCACATTTTTCAACTGGGTAATTATCAGAATGGATGAAACTTCACAGCACTTGAAGAATACTCACACCAAGTTTACTAAGACGAATACCCCACTGGGCATCAGTACTGAGCTCACAGAACTTAAATTTCGTTTCTGTTTCCTGACAGAGACTGGCCAACTGAGAGCCCACCAGAGATATTGCCTAAAAAGTTAAAAATAGAATTAAAATTCAGTTGCAAATAGACAATGTTTTAATACTTTTTATGCAGAACTCAACAATAAAAACCATAATCTTCAGTCTTTCTTTATGGTAACAGTTGGAATGTTATATGTTGCTTTATAAACCATTATTACTTACACTTAGGTAATAATTACTTCAGTAATTTGGCTTTTAGTGTGATGCCATAAATTTAGTCTGGATTTCTTTCATAAGAAAAGGCCCCCCAATTTGAACTATCCTACAAGTAAAATCCCCACAAAGGGCAAATTTTAAAACAAACATTAAAGACAAGTTTCGCATCCATTAAACTTGTCCTATAAAAAGGAACTGGCCTGTAAATCTAAGGTTTCAAATACACTAGAGTAAGAATAGGCAGTGAGGTTTTGTGGCTGCATACAGATTTAAGAAATAAAAAAATACAATTCCCTGGGTTGAGCAATGCTTAGGACCTGCATATGCAATCTCTGGTGTGTCACTAGTTAGGGAAAAGCTAATAGAAACCATGTGAGTTAGCTTGATGCTTCTTCTGCTAAATCTTGAAAATCTGGTGGCAAGGCCAGTTTTATTTCTTTCGCTAAATCTTTAATTCTTCAGGAACCGAAGGTGTGCCTCCCTAGGTCATACCAATATTTTGTCGTAATTCTGCCATGCTTTATCTGTGAGCTTCCAGAGATTCTCAAAGACTTCTTTTTGCGGTAAGAGAGTGCAGTACCCCAGTGCCAAGTCGAGATCCACCAGGCGACAATTAAATACCTGTAGGGAGAAAGCACCTGGAGAAGCAAGTTCCTCACAATTAAAACAGAACTTGGTCTCTAACGGCTGATTTGCCACTAAATTTAATTTTAGACTAAGAAAGAACAAGCGTTGCACAAAAAGTTATTTATAGTAAAATAGTTCCGACTTGCTGCTTAGATTTCATGTCTTTTATCACTATCACAAATTTAAGGAAAGCAACTCTAGCAAGTTCTATGTGACAGAGCACACTTACCTTCAGAAGCAATCAGGGTGGGGGCAGTGGGGAGGGAGAGGAACTTAGCACAAACAAATACTCACTTTGTACAAGAGTGTGGTGGCATTTCCCCTGATAAACATAACAGCTTTCTCTTTCAATTCCATAACAACGTGCCTGGATTTAACTAAAGGGGCCTCTTCAAACAACTTTAAAAAAAAAAAAAAAAAAAAAAGGAAATAATCCTCAGGTCCATTTCTATGAGCATGTTGAAAACTTTTCCTAAATATTAAGGAACTTTGAAAATTCACCATCATATGCAAACAGCACTGTCATTTAATCTATAATGACAGAAAGCTGGGATGTGAAGGGGAATTAACTGGGAAAGGACAAAAATAGAACCTTTTAAAATAATCTGTACCTTGATTATAGTGTTGGTGACAAGGTGAAAATACATTGGTTGACATTCTTAAAATGCATTTTAATTTTGAAAGCTATATTTCAATAAAGTTGTTTTTTTGAAAAAAAGAAAAACTGGCATTTAGTAAATATCAATAGAGTAGTAGAAATGAATGCAATTCCTTCTGAGACCAGCTTCATAAGCAAGTTATCAAGGATAGCTTGTCTTCTAGAGTCTTTTCATAATGTTGTCAGGTAATAATTACAATAGTTTGGGCCACAGTAAAAACAAAGAGCAGATGGACAATTTCTGATAAAATGCAAGTATACATTTTTGTAGATGTTCAACAGATGTTTCCTAAACCTGGCAAATAATCCATTTCCTCACTACAAAGCCAAATGGGAAAATGTGGGCCCCCAATTCCTTTGTTTAACAGTGCTTTTGTATTTATATTCTTGCAAACTGAAAGTATTTGTTCTCGAAATAATACCTTTTCGCTCAAACTGGCATTCATGAAGCTTGACACAGAGTGCTGAAGGCAGGTACCAAAGGAACCAATCACAAATTTTAGGGCCAGCTCCCACTGACTAGATTCCTGAAGGTTCTGAAGCAAGGCAGAGATGGAATTGATAACAGGTAACATCAGGCTGTCTCCTGTGAAATGATAAAAAAGAATTTTACTTGAATAAAAGTATTTTAATCTTTAGATTTTTTTTTTTAAACAAAGACCATATTTGGAAACTGTCTTCAGGGACGGTCTACTTCTTCAACGCACATAATAGTCATAGAATTGGTTCTCAAAGTTAGTAAATGAGAGTTAACAAGAGGTCTGATTGAAATCGGAAAATAGTTAAGTACATGGGTATGGAGGTACTTTGATTTTAACTTGCTTATTCTGACATGCTTTAAGTCATGAGCTGAAGAAAACCACTTCTCCACTTGGAAGACCAAAATGTAGAACAGATTCACAAAAGTTAACAATAGATAAGCCAAATGACCCACTCTCCTGACTGTTTGGAAGAGTAACAATGTAACAATAGTAACTAAGAAATGAGGACATTGTATCAGGTTCATATTCAGGATTTAAAGAACTTTCTGTACTGGCATATTTACAAAATTGAAACAGTGGTTATACAAGTTTGATGCCAAATACCTTCACTGGTGAAGCAGTATGGCAAACTCATAGAATCCAAGGGATATCTCTTGCTTTCTACAAAACAGAATAAATTCAATAATAACTCTTTCATAGAACACATAGTCCCAGGGATACTTTAATATTGTGCTCTTATCAAATAACATTCTAAAGCAATCTGCTACTTAAAAAATAAAAAACCCAAGTATACATACAGAAAAATACACAGAAAAGTGTACATCCAGACCAATAAACAGAACACTAAGAGCTCCCAGAAACCGCCCCCTTGTCTCCTTTTGGTCAACCCCTCAAGAGTAACCACTATCCTCATTTCCAACAGCATGGCCTCCTTATAGCCTGTTTTTTACATAAATGAAATCATACAATATGTATTCTTTTATTCCTTGCTTCATTTGTTCAGCTTTATGCCTGTAATATGGAGAAGAGCACAGCGACCCACTCCAACATTCTTGCCTGGAGAATCCCCATGGACAGAGGAGCCTGGCGGGCTATTGTCCACAGGGTCACATAGAGTTGGATATGACTGAAGCAACTTAGCACACACACACTCATGCCTACAACTGATTCATCCATGTTACTGTGAGTAGTTCCAGCTCCAAACCCAGAAATACACAGGAAAAAAATATTACATGGATGAGAATTACCAGCCAGAGGTACAAGTGACGAAATCAATTCATAGATGACAGGGAGCACCATCTGTGACTCAAGAACTATTCCATCTTCACTGAAGAAGTCACAGTAAGACCACTCCTCATATGGATCTTTATGAGTTCCGAAAGAAGTCTAAATATCAAAGTGTACAGAAAACACATAGATAAGGACAAAGATACCCTCTTCATTGAGTAGAATCCAGAATCAGATCTATTAGAGCCAAATGTAATTTTAGCCAGACTATAAAGTCTGTTTCTTCTGGTCGAGGGCTTAAAATAATGCTGCTTTAAGTTAAATTATTGCTCAGGGAATTTCCTAGCAGTCCAGTGGTCAGGATTTGGTGTGTTCACTGTGGGAGTCTGGGTACCATTCATGGTCAGGGATGATCCCACAAACTGTGAGGCCAAAGAAAAAAAAAATTAAATAGTTACTCTGGACAATGTCCAGAGATGCCTCGTTTGAGGCCCACTGTTTCAAAAGAATGCAAATTAAAGCCAATAAATGTGACTAGAAAAGAGAAGTGGTCTCATGTCCTTAAGTAGTTCTCTGGTATAGAGTAAGAAAATATAAGAGGTTGATTCAGTATTTTTATAAACTATGCAAATAATTTAAAAGTGGTATATAATGGATTGGGCTGGGGTTTTGTTTATGGGAAAGAAATTCAAAGCAATTTACTTTCGTGAGAATTCCACAATCATCCATTTGGCACTGTCTGGAAAGCTCTACTGCCATCAAAGTATATTTACTGAGTTCTAAGGCATCCAGCAAAAAATCTGAAAGTGGAGAAAAATCATTAAACTATTATTTCATGTGTTTAGAATAACAACAACAACAAATCTTTTTAATAATTGCCATTCAAAATTCTAAGACAGGCCACAAAGTAGAGAGAAAGGTTTTCACATAGCTTTGACTACCCTAAATAATACAGGTCAATATTTTTCTTAAGCTTGACTGGAAAGTAAGATCACATATGGGGAGGCAAGGAATTTTACCATCCCCTGAAACTGAGTATTGTCAACAACAGAAAGGACATTGTTGGGACTTCTCTGGTGGTCCAGAGGCTAAGCCTCTGCACTCCCAATTCAGGGGGCCTGGGTTCGATCCCTGGTCAGAGAACTAGATCTCACACGCTGCAACTGAAGACCCTGCTTGTTACAACTAAGACCTGGCACAGCCAAATAGAGAAATAAATATTTTAAAAAAATGACATCGCTAACTTTGGAAATATTTTAAAATAGTAATCCCCACAGGGATTCAATTATAAGTGTCCCTTGTGAAAGGGGGTAACGATCACTCCATACCTTCACATGTCCAATTGTAAGGGGACAGCATTAGCTAGACAAAAATGGAATGAAGCAGAGAACATAAAACTATGTAGATTATAAATCTTGTCACCTGGACTGCAGATGGTGGCAGCCTGGCATGCAAGGTCGTGTATCTCGGAGGGAAGATTTAGACCCACAGGTACTGTCATTGGAACGCCACTGGCCAACATGTGACACAGCTTCTGACACATCAGGAACAGGAACTGCCCAGTGTTGGTGTTGCAGTGATATTTAAACAAGTCCCTTTAGAAGAAAGCAAGTGTCAGAAGTTAGAACACTCACATGGGAAGATGTGTTTGCCTTACTCAGACTAATATATAATCACTACCAACATGTACAATGTCTTTAAATGTTTTCACAGTATACAGTGAAAACTTGCTTGGGGTACCGTTGTAGTGCAAGATGACCTACACTCAACGGTTCAGTTTTCTGAACCATTCAGATACTTGGGGGGTCAGTTACTAGACTTCTACGCTCCCTCTTTCTGACTCAGGTGACCAAGACAGGCTCTCAGGGTGAGAAACCAAGAATCATTTCTGTGGAAGTGAAAGGGTCACCAGCCCTACCTATCTTTTTAAATTTTTTATTGCTTATTGAAAATTAGGCTTATAGCTTTAAAAAAATTGTTGATTATAGTTGCTTTACAATGTTGTATTAGTTTCTGTTGTGCAGCAAAGTGAATCAACTATATGTATACATACATATATCCTCTTTATATATACATACATATACTCTTGTATATATATAAGAGTATATATACATACATATACTTTTTTCTTTTTTTGGATTTCCCTCCCGTTTAGGTCACCACAAAGCAGAGTTCCCTGTGCTATACAGTAGGTTCCCATTAGCTATCTATTTCACACACAGCATCAATAGTATATATGTGTCATCTCAATCTCCCAATTCATCCCCCTCCCCCATTCCCCTTGGTGTCCATGTTTGTTCTCTACGTCTGTGTCTCTAGTTTTGCTTTGTAAATAAGATCATCTATACCAATTTTTTCCCAGATTCTACATATATCTGTTAATATATGGTATTTGTATTTCTCTTTCTGACTTACCACCAGCCCTATCCTTATCATCAAAGAAAAAAATGAAGTCGGTGTTCCTTTCTGATGAGCTGTGTGATCTGGGGACTAAGAACTCACCTGCATTTTCTCAGTGCAGCTTCCACGTTCCCATCGCTCAAGGCCCTCAAGGTCAGCTCGGCTTCCAGCTCTTGCCTGGACACCTGCAGGGTCAGCGCCTGTCGGTGCAGCTTGGACTCAGCGCTCAGCCTCTGCTCCTCAGCGGCCCGGGGCTCTGCTGGCCTCCAGGGTTTGTGTTTAGCCTGTGCAACTTGGTGAGCTTTAATATGCTGCTCCCGAAGCTCTGCTACCAGGGAACTCTTGCTGTAATCTTCAAATGAAAGAAAGACCTCAAAGTTCTCCTGCAGTAAGGCAATCAAGACAAAGCCCCATGTCAGTTCAGTCCATCCATGGTTGAACATCACTGGCGTGTCATGATCTCTTTTCTCCCTTGTAAATTAAGAATTTAAGTCTCTATATTTCAAAAGTAACTTATATAAAGGTTGGGACAGGGGAAAATATCACTTTAGCCCAGGGTTTCCTAACTCCAGCACTGCTGAGTGTATTTGGCTCAGCAATTCTGTTGTAACTCTAAACCTATTCTAATTCTCAGTAATTCTAAACCTAACCCTGAACAGAAGGAGAAAGAGGTTAAGTATTAGGTTTGTGCAATTCCACCCTGGCGGCTTGAAGAAGCCAGCTTTGCTGTTTTCTGTAATAACTCCTGGTTGGCTTCTAACTCCAGAACTAGGATTTACTTTTCCAACCCAATAAAAAAAGTCCTCCTGAAGCCCAAGGAAGGACACCAAGAGGCAGTGGCAGTGAGGGGGACTTTTTTATTTGACACCACACTTTGGAGCAGGGTTTCTCTATCTGCCAGATAATCGTTTCCTGCAGAGGCTGTCCGGGTACAAGAGGTTGTCAGGCAGGATCCTTGGCCTCTCCCCACTTCACCTGGCACAAGGAATGCTCCACAAATAGCATAACTAAACACGACTTTGCTTAGATCAAACCTGTTGCTTTAAAAGATCTGCAATTCTCAAATTTAAGAAGAATGTGGAGAAGTTAACTTATGCTGACTCCTGGGTGCTTTACATGAAGACATCTATTGTTTAAAACAGGTCTCAAACTTTAGGGGTGCAGCACCTCTTTATACTCTTAAAAACTATTGAGGGGGGCTTCCCTGGTGGCTCAGTGCTCAAGAATTTGCCTGCCAGTGCAGGAGACAGGTTCGATCCCTGGTTCGGGAAGAACCCACAGGCTGAGGAGCAACTAGGCCCGGGAGCTGCAACTACTGATGTCTGCAGGCCCAAGAGCCCAACAATAGAAGCCAGCACCATGAGCAGCCTGAGCACCACTAGAGAGCACCCCTCCTCTCTGAAACTAGAGGAAAGTCTGCACAGCAACCAAAACCCGGCAAAACCAAAAACAAAACAGGGCCCTCCCCCAAATTTTAATGAGATATCTATCAATATTTACTGTATTGGAAATTAAACAGAAAATTTTTAAATACATGGGCATATAAAAATGCACATTCTATCAGCCTTTAGAATGACAATGTTATCACAGCATGAAGCTTCTGAAAACCCCACTACTCTCATGAGAGAATATGGATGGAAAGAAAAAAATCACTTCTTATTTTTGCTATAAATATAGTTTTAATCTCATGGACTCCCTGAGAGGGTCTCAGAGACCCTTGGGATTCCATGGGCTATTCTTTGAGAAACTGTGGTACAATAAATTGTGATAAGTTATTTTTTCTTCCCATAATTCAAGATAAAACAGTTGAGAGGTGCAGTTGCCACTGTATTTACTTCAACCTTTCACAAAGAGATCCTTGTATGTACTCCATTTCCTACTTTTTGGTGAGCCCTGATAGCCTTTCTATTTACAAAGTCTTTTCACATTAGGAAAGACCTGGAGCCAAAATAAAGTTAATTTCAAATTTCACATCTGAAGACAGTTAATCCGTTCAAAGTAAACAGAAATTAATTTTCAAGAAAAAGCAAACTGCCTAGAATGAAACTATATAGAAAAAAAGTAGAGAGATCATGAAGTAGATAGTCATCTTTTGGACTGGTTTCTACATAAAATTTGCTCTCTTTCACAATATTTTGAAACGCTATGGTTTCTCAGTTCCCTCCTCTATAAAGGAGAATGGTAAGAGTAACCTCTGTGGGGAGCTACTGTGGCAATTAGATAGCACATGAGAAGCCCCTGGAATCATGTCGAGTACATGGTAAGAACTAAGTGATGGCTACTGTTAGCCATCATTCAGGGTCATTGGAATTAAATAATCTATACAGATACCTTAAATCAAAATGGTTTTTTAAAAAGGCATAAATGATTGATAGAATATAGTTTAAAAAGAGAGTTGTTATTTAGTCACTAAGTCGTGTCCAACTCTTTGCAACGCCAGGGACTGCAGCACGTCAGGCCTCTCTCTCCTCCAATGTCTTCTGGAGTTTACTCAAGTTCATGTCCATTAAGTCAGTGATGTTACCCCAGCCTCTGCTCTCTTCTCCTTTTGCCTTCAATTTTTCCCAGCATCAGGGTCTTTTCCAATGAGTCAGCTCTTTGTATCAGGTGGCCAAAGTGATGGAGCTTCAGCTTCAGCATCAGTCCTTCCATTGAATATTCAGGGTTAATTTTCTTCAGGATTGACTGGTCTGATCTCCTTGCAGTCCAAGTGACTATCAAGAGTCTTCTCTAGCATCACAATTTGAAAGCATCGATTCTTCGTCACTCAGCCTTCTTTATGGTCCAGCTCTCACATCTCTACACAACTACTGGAAAAACTACAGCTTTGAACACAGAGCTTTGTCGGAAAAGTGTCTCTGCTTTTTAATACGCTGCCTATGTTTCCAAGGAGCAACTGTCTTCTAATTTTATGGCCGCAGTCACCATCTGCAGTGATTTTGGAGCCCAAGAAAAGAAAATCTGTCACTGCTTCTGCTTTCTCCCCTTCCATCTGACATGAAGTGATGGGACCGGATGCCATGACCTTAGTTTTTTAATGCTGAATTTTAAGCCAGCTTTTTCACTCTCCTCTTTCACCTTCATCAAGAGACTCTTTAGTTCCTCTTCACTTATATATGGGTATTCGGGTCAAGAATCAACAGTTAGAATCTTACATGGAACAACTGACTAGTTCAAAAAAGAGAGAACATTTCTTAAAAAGTTAAAACAAGACAGAATTGCCATATGACTCAGCAATTCCTCTCCCGGGTATATACCCAAAGGAACTGACAGCAGGAACTTAACAGATATTTGAACATCCATGTGCAATGCAGCATTATTCACAACAGCCCCAATGTGAAAACAAACTAAGTGGCCATCAAGAAATAAACAAAAATGTGATAGAGCTGTACAGTGGAATATTATTCAGAGGAAGGAAGGAAGTGCTATATATCCTACAACATGAATGAACCTTGAAAACATTACGCTAAGCAAAAAATGTCAGACACAAAAAGACAAATATTGTATGATTCCACTTTTATGAAATTTCTAGAACAGGCAAATTCATAGAGATAAAAGTTGATTAGAGGTTACCAGGAGCTGCAGGAAGAGAGGAATGGGGAGTTGTATTGCTGAACAGATGCAGAGTTTCTGCTTGAGGTGATAAAAAGCAGACACTGGTGATGGTTGTACAACACTGTGAGTGGAGTCAACACCACTGAATTGTATATTGAAAAATGGTTAAAATGGCCAATTTTACATTGTATATACTTTACCATGATTTAAACAATCAGTAATGCAGTACATCGAAAAAGTTACTGAATTATACATACACTTCAAATGGATGAGATGTATGGTATGTGAATTATATCGCAATAAAGCTGCTTCCAAAAAAAAGAGACAGTGGTAAAGAATCTACCTGCCCAATGCAGGAGACACAGGTTCAATCCCTGATTTGGGATTGAAGTGGCAGAGCAACTAATCCTGGGCACCACAACTACTGAGCCTATGATTTCTAGTCTGGGAACCACAACTATTGAACCTTTGCACCACAATTACTGAAGCTTATGTGCTAATAACAAGAGAAGCCACCACAATGAGAAGCCTGAGCACTGCAACTGGAAAGTAGAAAAAAACCCTGCACAGCAAGGAAGACTCAGCATAGCCAAAAGTAAACGAATAAATAAAATTACTTTTTTAAAAAGAGAAAAGGAAAACCAGTATATCTAAAGTTCCTGAAGGCTACTGCAGAAAATCTTAAGGAGGAACTGATCATTTATGTCAAATGCACTGATTAGCCAGGTAATAATGTTCAACATGGCTTAACTTACCTGTAAGCTAGCAACAGTTTTAAACTGTTTTAAGGTTTCTTCCCATTCATCCTTCTTCTGCAGATTATCTGTAATTCAATTTTTAAAAGTTATAGAAGACATCCAAATTCTAATATTATCAGAATTTTTAAAAGCTAAAATTTTAATTCACTTTGGTTTTCTCAAATCTTCAGTAGTTCTTTTCAGATTCTGATAGAAGACAATTTAAGTAAGCACAAAAAGAAATCTAGGGAGGGAGGTTCAAGAGTGAGGGGACATAAGTAAACCTATGGCTGATTCATGGTGATGTATGGCAGAAACCATACAACATTGTAAAGCAATTGTCCTCCAATTAAAAGAAAAAGAAATCTAAGTATTCTCTTTGAAACTAGAAAAAAGAAGTTTTTTGGTTACATGAGAAATGGCAATTTTTTGGAAATAAATTCTAGATTTTTCCCCCCAAGAAAGTTACTTTGGTAATTATTTGTCTGTTCTAGCTTTTCTTGTTGGAAATAGTACATTTATTTTTTCAAAAATTTTGGCCACACCTCAAGGCATATGGGACCTTAGTTCCCTGACCGGGGATCAAACTTGGGCCCTCTCTCCATGGAAGGTAGAGTCTTAACCACTGGATTGCTGGGGAAGTTCCTTGCTAACTGTTTTAAGTTCAAGGTTAAATGGTTTTTTCCTTAGTCATAATCAAATGATAAGTGAGTAATGTGAGTAAACAGTGCAAGGCACCAGAGAAATCTAGCCCGGCATTAAACATTCACTGAAGTATATACAAATGATGAGCTACTCTTAGATGACTCTGCTCTTACACTGCTAATCAAAAGGATAAGGCAAGGAAGGCTTTTCCTGAAGAAAAATGTGTGGGATCAAACAAGACAACCAGGGAATTTCATTGGTGGTCCAGTGGCTAAGATTCCACACTCCCAATGTAGGAAGCCTGGGTTCAGTCCCTAGTCAGGAAACTAGATCCTACATGCTGCAAAAAAAGCTGGAGCAGTCAAATAAATAAATATTACAAACAAACAAATGAAAACATACAGTCTGAGCCAAACAAACAAAAAGACACGATCAGAGTATGTGCACCAGTATGGCAGATGTCACTGATACCTGCTCCTGAAAAGGATCGGTTTTAGAACTACACCAAAGTGAGGGAATAGAAATGGAAACTACCTTTCTGACTGTTGCAAAGTATTTTAAGAATGTCTACTGATGTTTTCGCTACAGACAGTCTCCAGGCCTTGTCCTAAAAAGAGAAATGCAAAATGAAGTCCATTTCTTGTATCTGCCATTGTATAGGTAGTGCATATATAAACAAATACATAAAAAGCACAGAATCAGAATAAATAATAGAAATGGCTGAACAGTCGAGAGGTCTGTGTTATAGGGAGTTGGGCACTCAAGGAAAGGATGATAAACGAATACTATATAAGCTAAATATGAAAAATACCAAACGGACTCTCAGATGTATGATTTAGGGATATCACAGAATATGCAAATCTCCCACATCACCTTTCAGTTACCTATAATTAACAAGCATTTGGATTTTGTTTCTTTTAATAGCTTATACTTATTTGAGAAAACATCGGGATAAAGCTCTCTGGAAAAGTTAAAAAGAACTGAACTTGTTTAGTATAGAAATCAGAAGTCTAAGAAATAATCATTATCCTCAAGACCAAAAAAGAAAAAAAAAAACTTTCTTTTTTTAAGATAAGAAAAACCAACAAGGGAAAAGCTTTAATTTAAAGAGATGATGTATGTAAAAGGCTTAGTCAGGGTCGGGTTCATATGAAGTACTCAAACATTTTGATCATGGGTTGCAGTTGAAGCTGGTAATTGAGAAGACAGAGTTTTAAATGAGGCGCTGCCACTTTCCAGATATTCTTGGGAAAGCCACTAATTTTAAAATTTTAGTTTCTACACTCAATCAGTAAGGAGCTAACAACAGGGCCTCCTTCACAACGATGTTCACTGCTTTACTGTAAGGAAGAAATGGTAATCCATTTGAAGTACTTTAATGCTTAGTGAACAATAAGAAAATAATAAATTTTAGGTGTTTTAAAAAATCATTTCCCTAAAGGTAAAAGAATGACTGCAGTGGAGACTTCTCTGGTGGTCTATGCTCCCAATGCAGGGGGCTTGGGTTTGGCTCCCTGGTCAGGGAACTAAATCCCACATGCAGCAACTAAGACCAGGAGCAGCCCCCACCTCTAAAAAAAAAAAGGCTGCAATGGGGAAAAAAAGAAAAAGATTGAAGGGAAGTGAATCACTGAGAAGGACTGGGAAGTAAGTATCTCCAAAGGTTTAAAAAACTCAACTCCCCTGGATAAATTAGGTTTTAGGTTCCTCATCTGTCTATCCTGAATTGGCTTTCTGGTAACTGCTTCTAAGTTTCAAGGTTCTGTTCTCAGATTAGATATACATTGTTTCTGTGGCTGATGTTACTTGAGAGGAATGATTATGCCCCATGCAATGTAATACATTGTTTACACTTTAAGGCATTAGGGAAAACTCAATGTCCAACAGGTGCTTCAATTATTCCTTCTGATCTGCAGATCCTAGATTACTCAGTGTGGGCGCAGAGGCACTGCTCCAAGCAGCCATATTTGTTTTTATTTCTATATGATAAATTTTTGACATAGTAAACAGGAATTTTCATATTAGGCCACTGTAGCAGTGAGAAGGACAAATACTCTTACCTGTGAGTCTGTCTTTTCTATCCTATTGATAAATAGCCATAAAAACTGGATTTCTCTTCATTTTATTTAGTAAAAATCTCACCTCATTAGAAGTATCTGGTTCTTCCTGTAAAGCCAGTCGTGCCCAGATGATTACTCTTTCTGCAGTTTTCTTAGCTTCAGCAAGAGGCAAAGACCTCAACAGAAGGACACAATCTTCACCCTACAGTCAGAGTTTGAAAGGAAGAAAAAAACAGCTGGTACTGGCAAGGAATGATTTGGATTTACCTCCTAACTTTATTACTTAAAGATGAAATGATATCATTTTGAAAAACAGATTATGATTCCATGGTTTAAAAATCTGAAAATCGTTTCATATGACAGAAAACAAAAAAATTAAAATACTACCCTTTGTAATTCTTGGGTATGCCTAATTTAGGAACTAAAAAGCCTCTTGATGAAAGTGAAAGAGGAGAGTGAAAAAGTTGGCTTAAAGCTCAACATTCAGAAAACGAAGATCATGGCAACTGGTCTCATCACTTCATGGGAAACAGATGGGGAAATAGTGGAAACAGTGGCAGACTTTATTTTTCTGGGCTCCAAAATCACTGCAGATGGTGACTACACCCATGAAATTAAAAGACGCTTACTCCTTGGAAGGAAAGTTATGACCAACCTAGATAGCATATTCAAAAGCAGAGACATTACTTTGCCAACAAAGGTTCGTCTAGTCAAGGCTATGGTTTTTCCTGTGGTCATGTATGGATGTGAGAGTTGGACCGTGAAGAAGGCTGAGCGCCGAAGAATTGATGCTTTTGAACTGTGGTGTTGGAGAAGACTCTTGAGAGTCCCTTGGACTGCAAGGACATCCAACCAGTCCATTCTGAAGGAGATCAGCCCTGGGATTTCTTTGGAAGAAATGATGCTAAAGCTGAAACTCCAGTACTTTGGCCACCTCATGCGAAGAGTTGACTCATTGGAAAAGACTCTGATGCTGGGAGGGATTGGGGGCAGGAGGAGAAGGGGACGACAGAGGATGAGATGGCTGAATGGCATCACTGACTCGATGGACGTGAGCCTGAGTGAACTCCGGGAGTTGGTGATGGACAGGGAGGCCTGGCGTGCTGCGATTCATGGGGTCGCAAAAAGTCGGACACGACTGAGCGACTGAACTGAACTAAATAGTTTTAGAATTATATAAAGACACTTAAAAATACAAAAATAAACCCACATCCTATTCTGGGAACAAAGGGTCCTACAGCATATATAAAACATGAGCTAAGTTTTGTTAACTACCAAAGACTATGAAAGCTCTTTGCTGCTGCTGCTGCTGCTGCTGCGTCGCTTCAGTCGTGTCCGACTCTGCGACCCCATAGACGGCAGCCCACCAGGCTCCCCCATTCTGGGATTCTCCAGGCAAGAACACTGGAGTGGGTTGCCATTTCCTCCTCCAATGCTTGAAAGTGAATAGTGAAAATGAAGTCGCTTGGTCGTGTCTGACTCTTCACGACCCCATGGACTGCAGCCTACCAGGCTCCTCCATCCATGGGATTTTCCAGGCAAGAGTACTGGAGTGGGGTGCCATTGCCTTCTCCCATGAAAGCTCTTTAGGTACTCACAAAATACTTTAAAAGAAAAAAAAACTATAGATAGAGGCCAATCTAATGCCTAATGTTGGTATAACTTTGCTTTAATGCTTGTCTATTTGTATAATTTGATAGTTAAATCTTTAAAAACTCAAAACAAAGAAACCATATATGGATAAAAGTAAGAATAATATAAAACTTTCACACCTGTTCTCTATCAATCAGGTCAATAATCCTTAGACTGTAGATTTCATCTTTAGGCAACATATATGCTTCAGCCACCTTCAAAGCATCTTCTAAAGAAGATGGGACATCTTGTTTGAGAATGTATCTGACCACTCTCTGAAATAGAGATAATTCATATTTCTTTGTTATGAAATCTCACAGAGAACCCAGAAATCATGTTTATGTAATTAAAACAATGAGGCAAAAACTAAACTGTATGAAGAATTAAAACACAATTTGTATTCTAAATTTAATGACAATCCTTTCACTTTTTTTTGTTCCCCTTAGCTTTATTGAGATTTAATTGATAAATAAAAATTATATATATTTAAGGTACACAAATTATGATGTAATCTGCTTCTTTAGCTCCTTAATTATCTGTTGTCTTTACTGTTTTAATAACCAATCAAACACTCTGTTAACATCTTATCTAACAAAAGGAAAGTAGTAAAGAACCTAGGTATATGAATCTTTAGGAATGTAAAACCTGGTCACATTTCCCGTGGTGTTCTAGAAGTGGAACAAAGGTGTTAAAAGATTCTTCAATTATTGGTCTTACCATTATTTCCTTGTTTAACAGATTCACCTCCCTTATTCCATAGCCTCGTAAAAGTTTTTTCATCTCCATTAGTTTGTAACTTTCCTGTAACAGCTTGACCCTAAAAGCAAATTTATTGATATTAACATGGACTGTCTTTGTTATGAAATACTAAGAGACACAGTAAAGGACAGAAAAAAATAGTTAATTTCAACTCAAAACATAGTTTATCCCACACCAAAAAAGTAGATCAGGAGACTGTGATCCTACTTGGGATGGTCCATCTCCAGGTGCTGTTTCACCAGCTGCTCCACAGCTGCACTCCAGGGGACCACTGCGGCATACATTATCTTGAGCACAGCATCAAATATGAGCTACAAAGACACACACACACCAACAGTGACTAGCCCTCAGGTTTACATTTCATGCAAATTAACGATGCTGCCCCATCTACAGCAGGGGCCCTGCATCTACTGTATGGAAATTTGAGAATATTTCATCTTCTGACAGCAAAACCATGTATTTCTTCCAATATTCACACATATTAAGTCATTATTTTCTATAGTCTCTGTGTTTAAAAAGGTTTTTTATGATTTTATTCACATTTTACAATAATGACTAAACACAGTGTGAAGTAAAAATAAAGGCATATGATAAAAATATTAAAAAACTGTATGTTTGTAAGACCATAGAAATGCTGGAAATACATGCATTCAAATGTCCACATGGTATTTCTGCAGGTGGGAATGAGAAGACTTTTCACTTTTTATTTCCACAAGAAAAAAGAATCATGGGTGATTGTGATTTTATTTTCTTTTTATTGTTTTTTTTCCTATTATATAAATTCTTCATAACAAATATGTATTGCTTTTTCTTGGTTTTGCTTTTTAATATTTATTTTTTTCAAACTTTAAACTTTTATTCTGTACTGGGGAGTATAGCCAACTATCAATGTTGTGGCAGTTTCAGGTGAACAGTGAAAAATATCTGCTGCTTTTGTGACCAGAAAAAAAAACTTTTAAGAAAGGATGCAATGCTCAAAAGAAAAACCTATATGATCACTATTCACTTACATCTGTGTCAGATAAACATCCTATTACTGCCATGGCTTTTGCTTCCCAGGCTGTATCAAAGAGTGAGGTGAACTTTGAGCTACATCTCTTCAGTAAATCCTAAAATGAGACAAACATTTTGTTTAAATTTAAAACTCACTAGAAAACAAAGAAACAAAACCAACCCACACACACATAAATAAATACAGATAAACAGCTTTTATGGATATTTAAAAAACCAAAAACTTCTACTTAGCTATGAATGATGATGGTCAACAGTGCAAAATTGCCAAAACCTTGGTCTTCAGTTTTACATGGCACAGAAAACTCTGTTCACACTTCTGTTATTTCACAACAGCCATTTGCAGAAAGTCCTAATATTATCCCGTTGTGCCAAGGTTACCAGCCAATGAGTAGCAGAGTTAACTCACATTTTAACAACAATATGCTGCACAAATCCCAATGTTAAGTATCCACATTCCTCAAAGAGTTAAACATTCAATACAACGACACACTGCACGGATCCAGGAAAAAAGAAGTTACCTCTATGTACAAAAGCAGAAGTTCCTCCTCCTGTAAGTCATGTTCATGCATGTAAACTCTTATGAATTTCTGGAAGATGGAAGGAATAAGCTCGGGGGCCAGCACTTTATCAAACATTCGGAATACAATGGTGGTTGTATCCTCCTGGATATCAAAATAAAGATGGCATAAATGCAAACTCTAGTCATGTTGACTGTGGTAAAATAATTCTGATAAATCTAGACTTTTACCTACCTTCTCAAAATCAGAGAGGGCTAATTTGCAGTTGTATTTCCTATGCAGTGTGATTAACTCTCGAAGGTTATTTACCAAAGTCCTTAACTGACATACTTCCTCCATGTTTTGATTATCCTTATAAAACAAAAGTGTTGAAGTTGTTACGGATATGAAATAAAAGTATGAGGGAAAGACAAATAAGAGGAAACCTGTAACTTATGCCTTTAAATTTTGTATAAGTCTAACTAAAATTAACTAGTACAAATTAACAGATCATAATCCAATAGAAATCTGAAATTTTTCTTTCTTAAAAAAATAGAAAAAACTATTAATACAGTGTAATATTTTTTCAGAACCCCAAATATACTTAGGTACACGAACATCATTTAGATGGTCCTCAATGTTCTGATCATATAGATGTAAAGCTATAGATTAAAACCAGATATAAAGCTATGACATTTCCTAAAGCTATATACAAGAAACAGAATTTTCAATTGATAAAAGGCAATTAGGGAAAAGAAAAAGAGGAAAAGCTCTCTTGTGGAAAAACCTATATAATGATCAATATACTTTATAGATTATAACATAAAGATTATATGATATCAATATACTGCTTGCAACCTACAGAAAAAATTTTTATTTTATTCTTAGTAGTATATGCTATGCTAAGTCGCTTCAGTCGTGTCCGACTGTGCAACCCCATAGACGGCAGGTCACCAGGTTCCCCCGTCCCTGGGATTCTCAAGGCAAGAACACTGGAGTGGGTTGCCATTTCCTTCTCCAATGCGTGAAAGTGAAGTCACTCAGTCGTGTCCGACTCTTAGCGACCCCATGGACTGCAGCCCACCAGGCTCCTCTGTCCATGGGATTTTCCAGGCAAGAGTACTGGAGTAGGGTGCCATTGCCTTCTCCCTAATAGTATATAATCATCACTAAATATAAATAATAACAAGAAACTGCTATATCAGAAAGCAGGAGGATTAATGAATAAGTATAATTTCATAATGTACATATGTTCCAAAAAGTCATACCTTCTGGTCCTTAAGTACTTTATACCTCAGAGTTGAGATTATATATTGAGGTGTCTCAATATTAGTTTATAAACTAAATTATGGTACCCCCAACAAACATTTTTAAAAATACAAAAATGCACTTTTTTTTTTAATACAATGAATGCTTTCTAGTTTTCAGAAATATGAAGGGGAAAATCAATCAACTTAAGAAATTTAGAAACCAAATAATAAATTCAGTTCATTAATCCCAAACTAACACTATATGTGACATCAATATTCCTGCTCTTAGTTCTCCTTCTAGTGTCACTATTTTTTTGGTCAGTCAGAAAGTTCCAGACTTTTTTCAATTTGATCGTTTAAAAAATTCTTTGATTCTTAAGCCATTATGACTGTTGGAATGTCTAAGAAAGGCAATCAAAACTAGAAGTAGTTTACTAGTTTAAATAAAAATAAACCGGATTGATACAGCCTTTAAAAACTAATCCTGCTGCTGCTGCTGCTGCTGCTGCTAAGTCGCTTCAGTCGTGTTCGACTCTGTGTGACCCCATAGACGGCAGCCCACCAGGCTCCCCCGTCCCTGGGATTCTCCAGGCAAGAACACTGGAGTGGGTCTTTTCCTTCTCCAAAAAACTAATCCTAATGCATTATTAAGTTTTGCCCTTTTAAAGGACTATGAAATGCTACTAATGCATAAAATCCCAATTAGACTACTTAGGAGTATGTTTATATATTGTTTCCCTTTGGTTCAATAAAGAAAAACAATGCATTAGAACAGGTTGAAGTTGTGACAGAAACATTAGGAAGAAAAAAAGCTAATTTTCCTTTTTGTGGATTGTAAATGTACACAACAAAAGAACACACAGAAAGAAAATATAAGAGGCAGATATGTCTAACTACAGAGACAAACTTTTTAATATAAATTAAATACTTTTTAATTGGGCTTCCCTGGAGGCTCAGATGGTAAAGAATCAAATGTTTTATTACTAAAAATTTCTTTTTTGTATCATACCAAGGAACTCCAACTCCAAGAGGATGCCAATCCCAACTCATTTTCTGCTGTAAAAAATACCTCTGCCAGTTGAAGCCCATTTTCTGGCCAGTTTGCCTTTAAAAAAAATTAGAGACCATTAAAAATAATGTTTTTATTTTTAAAACAAAATGGGGAGTACTTGAAATGTCTGTTTACTACTAAGTATACTGGTATTACCTTATCAGTTAATTCAAGGTTCCTGGCTGCTTGCTCCAACCATTTTGCAAGAATTTTCTGAAATAGATACATCATATAAAGTACGAATAGATAATCACTGAAATCATTTAAAACCTCCATGTTAATCTTTCAAAAGAGATACTAAAATGAACTACCTGGTGTTAGCATGACTTAATCTTTAACCATATAAAGTAAACAATAAAATTGAATCATCCCGAGTGGAAACACTGACAGCAACTTACCTGTCCTTCAGGTACAGTCTTTCTCACAAATGGGATCACATCATTTTTAAGCCATGGACAAAGCTTTTGCAGAGAGATTGGTGTAGAAATTGAGTTGAGCAAGTTCTCAAGCATTTTCACATCAAATCTGCTTTCAAAGTTTGCCTAAATCATAGAGTGAGAAACTAAGATTTATCTGACAAATTTAATCTGAGAGCCTCCCAAGAGGGAAAGATTTATTCGGAAGTCATCTCAAGAAATATTTTACTGATTTAATTGACCCTTAAAGCAAATGATTCAAGTTGGTAGCCAAATTCCATGAAACCTCACAGCAGTGAGTACGAGTTAATAAATCGAGGCAGAGGAACTGGCAGAGATGCCATTCTAAGGAAAACTTAACTGAAGGTGACAGTACAAGCCCTAACAAGCATGTGTCTTTAACAGCCTCACACCCACATCCTGCTCTTCAGGCCTAATACCCTGTATCATTATCCAGGTGATTTAGAGCAGCAACTGTAATAGGCAACCCTTTACCACTATCTGAGCTGCAAGAGGACTACCCTCCCCACCATTAACAAAGGTGTGAATAAATGTCAATAAACTGTTTAATAGAATGTTACCTCTTGAGCTAAGTTTAGGAGCCAACTAGACTCTGAGTGATGAGACAACGTAAGTTCCTATTTTATCATATTTCCTCTGAGTTAATATCATCAGAGGACGGTTTTCTCTATTTTATCAAACAGTCTGAAAATGCCCCATTGCCCAGTCACTCCTGCCACCTCGTTTGTTTCCAACACTGATTCAATAACATCTCTAGGGAACTATAAAGCTATTCAGAAAAAAATACAAAAGAAATTACCCGATGTCTCAGCCAGAGGTACTGTGCACAAACAAGGTTTCCTTCTCTTAGCTGTAAAAAAATATCCTTAAGGTCATCTTCATTATTCAGAAATTCAATCCAAGAACTACCACTGCAAAGTCAAAAAGAGGAAAGAAGCTAATAGTTTAAAAATATATATTAAGGTTATACAAGTGGATATCATTATGCATTTTAACTAGTTTTTTTCCTCAGAGTTAAAAAAAAGAAATACCAAAGATTATACAGTTAGTCTCCTTCCTATCCAGACCTATAGAATTCCTGTATTTCCCTCCCCAGAAGACACAGCTCTTCTTATAGACCCTTTCTGAAATAATCACTACATATTCAAGCAACCATTTTAAATTTTAAATGAATAATTTCAATGAATTTTTAATATATACTGTTTATACTTGAAAAAATTCATTTAATATTATTTTGGCACTTGTACCAAATGAGCAAATATAGTTATTATTCTTTTTAAGGACTACATATGATTCCATGGCATGGATTTACTATAATCTAACCAGACCCCCCACAGGTGAACCTTAGGGTTATTTCCAGTCTTTTGCTATAATCAATAATGCTGTAGTGACTACCCAGTATTAATTAAAGCTCAGAAATACAAGATGAATACTTCCTTAAAATGACAAAAAGACAATACTCTACAAGCCTGTGTCATGAATAAATAAGACAAAATAAGCATTTCCACTAACATCAGGACTAACAGAAGGATGTCTGTTTACCACCATTATTTAATAATGTCCTACAAGTATCAGTCAATGAAACTGGGCAAGAAATGAAAAAATGAAGCAAAATTATCATTATTTGCATATATAATAATATACTTGGAAAAGGCAAGATTAGCTGAAATATTACTATACGCAAAAAAAGAAAGGAGTTCAATAAGGTAACTGATTTAAAAGTAATTTAAAAAAAATCAATAGCTTCTATATTCTTTTGAGAATATGATACAGTTCCATTTATAATAGTAGGACGAAAGAACAAAATTCACATAAAGTATACAAAGTCTACATGAAGACAACTGAGTAGCTATCACTCAGGAATATAAGAAAAGAATAGAATGAGTAGGAAGACATGTGCGTGTGGGCTCAGTTGCTAAGCTGTGTCCGACTCCTGTGATCCCATGGACTGCAGCCCACCAGGCTCCTCTGTCCATGGGATTGCTCAGGCAAGAATACTGGAATGGGTTGCCATTTCCTCCTCCAAGGAAGACACATACTGTCGTTAAATATCAAGATTTGATATTGTAGATAGTGGTTCTCCCCAAATTGATCTTAGGTTCAGCACATTCCCATTTAAAAAATAATAAAAAATCCAACAAAAATAAGATTTTTAAAAAACGGAATAAGCTGATTCTGACTCTTTCATACAGAAAAGAGTAATCCCCCAAATTCTGGAAAATAAGCATAGTGGGACTAGTCTATCAGTTAAGAGGACACTTTAAAACTACATTAATTAAAACTATTGGATACTGGTGAATGAATAGAGATGAGATCAAGTGAACACAATTATATTCCAGAAACTTAAATACACATGAGAATTTTAATATGTAATTAAGGTAACATTTTCAGTCAGCACTGAAAAGGTGGAATGTTTAATGATAGTATTGGGATAACTGAAGAGCCACAAGGAAAAAAATTAAGCTTCCTTCGTTGTTAGTTTATCATGATAAATAAACTTACGTTTGAAGTAGCTATACTGCATATTTATAAATGCTTTCTTGGTGCACGTTAGTATATCTAATAGAATTAATTTCCAGAAGTGAATTGCTAAGGCCAAAGGTATGTGCCTTTAAATCTGCCTTCCAAACGTTTCAAACCCAATGGATGATGTCAGTTCAGTCGCTCAGTCATGTCTGACTCTTTGCGACCCCATGGACTGTAGCACACCAGGCTTCCCTGTCCATCACCAACTCCCAGAGCTTGCTCAAACTCATGTCCGTCGAGTCAGTGATGCCATCCAACCGTCTCATCTTCTGTCATCTCCTTCTCCTCCTGCCTTCAGTCTTTCCAAGCATCAGGGTCTTTTTCAATGAGTCAGTTCTTCACATTAGATGGCCAAAGTACTGGAGTTTCAGCTTCAGCATCAGTCCTTCCAGTGAATACTCAGGACTGATTTCTTTTAGGATTGACTGGTTTGATCTCCCTGCAGCCCAAGGGACTCTCAAGAGTCTTCTCCAACAACACAATTCAAAAGCATCTATTCTTCGGCACTCAGCTTTCTTTATAGTCCAACTCTCACATCTATACATGACTACTGGGAAAACCTTAGCTTTAATTGGACGGACCTTTGTCAGAAAAGTAATGTCTCTGCTTTTTAATATGCTGTCTAGGTTGGTCATAGCTTTTCTTCCAAGGAGCAAGCGTTTTTTAATTTCATGGCTACAGTGATTTTGGAGCCCCCCAAAAATAGTCTCTCACTGTTACCATTGTTTCCCCATCTATTTTCCATGAAGTGATGGGACTGGATGCCATGATCTTAGTTTTCTGAATGTTGAGTTTTAGGCCAATTTTTTCACTCAACTCTTTCACTTTCATCAAGAGGCTCTTCAGTTCTTCTTCACTTTCTGCCTTAAGAGTGGTGTCATCTGCATATCTGAGGTTATTGATGTTTCTCCCAGCAATCTTGATTCCAGCTTGTGCTTCATCCAGCCCAGCATTTCACATGATGTATTCTGCACATAAGTTAAATAAGCAGGGTAACAATATACAGCCTTGAGGACTCCTTTCCCAATTTGAAACCAGCCTGTTGTTCCATGTCTGGTTCTAACTGTTGCTTCTTGACCTGCATATGGATTTCTCAGGAGGCAGGTAAGGTGGTCTGCCTTACCTGGATGAGGTAGGAAGTGCCTAAAGTTTAGCAGGGAAGATAACGTTTTCCATCATTCACTCCCTAGAAACACAAATTCATACAAAGCATTGCTGTATCTTTTATGACAGTCCAAATGTACACACCTGAATTTTTCTGGTCCAAATGCTCCATAAAAAGTAGTCAATTTTGCATGAGCCCTTAGTACCTAAAAAGAAACCCAACAGTCTGAATATTGTGTGCAGTAACATTAAAATAAAAAACACCCAAAATTAGGCATTCTGTTTTAGAAATCTTGCACATATTTTCCTTTTATCCTGCATTACAGGTCAATACCCATAAATATGACTGCCTTTATTTAGCACAAAACATAAAACTTGGACTGATGGAAACATTTCCAATCACAGTCATTGCAATAAAACTGCAAAGAAGAGGAAGGTATTTGTATATGAACCGTGCCTTTAAATCTGCCTTCCAAATGTTTCAGTCCCAATGGATGATGTAGGAAGTGCCTAAAGCTTAGCAGGGAAAGTGTCTTTCAAAATCAATTAGTTTTCCCACTGATTTCTAAATATGACCTTCTGGTAAAACCTAGCTGGATTATACTAAACATTTACTTTGAGATAAGAGTTAAAAATTATATAGATGGTCCCTGACATGCAAAGGTTCAACTTAAGATTTTTTGACTTTACGATGGTGGAAAACCAATATGCATGCAATAGAAACCACACTTCAAATTTTGATCTCTTCCTGTGTTAATGACAATATACAAGATAATACTTTCTTGTGATGCTGGGAAGAATTAAGAAGCTGTAGCTCCCCTTCAGCCACATAATCCCAAACAAATGATACCCTTTCAACCATTTTGTGTTTTCACTTTCAGTACAGTATTCAATAAATTACATGAGCTATTTGACACTTTATTACAAAGTAGGCCTTAAGTCAGATGATTTTGCTCAAGTCTAGCTAATGTAAGTCTCTGAGCACATTTAACGTAGGCGAGGCCAAACTACAACGTTCAGTTGGTTGGGTGTATTATACGTACTTTTCTTTATCTGCATGCGGCATGCAGGATCTTAGTTCCCCGAGCAGGGATGGAAGCTGTGCCCCCTGCATTGGGAGCATGGAGTCTTAACCACTGGACTGCCAGGAAAGTCCCTTAAATGTATTTTTCACTTATGATATTTTCAGCTTAATGATGGGTTGGTCAGGACATAACCCCATCATAAGTCTATGAAGATCTGTATGTACATGTACACACGCATATATTTTTTGACACCATCATAACTATCATCATAATTTATAATTATTTGAGGTAGCAATCACTAAAAAAATACCTAAGAGGAAATATTTCATTTGATTTCAAAATAACCCTTAAGTACTATTATTAATCCCATTTTGCAATAAGGAAAAATGTATTAAAGTAACTTGCTCTTGAAAAAGTACAGACCTACCTTGAATTCAAAAGCATATTCTATTAGTACATTCATTCCCAAATTAACCTATAAATCTAATGCAATTACCTCTTTTAAGCCATCAGAATAGACAAGAACAGTTTTATCTTCTTTCTTCAAAAGCTAAGATGAATAAGAAACATAGTTAGAATATTGGCTATATCAGGTTCTCCATTCTGTGAATTAAAGTAAAAAATCATTTTTAAAAATTAAATTGCACTGAACTCTGAGATGAATAAAGAAATTATATATCTTAAAAATAATGCATTTCATGAAAACAGCTCACATTTTGCCCATCTGTTACACCTTGATTTTAAGGAATATAACTAGCAACAGTATTCATTCAAAGATCAGCGAGAAGAACAACCTATAGCAAAAAATGGCATCATTTGGAAAAAAAAAACATATATTAAAAATGCACTTTAAAAACTGACATAAAAACAATTCAGCTTTCTTGAAATTATTTCTTTTGCATAAGACAAACTAACATGGACAAACGTTAGAAAAACTTACCCTGGTTTTGGCATAATTTAGCATTTCGTGGGTGGTTTCATAGGTTATCCACTGAGCCTCCAAGCAGTAATTCATCACAAACTCATCATCCTGTTGCATGAATGCCAGACATGGTAAGGCAACACAATGCAGATCAGTCCATCAATCTGAATATTCTAGTATACAACAGGGAAAACGTACCTGGATTTTATGTAGATTTTCCTTGGCTTCATTTACAAGTTTTTGCCATTCAGTCTGCTCACTGGTGTCCAGAGAACTCAAAGCTAGTTTCTCCAATATATCATTTGATTTTACTTTGTAAACAAGCTGTAATATAAACATGCCACATCAAGAAATCTGAAGCAAAATAACACTTGTTGATGAAACCTTATGCTGTATGCTAAAAAAAGAAAAAAGTGAGTATTCATGCAGTTCAAGAATAAGCATTGGGACTTTCCTGGTGGTCCAGTGGGTAAGATTCCGTGCTCCTAATGCAGGGGGCCTGGGTTCAATCCCTGGTCAGGGAACTAGATTCCACATACTGCAACTAAAGATCCCAAATGCCAAAACTAAGACCTGGTATAGCCAAGTAAATAAATAAAAATAAATATTAAAAAAAAAAAAGCATTAAAGAAGGTAACACTTAGATAACTGAAAGGTAATCCAGATTGCAAAGTTACGTAAATCATTTCTACTGAGTCCTCACTAGACGTGACCAGTAGTGTACTAAGAGCTTTATGTGAATTATCTCAGTGAATTCTCATAAAAACCTAAGTAAGCATTTGAACCTCATCATAATCCTATGGGTAAATACTAAGATCCCTATTGTATGGCTGAGAAAACTTAACTTGGGACTTCCCAAGTGCTCTGGTGGTTAAGAATTCACCTTCCAATGCAGGGGACTCAAGTTCAATGCCTGGTCAGGGAACTAAGATCCCTATGCCATGAGGCAACTAAGCCTGCACAGCACAACTAGAGAAGCCCATGAGCCACAGCTACTGAGCCTGCACACTCTAGAGCCTGTGCTCTACAAGCAGCCCCCATGTGCTGCAACTAGAGAAAGCCAGCATGCTGCAGTGAAGACCCAGCACACTCAAAAGTAAATAAATAAACAAAATAAAAATTTCAAAACCCCTTCCAAAAAGCCTGAAACTCAAGAGAGGGTCTGAAATTATGCTGTCCATAAGTTAATGGAAGGACTTCCCTGGTGATCTAGTGGCTAAGATTCGGTGCTGACAATGAAGGGGGCCAAGGTTTGATCCTGGTCAAAGATCTAGATCCCGCATGCCACAACTAAGACTTCGCACACTGCAACCAAAGATCCCACGTACTGCAACTAAAGACTGAAGACCCCGCGTGCTGCGACTACAATCCAGCGCAGCCAAATTAATTAATTAAAAAAAATTTTTTAATAAATGGAGCTGGTTTTTAGAAGATGACCACACAATTATGTTTCATGTCTAGTTTTCCACCAAAGGTTCTTTAGCAGCTAGATACGACTTGAATATAGACAAAGCCAAATTTTCAGGTTTCTTTTTCTTTTAATTTTATTTAATTATCTTTTAGCTATGTGGCATGTGGTATCTGTTTCCCAACTAGGGATCTAACTAGAGCCTCCTGCTTTGAAAGCATGGAGTCTTAATCACTGGACTGCCAGGGAAGTACTTCAGGTTCCTTTCTTATAAACAAATACCAATTTTAACATGGGCTTTCTGGTTCCGAAAACTAAAAATGATATGTACACATGATGTAAATATGAACACATGTACACCCATTTTTTTTATTAAAAGAGAAAAATAAAATAAAATAAAAAAGATATAAAAGAGTAGTTTCTCTAGTTCTGTGTCTCCAGTACCTGAAAACACCTTTCACTGGTTTTGATTTTTTGTTCTCTTTACCTTTTTAAAAATTAGAAACTCTCAGATGTTTAAAAAGATAATAATATAACAAATACTTATATATTTATCACTCAAATTAAAAAAAAAAAATAAAGCACATTACTTGCAGGGTTAATCATCAGCTGCCTGTTGCTCTGGCTAAGCCATGAGAAAATAGCCATGGGAAAAGAATAAAAGCAAAATATAGCAATACAGCATAACCCAAATAAAAGTACATTGGGTTGATCAGTTGGGGTTGTCACACCCTGCTAAGCTAAGGAAAAACAGTGTGGACCTTGGAGTGCTGGGTCAGCACAAGTTCAGAACACTGCTTGTACACACACTAAGATGTTTTCCCAAGGCATATGCGGGTCTATGACCTCCAGCTAGGTGATAGCCCTTGTACAAGAAAATAACAAAGATAGTTTAAAGTAATCAATAAAATGGGAGACGTGACCGGGGACACAGGAGGCGGACTTCATCGTAACACAAGGTACTTTCTGCTTGCCAAAACACTAAATGAAAATGATGTGGCTCTGTCTCTCGTTTCTTTTTCCCAAACTGTGCGTTGACCACTTTTGATTCCCTACCTGCTGTGCTGGCTGCAGCAATTACTAATATAGTTTAAGGTCTCATTCTCTTTTTCCAAACGTGTCATCCTCCTTCCCTGAACTAGAAGTATCTGTTATCTTAATTTTGGTGCTTTTTATCCCATTAACTTACTTACTTCTTTACTCATATACACTTCTAAACAATAAATGGAATTCTTTTGTGTGTTTTAAAATGCTATATTTAAAAACTTTTTAATTATTGGAGTATAGTTGCTTAACAATGTGATGATTTCAGGTGTACAGCAAAATGATTCAGTTATACATATGCACTGCATCTACCCTTTTTCAAGTTCTTTTCTCATTTAGGTTGTTACGTAATATGAAAGGCTACACTTTTCCATTCCTTTTTTAAAAAATTTGATTACGCCAGGTCTTTGTGGCACACAGGATCTTTAGCTACAGCATGTAAGCTCTCAGTTGCAGCATGTGGGGATCTAGTTCCCTAACCACAACCAAACCCAGGCCCCTGCATTGGGATTACTGGAGTCTTAGCCACTGCATCAGTGGGGAAGTCCCCAATATGCTACATTTTTTAAACAACAAACATGTGGATACTCACCACCCACAAAGGAAATATTAGTTCTTCACTACCACTAGGCTTCCTCCTTCATTACTTACCACGACTTTTCAAGGGATATCAATGAATTCCTAATCACCAAATTCAACAACTTTCAGTTTTTATGCTTGATTTTATCGGTAATATCTGCAACTGCTGATCACTCTCCACTCAACTTTTTGTTTGTCTTTTGGCCACGTCTCATGGCTTATGGGACTGTAGTTCCCCCACCAAGGATTGAACCTAGGCCCTCAGCAGTGAAAGCAAGAAGCCCTAACCACTGGACTGCCAGGGATTCTCCTCCCTAAACTTCAAAGTTTCTTCTTCCTTGGCTTCTTCAATTGCACATTTGGGTGGGTTTCTTCCCAAATGTGTTCATTGCCCTTCTTCCTCTATGTCCCGTGTGGTGGTTCCCTGTATCTCATACTCAGACCTCTTCTGACTCTCCACATTCTCCTTGAGAGGTCTGAGCCATTCCCGTGTTATCCACCTCCAGATTCAGCTCAGATCACTCTCCAGGTTCCTATCAGAGAGCCTCATCTTATAAGATCCCTTACATGCAATGTTTTTTTAAACATATAATTTTATTTATTTATTTATATTTTTTGGCTGTGCTAGGTCTTTGCTGCTGTGAGGGCTTTTCTCTAGTTGCGGTGAGTGAGGGCTACTCTCTGCATGGAACTGTAGTGGCTTCTCTTGTTGGGGAGTATGGGCCTTAGAGCACACAAGGCTTCAGTAGTTGCAGCTCCCCGCTTCCAGAGCACAGGCTCCACAGTTGTGGCACATGGGCTTAGGTGCTCACCGGCATGTGGGATCTTCCTGGACCAGGGATTGAACCCATATCTCCTGCATTGGCAGTCAGATTCTTTACCACTGAGCCACTAGGGAAGTTACACATGCAATGTTCATAGGCAGAACCCTCTATATGTTATCCCTAACTCTTCCACAACACTCTTCATTTTAAGTCATATCATCACATCCCAACTAGTGTGCTGAGCAGAGTCCTGCAAGTCCCTTCCCGACATTATCACCCTATTTGATCACTGAGCCCCACTGCTTCTACCTTCTACACACCTCTCTTGGCCTTCTCTCCTGTACGTCTCTACCTCACTGCACTGGCTCAGTCTTCCAGCTGAGATACAGGTTCAATCCCATTATCAATTTCCCCTCTTTATACAGTGAAATTCTTAGTAGCTCCCTATCACCTGCAGAACAAAACCTAAATCCTCTGCAGCGCACACAAAGCCCTCCAGACTCTGACCTTCTTCTCCATCATCTCCTTTTCTTTCTATGCACCTTGAACCTATATGCTAGTCCTGACTAATTACTAGGAGTTTCTGGAAACCATAAGACTCCCTCACTTTCTTTCTTTTTAATATCTGTGTGAATTTCTTCTTAATAAGGGATGAATTTTTCTTTTTTAAGTTTTCACGGAACTTGTTACAATGTTGTTTCTGCTCCATGCTTTGGTGTTCCAGCCTCTAGGCATGAGGGATCCTAGCTCCCTGACCAGGAATCAAACCTGCAACCCCACCCATTTTGGTTGGTGAAGCTCCAACCACTGGTTTGCCAGGAAAGTCCCATCCCTCACTTTCTTCATGTGTCCTAATACTTAGAATTCCCTTCCTCTCCCAGGACTATCAGGAATACCTTCAAGATATGACATAAAATTACCTCCTCCAGGAAGTCTTCCCACCCTACTTAAAAGTTCAATATCTCCTTTGAATCCCTTATTCTATTTGGTCATATCTTAATTACAGGTCTGATGACACTAAATCTCAATCATGTTTTACCTGTTTGTCTCCTCAGCCTCTAGTACATGAAGAAATGCTTTCAATGCATGAATGAATACATGAATAATTACCTCAACATCTAGTCCAAACTGAATGGCAAAGCTCTCAGCTTCAGCAAATCTGTGTTTGTGAAGTAACCGACTCAATCTGAAAAATTGAAAAGAAATTTCAGTAAAATTTTTATTAATCAGAGAAGTCAAGTCTTTCATTAAGGTAAGGCTTAGAAAAAAAGAAGTTACCTGTTTTCTGGTAAAGCCTCTGTAAGACATCTGAGTGCTAAAACGGAGACCGAGTCTTCAGACAGACTGAAAAAAACGTTTTAATATTGACATTTGTCATTTAATATTAGTAAATAAGTTTTAACTATGCTGTTATTTAATGATGTATCTGATAAACAAAATGTGACCTACCTTGGATCATTTTTGAAAATTCCTTCCAGAAGGTATATGGTATCCTACAAGAGCAAAAACATGTTTAAAATTGAGAAATGGTATCAATTCACTTTATAGTTACTACAGTAACAACTGGTTTAGGCAGAAATTATCCATCAATGGATTCTAAAATTACCGGGAAAAACTGTTGAAGAAAAGAATATTCCCATAGTATCAAAATAGTACCACAGAAATTACTTACTAATTATCAGGGGGAACGTATACCTTTATAAAGAAGAAATCTGGTAGATCTGCTTTAACCAAGTGATCAAATTTAACAGCACCAATAACAAGATGAGTAAACTTGAGTCCCTTAATGTGATCCAGTCAGGACCCAGCATCACTTATGCAGGATCCTGGCCAGAAAAGCTTAGCACAAATCTAATCATGACGAGGCTGACAGATCCAAATGGAGGAACATTCAACCATTCTACTAGTACTCAAGAAAATGTGTTGGAAAAGACCAAAATAAGACTAGGGAAGTTTTAGAGATTAAAGTAAACCACCATGTGACCACAACAACAAAATTCAATTTGTGATGCTTGACTGAATCCTAGGTCAGGAAAAAAAAAAAGTTCTCAAGTAATTGGCACTATTGGTAAAATCTGAATTTGGATGGCATATTTCACAATAATATTGCATTAATGTTAAATGTTGTGAGTGTGATGACTATGTTTTAGAAGAATGGCTTGACTCTTTAGGAGATACCTGCTGAAATTAGAGATGAGAGGTTATGATGTCTGCAAGTAATTTCCAAATGGTTTGGAAAAAATACAGGGCATATGTATAAAAAAGAGATGAAACATGGTAAGAAAAAAATTTTTTAGGATAACAGTTAAAAAATAAGTAAAAAGTGATAACCTCTCCCAAATTAACAATCATTTATATTCTCTGTGAACAGACAAGAAAATTGAATATGCAATTGACTGATGTCTTAGTCAATTAAATTTGTCTTTAAATGAAAACCGACCTCCTACAAATAAATGTATCTCAAGACCTATGATAACAATAAATATGGTTATAAACCTGAGATCTATCCAGGTATTCCACTAGGTTCCACTCATTCTTGACTCAGTTATTCTTAATTGTTTTTGCTGTTGTTGTTGTAAAGTAGTTCAAAATACATGTCACCTTACCCAGCTAATTCCTGTTTGCACCAGAGAGGAAATACCAGATACTTCCAAAGAATACAGTATTTCCATCGTAGGTAATGAACAGACCACAAGGTTTTTCATCTAAGAAAAACAGGACAGCTATGAATTTCTTAGGTCAGTATAAACCTACAAGCACAAGATACCACTTCACAATCCAGGACATAGATGAAAACATTTGATACAAAGTTAATTGAAAAAATAAGTAAATCTGTTACTGTATCATTTAAAGGTTACATATAAAATTACATCCTATCCCATCTTCTAAATCTGCTACCTGGAGTCCATTTTACAATTTGAACCTAAGGCAAATGTAATTTGGAAGACAAATGTAAACGTAAGGCAAATGTAATTCCTCAGTGTCAGAACTATGAAGTATCACTATAATAAGCATTTTCTTGTGGAAATGCTCCAATTAAAGTATGGAACAGAGATTTATACTTTGTTTTTTAGATGAGAAAAAAGAGCTCTGCAGGGTTATTTCTGATCTGTCAAGTACCTGTGTGAAGTAAGAGCTAATATATTTCAAGCACTACTTAACAACTAGTTTTGTATTAATGCTATTTCTAACACATAATATGGACAAATGTGAAATAAATTCTCCCAAACCTTCTTATTAGTAGTAGTTGTCAGAGCCACTAATTTGAGATTTGTAATCCCTTGCCTGAAAGAGAAAAGAAGGTTTAAGTGAATCACATAAGCCAGTTGCTAGACATAAGCTAAGTCAAAGTGATACCCTTGTATAAAAATTTATTCACACAGAAGATAATGGATTTGACTTCTCAGTGTTTATGGCCTAGACTGACACTCTTTCTAACACATTCACTTGGAGGTTTTTGCGTAACCCATTTGTTCTTAATGGCTAACAATGAAATGGTCTTTACCCTGTCAGTCTGTTCACAGTGTTATTTGGAATGTAACACATAATGGGGCTTCCCTGGTGGCTCAGTTGGTAAAGAATCTGCCTGCAATGCGGGAGACCTAGGTTCGATCCCTGGGTTGGGAAGATTCCCTGGAGAAGGGAAGACTACCCACTCCAGTATTCTGGTCTGGAGAATTCCATGGATTGTACAGACCACGGGGTAGCAAAGATCTGATCAGAACCAGGCAAGAAACCTGGTTCTAACAGAAGGGAAATCAATGTGAGTGTCATAATGTACCAGGTGACTGATGAAGGTGACTCTGCTTCTGTGGTGAGAAGAAACTCTTCTACATGAAGGACAGGCCAGTTCCATATGGGAGTTAGGGTGTAAATATCCCATAAGCTCAACACGTTCTGCAAAAGAGACATTTCATTGATACATCCTCTTAATGGCTAAAAATTTACATTTCGGAATCTATCTTTTGATATGTAACTGAAATAAAGTACATTACACAAGACAGTAATTCACCCCAGCTAAAGTCCTTGTCTTGGTAAAGTTTAACAACATTTCCACTGTTAAATATAAAACCAAGTGAAAATACTTAAGGCGAAGTATCAGAAACATACATCAGTATCAAGAACAAAAAGTAGGTTGTCTATTAGCTGGAACTTCTTTGCACCTACAAAAGAGAAAGCAAGGTGTGTAAGGACTATGTTTCTGGGTTACGTATCACCATATTTAAGACAGTAAACTAACATACTTATGAAAAGGCAGAAGTGCACTTCAACAAGAAGTTTCCATTCCCATTTATTCCCTCCCCTCTACTTTTCTGGATGACTACTAAAACAAAAAACCTCCCAAAATGAAGAGTAACAACTGCAACGCTCCAAGAAGTCAAATATGCAGACAATCATAGACTAATAAGCTGGCTTATTTGCAAGTTATTTGCTAAAATGGGCCACATGCTAGACTTAGCATATTGACATGAAAATAACAACTCACTTTCAATTACCAAAAGTAGTTTCATTAACTTATTTTTACCTTTGATAATCTCTGAATCAATAACACTCTTAATTGTCATCCCTTTCCTGGAAGAATCTGGCTCCCATTTTGAGAGTGCACAATTGCCAGTTCCCTACAGAAGTGAAAACAGTATGTCAATTACAAACTTGGTTTTAGACCCAAGTTCTCTTCCAAGTAGAAACATCAAAGCTGTACATGTGACTAATTTCTAAATATATTTATATATATTCAAGCTCAGCTAGCTGTTATCATCCTGTTCCTCTCTTAGTTTTCAAGAGAACAGAATGAAAAGAAAAGTGAACTCCTACCGCATGAACATTTAATAAGGAGCAGGCACGTTCAGGCAACTTAGAGACACCAGTTAAGCTTTAAGACTTCCTCTAGAATTATGAGATAAATACAGTGTTTGATGAAGTACTGTCATTAAAATAACTACTATTTGAAAAAAATTCATAAATATTCATTTCAAATTATTTGACGCCCGATGAAATGCTGAATAGGATACACTCACTAGATAGGGAAAAATACCTGCTTAATATATAAATTTGGCAAGCAAACATGTTGTAAATGCTGTAATAATATAATTCAACATAGAATTTTTGCCTACTCCGCGAATATGATATTAGATGTTTTGTTTGCTGCTGTTGCACTCATAGCTGAAGTGAAAAGTGAAAGTGTTAGTTGCTCAACTCTTTGCAACCCCATGAACTATACAGCCCATCAGGCTCCTCTCCATGGAATTCTCCAGGCAAGAATACTGGAAGTCATTCCCTTCTTGTGCGGATCTTCTGGACCCAGGGATCAAATCCAGGTCTCCTGTATTACAGGCAGATTCTTTATCATCTGAGCCACCTGGGAAGCCCTAACTTAAAGACATGCTAAATGTCAGGTAGAGATTAATGAACATAAAGATGCAATAGTTTTTCCCATGTAGAAACTTAGTTAACTCTATTGAGTTAATTTCATGAAATTTTCTAATTTCCCTGTTTCTGCTATACACTACAAATTCACAATTTTACCAAAACTATGTTTTAATGAAGAAACATTTCAGAAAAAGAAATTTGAAATTTTATAAAAAAAAGAATTACCCCAATTATCACAGGGATTTCACTTGCTAAATCACCAGCCACAAGATTGAGACAACCGAGAGTATGATAATTTTCAGTAGAAATAAAGCTGGACTTGATTTGTCCTTGTAACTGCAAGATTTAAAAAAATAAGAATGTTATATATATGCTCCATAGTCCAAACTCCTTGGAAAGATTGATAAAAATCAGTTAAATCAACAGTTACAAATGTTATCTTTTAATGGGAATGTCATTAAAATGTTTCATTATGCTAATTCCCCCAAATCAACCATTAGACAATTATGCAGAAACACTTTCCTAAACTGGCATTTAAGTTTTAAGAAGACAGTGTGGTCTTGTCTTCTTACCTTCTTAGCTGTATCGAAGTCTGCCTTTTCAATCGCTGCATGAAAAAGACAAAGTAGGCTAAATTTATAGTATGACATAAAATACATACGAGTCTCCCCTTTTGTGTCAAGATGAAATTATATACAATCTAGTGAGAAGAACAACTGGTCAGAAATTAATAAAGTGCTGGTGACTTTTCAGTTTTGCCCTTGACCAAAGAAATAAGCTGTGATGGCATGTTGTACTCAGGGCACCCTCTAGCGTGTCTTACATCCTTATAGGGCCTCTCCACACGTTCGCGCACCACAGTTCTTCCTACTCAGGGTCTTCTCCCTGTCCCAACTCTCCTAGTCAAGCTCTGAAGTGCCACCTGTGATGTCTTCAACACTTTGCACTCCCTTTTGGAAGAGCAGTTTCACTTGTCCGGCTCCTTCATCAAACTTTAGAGAACTGTGTATCTTAAATCTCCTCATATCCCCAGCATCTGGCACATTCTTAGCACATGTATGCATGCATGCTCAATCGCTTCAGTTGGGTCCAACTCTTTGTGACCTTTGTGACCCTAGGGACTGTAGCCCATCAGGCTCCTCTGTTCATGGGCTTCTCCAGGCATACATACTGGAGTGGGTTTTCATGCCCTCCTCCAGGGGATCTTCCCAACCCAGGGATTGAACTCTTATCTCCTATGTCTCCTGCATTGGCAGGCGGGTTCCTTACCACTAGTGCCACCTGAGAAGCCTTCTTAACACATAGTAGATCTTTAAAAAAAAAAATTGTTGAATACATGCCTAGAATCAATTCCTCAATCTCTGCCAGCTCAGAGGGATATAAGATCCACACAATTCACTAACACACTCTAGATTACTGCTCTGTATTATTAATTATTAATGCAATCATTTCAGTTTACAGGTTCATTCATTCCAACAAAAAGCATTTATTACTATGTTAGCATATCACCCGTCTCTCCAACTAAGTTGTCAAGTCCTTGAAGGCTATAAATAAATAGTTCTTCAGATTCTGTTGCAGCCCTAACTTGGAGAATAAGTATATTACAAATACTCAAAGTATACCCAGTATCAAAGAATGGAGTTACACTAAAATATTCTCGAAGAGACTATATTAAAATTACTTGGAAAACACATAAGAAATATTGCTGTGGGGCTTCCTTGGTGACTCAGCGGTAAAGACTATGCCTGCCAATGCAGGAGACACAGGTTCAATTCCTGGTTTGGGAAGACCCCACATGCTGAGAAGCAACTAAGCCTGTGCACCACAACTATTGGGCCTGTGCTCTACAGCTGAGGAACTGCAACTGCTGAAGCCCATGCCCCCTTAGAGCCCGTGTTCCACAGGAAAAGAAGCCACAACAATGAAAAGCCTGCACATCGCGACAGGAGAGCAGAATTCCTGATCTCTGTAAATAGAGAAAGCACATGCTCACCAACAAAGACCCAGTGAAAACAAAAAATTAATAAAATTATTGATTAAAAAAAAAGAGCCCTCTGCTCAAAAAAAAATTCGCTGCAAATCAGTAATAAGAAAATAATACATTACTTACCTTGTTGAATTTTTACAAGCTGAAGGTTCGTAATACAAAAAAGTCCATTGTTTGTAAGAAGCAGCATATAATAGGTATCTATTAAAATAAAATCAAGCCAGCTTCTTTAAAAGGCACATCAATATAAAATTTAAATCAGACTCTGGACCTAGCTTCAAAATATGTCCATTTGCTCATTTAAAGTCTAATAACCAAATAATATAGTAGCAACACAGATAAAAGTTATTTATAGAGAGTTGGTATATTATCTGTAAAAGCAAAATTACTTCTTAGAAACTTTTATAAACCAAACTTCATTTGCCAGAAAAAAATAATCTCAGCTACATCAAAATAAAGTCCAGTTAACATTTGTTAAAAAGAAGTATAATAAATATACTAAAATCCATAGGAACATTTTAAAAGAATATTATATATCCTTAATTATCTATAAAACTCTTAAAACTATAAAAAAGTTTAGGATATATTATTTAAGAAGAGTTAACATTTAAGCCTCTGAAAAGACCTAAAATAAACTTATTTTTTAAAACAATATTAATTGCACCCCAAAAGTTTAACTTTGTGTAAGTGTTAGTCACTCAGTTGTGTCCCACTCTTTGTGACCCCATGGACTATAGCCCGCCAGGCTCCTCTGTCCACGGGGATTCTCCAGGCAAGAATCCTGGAGTGGGTTGATTTCCTCCTCCAGGGGATCTTCCCAACCCAGGGATCGAGCCCAGGTCTCCTGCATTGCAGGTGGATTCTTTACCAACTGAGCCACCTAGTGCAAAGTAATTTACCTAATATATTAAGTACAAATCTGATTTTTTGACTGAACATTATTAAGAAGATATTAAAAAAGAAATTTAAAAACTTACCTTCACTTGAACTATCTTTCTCAATAACAAGATTCCGGTAAGTACACTGATTTTCATCGTTAGCTTTCTGAACAAATGCCTAATTATAAATTAATATCAAATGATAAGATTAAACCCAGAAAAATACAATCAAAGATTATTTTCTTTAAACTCGAGGGTTATCAATTATCATTAGCAATAATTTTACCTATATCCCAAACATTTTAGTCTTGAAATGGAAAACTATTATGGACAAGTATACAGTCTTCAAACTGTAATTTTTCCATTTTGCACTTATGTCATGTTTTGTGGGTTAAAAAATGTTGCCTGCCATTTCAGCAAACAAAGGATGCTGCGGCCACATCCAGCCATGAGGGAACTCAGGATGGAGATGAACAGGCTGCCCACTGGCCAGCCCTCAGTCACGGCAGCTACTCCCACGTGTACACCGAGGGGACTCTGGATGGGGAAGCGCCTGATACTGGCCCTGGGTGGTAAAGGTGCACATATCAAGGAATGATTTCAGTGAGCCCACTCTTGCATCTTCCCATACATAGAAAACACTAAATTCAATTCATTAACCTGAGATACCTGATTTTCTTCAGTTAACAGTACTCTTTTGATGTTCTAACTATATGGTCTGTCTTGCAAAACTCCTATATATCCCAGCTCCTCTCTTACTTCTTCAGAGCAGTCCCTCAGAGCTATCTTGAGAGACTGCTCCCTGGGCTTAAAGTTCTCAGAAAGTCCACCCAATAAAACGTAATTCTCAACTTTCGGGTTATGCATTTTTTTCAGTTTCTAAGCTATGATTCTTAAATTCAACGTTAAGAAGCATTATGCTTGTAATTTAAAACACAAATCAAGCAAAGCTTTGCTAGAGTTTTTAGCTAAGAGATAGTTTAGAATTTAGATAATGAAGATGAAAAACATAACAAGGTAACAAGCTCTTACATTGGTGAGTAACGTTAACTTTGACGTTACATGAATAAGATGTAGGTTGCCACTTCTCTCCCCAACCAAAAGAAACTTTCCTTCTTGACACAGGCCAACTACGTCCACTTCAGTATCTGAAAATTTCAAATCAAAGTTATGCCAAGCTTCCTCCAAAAATGCTTATTTTCAATACAAAGAATTGCAAATTTTGTTATTAAAAGTCAACGATTTAAGAAGCTTCTTTTAAATATTTCAGGAAAGTACTAATTAATGGCAAAAGGAATGCTACTGACTCTTAGTCAATAAATATTTGCTGAGCACTGATAGGCTAAGCATTGTTCAAGGCCTTTTGTATACATCTGAGAATATTACCAAGAGTCCCATCTTCATGGAACTCAAATGCTAAGGCAGAAATAGATGATAAACAGTCAGCAAAACAATCTAATTATATGACACAAACAAAGGTGATACAGAGGAGGGAAACAGAGCTCGGAAGAGCCATGTGGTATTAATTGGTGTGCTCAGGACAGCTCCCTTTGTCAGATCTAAACAAAAATTTGAAGGAGGTGAGAAAGTCATTGTTTGCACAAAAGCAAGAAGGCCAGGGGGAAGTGAAGACTGCAAGGGGAAGACCAAGACAAAAGGCAGTAGAACGTAAATTGTTTATAACTAAACTTATTCACTAGCAATGTCTGTACACTGAGTACTATATGTAGACAGAGTCTCACTTTCCATTGGTGAAACTGAATCTTGTGGCCCCATCAGGGTAGATATGCTAAGATTACACAAAATATGGGTTTTCCTCCTACATGTTGAGATCAAGATTTTGTTCTCACATGCATACCTTCTAATTCCTTTTCAGCTAAGTTTTGTTTTAAAATAATTCATTAATTTTTCAGCTCTTTCACACAAACACTTCAATTTCTCTCAATTCAGTTCACTTTAGTCGCTCAGTCGTGTCCGACTCTCTGCGACCCCATGAATCGCAGCACACCAGGCCTCTCTGTCCATCACCAACTCCCGGAGTTCACTCAGACTCACGTCCATCGAGTCAGTGATGCCATCCAGCCATCTCATCCTCTGTTGTCCCCTTCTCCTCTTGCCCCCAATCCCTCCCAGCATCAGAGTCTTTTCCAGTGAGTCAACTCTTTGCATGAGGTGGCCAAAGTACTGGAGTTTCAGCTTTAGCATTCCTTCCAAAGAAATTCCAGGGCTGATCTCCTTCAGAATGGACTGGTTGGATCTCCTTGCAGTCCAAGGGACTCTCAAGAGTCTTCTCCAACACCACAGTTCAAAAGCATCAATTCTTCGGCGCTCAGCCTTCTTCACAGTCCAACTCTCACATCCATACATGACCACAGGAAAAACCATAGCCTTGACCAGACAGACCTTTGTTGGCAAAGTAATGTCTCTGCTTTTGAATATGCTATCTAGGTTGGTCATAACTTTCCTTCCAAGGAGTAAGCGTCTTTTAATTTCATGGCTGCAGTCACCATCTGCAGTGATTTTGGAGCCCCAAAAAATAAAGTCTGACGCTGTTTCCACTGTTTCCCCATCTATTTCCCATGAAGTGATGGGACCAGATGCCATGATCTTCATTTTCTGAATGTTGAGCTTTAAGCCAACTTTTTCACTCTCCTTTTTCACTTTCATCAAGAGGCTTTTTAGTTCCTCTTCACTTTCTACCATAAGGGTGGTGTCATCTGCATATCTGAGGTTATTGATATTTCTCCCGGCAATCTTGATTCCAGCTTGTGCTTCTTCCAGTCCAGCGTTTCTCATGATGTACTCTGCATTTAAGTTAAATAAGCAGGGTGACAATATACAGCCTTAACGTACTCCTTTTCCTATTTGGAACCAGTCTGTTGTTTCATGTCCAGTTCTAACTGTTGCTTCCTGACCTGCATACAGATTTCTCAAGAGGCAGGTCAGGTGGCCTGGTATTCCCATCTCTTCAAGGATTTTCCACAGTTTCTTGTGATCCACACAGTCAAAGGCTTTGGCATAGTCAATAAAGCAGAAATAGATGTTTTTCTGGAACTCTCTTGCTTTTTCGATGATCCACCGGATGTTGGCAATTTGATCTCTGGTTCCTCTGCCTTGTCTAAAACCAGCTTGAACATCAGGAAGTTCACGGTTTACATATTGCTGAAGCCTGGCTTGGAGAATTTTGAGCATTACTTTAGCAGAGTGTGAGATGAGTGCAATTGTGCAGTAGTCTGAGCATTCTTTGGCATTGCCTTTGACACTGGAATGAAAACGGACCTTTTCCAGTCCTGTGGCCGCTGCTGAGTTTTCCAAAATTGCTGGCATCTTGAGTGCAGCGCTTTCACAGCAGAATCTTTCAGGATTTGAAATAGCTCAATGGAATTCCATCACCTCCACTAGCTTTGTTCCTAGTGATGCTTTCTAAGGCCCACTTGACTTCACGTTCAGGATGTCTGGCTCTAGGTCAGTGATCACATCATCGTAATTATCTGGGTCGTGAAGATCTTTTTTGTACAGTTCTGCTGTGTATTCTTGCCACCTTTTCTTGATATATTCTGCTTCTGTTAGGTCCATACCATTTCTGTCCTTTATCGAGCCCATCTTTGCATGAAATGTTCCCTTGGTATCTCTAATTTTCTTGAAGAGATCTCTAGTCTTTCCCATTCTGTTGTTTTCCTCTATTTCTTTGCATTGATCGCTGAGGAAGGCTTTCTTATCTCTTCTTGCTATTCTTTGGAACTCTGCATTCAGATACTTATATCTTTCCTATTCTCCTTTGCTTTTCGCTTCTCTTCTTTTCACAGCTATTTGTAAGGCCTCCCCAGACAGCCATTTTGCTTTTTTGCATTTCTTTTCCATGGGGATGGTCTTGATCCCTGTCTCCTGTACAATGTCATGAACCTCAGTCCATAGTTCATCAGGCACTCTATCTATCAGATCTAGGCCCTTAAATCTATTTCTTACTTCCACTGTATAATCATAAGGGATTTGATTTAGGTCATACCTGAATGGTCTAGTGGTTTTCCCTACTTTCTTCAATTTAAGTCTGAATTTGGCAATAAGGAGTTCATGATCTGAGCCACAGTCAGCTCCTGGTCTTGTTTTTGCTGACTGTATAGAGCTTCTCCATCTTTGGCTGCAAAGAATATAATCAATCTGATTTCGGTGTTGACCATCTGGTGATGTCCATGTTTAGAGTCTTCTCTTGTGTTGTTGGAAGAGGGTGTTTGCTATGACCAGTGCATTTTCTTGGCAAAACTCTATTAGCCTTTGCCCTGCCTCATTCCGTATTTCAAGGCCAAATTTGCCTGTTACTCCAGGTGTTTCTTGACTTCCTACTTTTGCATTCCAGTCCCCTATAATGAAAAGGATATCTTTTTTGGGTGTTAGTTCTAAAAGGTCTTGTAGGTCTTGATAGAACTGTTCAAAAATTTCAGAAAAACTTTCACAATATTTTTGCCTATTTTCCAACAAAACCACTGACTTGTTTGTCCCTTAGTTTACTCTTAAATCCATATCTGCATATACATACTTAAAGCTCTTTAATCCAATAGGAATTCATTCATAAGCACTTTTTAAACATATATAGTGCTAGAAGTATTCAAATATCTTCTGATGGTATTGAAATTATGCATAAGATCCAGGAACTTGAACATGCATGTGTGCTAAGTAGCTTCAGTCGTGTCTGACTCTGCGACCTCGTGGACTGTGGCCCACCAGGCTCCTCTGTCCATGGGATTCTCCAGGCAATACTGGAATGGGTTACCATGCCCTTCTCCCCAGGGGATCTTCCTGACCCAGGGATCAAACCTGTGTCTCCTGCATTACAAGCAGATTCTTAACTGCTGAGCCACCAGGGAAGCCGTTTTCTACTAATACAAAAACCATGCAAATCAACTGTTGCTCTCCTAGTATGCTTTTCCCTAGACTTATTGACAGAAAGGATCATCTCAGTATCCTTTCCATCTGGTACTCAAGATTCATTTCCTAAAATCAGTTTAATTTCAAGTCTTATAAATAATGGAGTAAAGAAAAGGCAATGCTGTAGAAATTGGTAGCAAGATATAGTTGACTTCCAATTTATTTACTGCATTACGTTAGACTTACCAAATGTAAGATGTAACTGAAGAGATCTACAAATACTGTCCAACAGTATCACCGATTGGTCTGCTATAATAATAAACCCATCACTTAAGCTGCATGCTTGTATTTTTGGATTTAATGAGGCCTGGGGGAGGGAAAAGTAGGACTAAAATAAAGCATTTTCATACATGTTTAACAATAGTCATCAATAATGTCATCACCCAAGCACCCAAGTTTAAAACTTCACTTGACAGGCCTCTTTTCTTGAGCCCATATAACTTCTTAGTCAAGTGTTTCTTTTTTTTTTTTAATGTTTACTTATTTATTTGGCTGCACCGTGTCTTAGTTGTGGCACACAGGATCCTAGATCTTTTTGTGGCATCCAGGGTCTTTAGCTGTGGCATGTGAACTCTGAGTTGCAGCATATAGGATTTAGTTCCCTGACCAGGGATTGAATCCTGCATTGGGAACATGGAGTCTTAGCCACTGGACCATCAGGGAGAGACTCCAGGGGCTTGCTTCAATTCTAGGTAATGTTTTACTTCCTAAGCTGGTGGTAGATATTCTTTGTATCATTTTTGCATACATCTGTGTTTCTAAAATGCCAAGAGGATGTATGAAAAGTTAGGTTTGGAAATATTGACCTTAAAATGACGTATGGGGAATTCAGATGGAAATTTCCAGTAATCTGACACTAAACTTTGAATCCCTGAGAAAGGACTATGCTCATTTATAAACAACTACCTTGTGGCTACCAGTCTTAGTAAACACAGTAAAAATTTTGTGAATGAAAACAGTGATATAACCATTACCTTTTCAGAGGAGATCTTTGCTAGTAAATCTACTTGATATAAAGCGGTTCCGTGTTCTTTTCCTGAACCAACACTTAGGTACCCACTTCCTGTATCATCATTTGTTAGCAGCTCAATATCATTCCACATGTTTCTGAGATTGTTTTCCTGATCAGGAATCACTGCCTTCCCTATGACAACTGTAAAATCAAACCAAATTACATCGTTGCATAGACTCCAGCTCCTTGGGAAATAAAAAGGCTTTATTAAATACATATATATATGTATACATATATATACATACACACCAATAAACAGAGACTTCTCTGTGTTATTTCTGTGGTCACTAGACACTTTGGATCAATAAGATAAATGGAACTAGAACTATGATTATCACTAGAGAAGAACATACTGGTTTAGGGACACGGGCAATTTCGATCTTACCAATGTGTCCTCGAGTTTCTAGTATTTTGTATACCTAGGTGAAATTATAACAAGCTTTCATTTGAAAATAATCTTTAACCAGAATAGCAAAAAACAGTGAAGTTTCTGAATGCACATCGTCTGGGATACCTTAGGTTGGTTACGGTTCCAGACGAACTTAAAAAACCATGTCCATTCATGTTTCCAGGATTGTTACGCCATAAATGAAAATCTTAACGAGAGGTGGAAAAAAACGGATCAGGCTTCTGGCTGGACCAAAGAGTGTGTTTGTAACCTTAGGAGTCACTTAACTATTTCATCAGCAAGGACTTAAATAACTCATTTCACTGGGTCTCCAGGGCATAGAATACTAAAATGAAAAGCAATGCTTGGATCAAGACTGCAGGGGAAAATAACCAAATAGTTACAGTTGTTTTGATAACTGCTCAGAGATATTTTTTTTAATCTTTGACAGTTACAGTACAGGAAAGAAATGATTTTTGACTTGGAGCTCTTTTACATTTAATAATCTGTTGTGGTCAAGCAAGTAATTTAACCTTTCTGTTCCTCAATTCTCTTCTATAAATAGGAATACAGTTGTACATAGCCAGAAAGGTCACTACCAGTTTCAAACGTTCACAAAACAATGCTTGGTTTCACAGCAAGCACTCACTTTTAAGTGCAGCTAATCCACTACTGTATTGGTGGAAGAAGGTAACATTTGAGCTAGTATTTACAGGAGCTTTTTAAACATTGGAAGAGCTCTTACTAGGAGTGTAAGCAAGGGCACGAAAACAAGGCACGTTAGAATAGACAATAATTTTAGTGGCTGTGTTTGGGCGGGAATTGGGAGATTAAGACAGGCTGAAGCAAATACTTCTCTGAGTTTCGGAGTCCCACATCTGTTAAGAACAGAGAAATATCAGCCTCCCAGGTATGTCACACTCGTTTGACAAACGTTTACTGAATGCCTACTATGTGTCAGGCACTGTTCTAGGAGCTGGGAATACATCTGTGAAGAAGACAGAAAAGGTCTTTGGCATTATGAAATTCATATCCCATAGGAAAGACAGACAAAAATAAATGCGGTATTTAGCAGGCAAGATAGTTTGAATGTATTATTCATTTAATCTGCACAACAATCCATTTTACAGCTGAGAAGCATGAATCAGGGGCTAAGTAAATGGCCATGGTCACCTAAAATGAGTTAACGATGTCGCTAGAGAAGATTCAAATTCATGCCAGTTATTAACTGTTATACTGCTTCCCTATGAAAAAATAAGTAAATGCACAACAACAAATAATGCTCAGGTGAACAGAGGGTGGCGCATAAGAAAAATCTGGGAGGGGAAAGAGATGACAACTGAGCTGAGATCTGAATAACAAGACAAGGCAACTATGCAAGGCTCAGGGGGGACAAAGATGCAGGCCGAAAATCAAAGATGCAGAGGGTGGAATGAGTTTGGGGCTGCTGTAGGGCCATATGAAGAATGGGATAGTGCGGGGGCTAAACCAACAGGTGGAACCAATGAATCCTTGATTACAAGATTGGCTTTCATCCTCAGTGCTAGGGTGGAAAAAATACTAAGTAGGCCTGTGACGTGATGTGATTAAGTCTGAGATTACTCTGGGTGCTGAGTGAACACATAAACGAATTAAACGAAATGAAAGTTTCAAATAGGCCTCCTTGCTTAAGTGCTCTCAGCTAGACATGGGCCAGCAAGAAACAACTCCAACCAATCTCCCGCCGGCGTCTTAAGAGGATAACGCCTCAAACTGAGCTGAGGTTTCTCCTATTTCGACCTAAAACCACCCCACCCCCCAGGTCCTAGAGTAGCGTGGCTCCCCCTCCTCACCTGCAATTGAAGAAATTAAAGAACACTCAAATTTACCTCCCCCGCATCCACGTTCCCACAACCGCTCCTAAAGTCTTTAGGGTCTTTGCCACAGGTTTAAATTGGCGGGAGAAAACCAAGCCCAACCCCTTCTACGGCGACTAGGGGAGGCCAAGATTGCTCTAGAAGCGAAATAGGAAGTCGCCCCACCCTAAATTCCATCAGTTCTGAAATTCATGCAGGTCTTTCTGTGGTACGTCCTTGGCCCCGCCCTCTCCCCGCCTTACCGGCTCCTTCAAAAGAACAACCAATCACCGTCTAACCGCGTTGCTACAGAAACTCTTATCCCCACCCCTTTTCCTCCCAGCAAGCTGTGCTGTGCGCCGGGCCTTTCCCCCCTTTGTGCCATCCGGGTCTCTTGCGCGAGCGATTCAGTCCGTGGCGAAGCGTCGAAGCGGCCAGTACTGTGAAAGTGGCAAGTGGAGGCGCCGCCGTTGCGGCCAAGACTCTGGACTATGGCGGTGGGTGCCAAACTTGAGTTTAAAATCATGGATAGTTTCCTGTTACTCTCCAAAGAAGGGATGAGCGGCTTCCAGGGCTGTTGTCCGCACTTGTGTGTGGACAAAATGGCGCCTTGGCCTTCTTCTGCGCCCGCCATCATGGCTGGCTGCTGTAGGGAGGGGGAAATAAGGCGCTGTTGTTGGGGGTGGGGAGCAGCAGGGAGTGTCTTTTTTTTTTTTTTTCCAGAACTTTCCTGTCTCTTTCCCAGTTTTTTGTTCCTTTTGGTTCACAGGACTGACTGCAGTTTAGCGTACTCACTAGTTAGTGGGTTATATTGAATTTCGTTAAGGCTTGGACATTTATGTTCGCAGTGGGAGAGGGCTGGGGAAAAGAGAAAAGGGATCAGGGGTCGTCTCAGAAAAGTATTGGGTCAGAAAGGCGGTACCTGTAAGGGATAGAACGCGAAAAGAGAGCAGTCTAGGAGCGATCATTTTGCCTACGCTCAATGAGACAATTCTAATCGCAAAATTTCAATTAGTGTTGCGTCTGCGTAAACCTTAGTTTATTCCTTAGTAAGCATCTAGGGAACGAGTTTCTGGAAGGGGGTAGAAATTCGATTTAATTAGAAGACTTTGAAACTACGAATTCGGACTGATGATGCTCCGTTTTGAAGTCTTTGAGAAACAATCAAGCCCTATCATTGGCGTTGTTATTTTAAATTTGAGTCCTTCATTGGCCCGTTTAATTTTAAATGAAAATTACAATTTTTCAATTACCTCTTGTGTAAAATAAGCCTACTTTGGATATGATACCCAGTCCAGATGGATCGCATTATTGTGGGAATATTTCGTTTTACTTTACCCGGTTAAAAGAAAATTGCAAACATTTTGCATCCTTTTCTACTGATTAAAAAGTTGTTTTCTCGCTTTAATAGGATTATTACATATAGAGTACTCCATCTGGCATTAGAAATCGTTAATCTGCCCCTCCCTGTCAACCCATTCCTAATCGATTTGATTTAGAACTGGGTTTTTTGGTAACAATCGAACCAGTTTCAGTCGGCAGGCTATTTGGTATTTTTGCAAATAATCGATTTGGTGTTTTCTTTTGTTTAAATAGTGACTTGGAAGAATATTGTTTTACCTGAGCTCAGATATTAAAAAAACATTTGTTTCTTCAGTGCCTTGTTCGATAGAAAGACACGATCCCCTGGAGATGTAGCCTAGTATTAAGTCCAATGTACTTCTCTTTGCACTGCGAAAACATTGGTATATTGTGTCTTGAGCATCATTGAGTAAAGATATAAATTTTAAGAAACCATGATGTTTTTCTAATAGAGCAAATGCTAGAGTGAAGGGCATTTTTGCAGTTAGCATTTAAGATTTACAGAACTGAACTTACTAAATTGAGATCTTAACTACTGTAAACTATCCTAAAGGACATAAAAGCTTAGGGTGGTCTAAGTGGCCACCTATTATTCATCTGTTTAGTGATACGATGGTTTTTGTTGGCGTCTTGTTGTATATATTTTACAGATGAAAATGGCTGTTTGATGTGTTATTACCCCGTATTACAGAGTGCCTTCCTTTAAGTCAAGGACATTTGGCTTCCCTGTTGCCGGACTTCTTAATGTTAAGCATGTAGTTAAATAAACCATTGACTGAAAACTTATGACCTGGGCTAGATGCTGGCATTTCCATGGAAAGATTTTTAACTAGTCATGATGTCTTAGAAGTGAATGAGATGTGCCAGTGGTTTCAGGTATGCTGTCTCAGTTGGACAGAAAAGTGGCATGCACTGAGAGAAGAGATAGCAGTGCTTGAAGTTTGTGCTGTTGCTTTATTTTATATTCAGTGTAACTTGACCAACATACCATAAACCTGTTATAAACAATCCTTAAGAATAGTGATGAGGACAAGAATAAAAGAAAATAACCAGTATTAGTGTGAAAATCAGAATCCTCTTTTGTTGTGTGATATGAGTATCATATATTAATAGTAGACAGCAGATGAGTATCTTCTGTGGTGAGTCAGCTCATATTGCTGAATCCCATCTGTGGAATGAAAGTTGAGTCTGATTCTAAGGGATGAGAGCCTTTCTGCACAAAAGTTTTCTGATTCTAGATACGACCCATACATAAAGAAGCAAATACGCTCGAATGAGCCTCCCCAGTAGTTATGTGCTTCCTCTTGTTTCTTGTTTTTTCGTAATATTGTTAGACGCTTAACACATAATGTCTTTTATCCTAACCCAGTCTGTAAATCCCTCCCTTTAAATATATTAGTTTATTCCTGAAGTGTCCAGCTTTGAGTGAGTTGGGTTCATTTTTGACCCTCAGAAAAAAGTCGATGAAATAATGCAGCCTCTCAAACTTCACTTGTTAAGTTACTGTCCATTTAGTTTACTTGGTGTTTGTTTTCTGGACTAATTTTCCTAAGAAGTTCATTATCATGTGATTATTCCTTCTGCTGAAAATGTATAGTAATTCACCATTTAAATTTGTTTCTGTAAAGAGCGAGTTGGTAAATGATATAGGCATTGTGGACCACATACAACATACAGTCTCTTATCACATTTCTTGCTTGCTTGTTTTAACAACCCTTTTAAAAATGTAAAAGTAATTTTTAGGGGCCATACTTTGCCAATTCATGCCCTAAGTAATTAGTTCCTCAGGCATATTAGCGTATTGACTCTTTCATATTCCCTCTTTGATCAGATGGGTCACCACCTTCCACATATACTGAAACTGTTTTCCCTGCCTTTTATCAGAATCTGACTCGAGAACAGTAAGGTTCTAGTTTCTCCTATGACTTACTTAATCAATTTCTTACAGAAATATATTTCTTAATGGAAAACTAATAACTGGAATTAGTTTGTTCATTTACTGGTTGATCTCTGTGCTGAGTACTATGTCATGATTAAGGCACAGGAAGTTTCCTTTTTAAAAAAAAAAATGTTTCCTTTTGTAAACTGGGAAACAAAAAGCTGATAGTTAAATGAAGGACCCTACTGTCTCAGGTAAATCAGGTCTCTCAGTGAGTGTACACTTGACTGTTCCTCTCCATTTTTAAAGTTTATATTGTGTAACATAAAATGCTTTAAAGCAAAAACAATTTTTCATATGTGAGGAGAGGCAGACTTGGAGAAGCACTGTGCCAAGGGGCTTTCATTAAAGAGGGTTAATGAAATTAAGATTGGGTTCTCAGATAGGTAAGTTAATTTTCTGGGTTTTTTTTTTCATGTATAATATTCTAGAAGCATTCTGCTTTTTAAGATTTCACAGTCCTCAGTCTTTTTAACCTTTCACAGCTCATTTAAAATGCTTTTTTAAGCTATGCCCATGTAGTAAAGGCAACTAAATGAATTCAGAGATCTAAAATGGACTCTTTTCTCTGCTTAAGTATTTATTGGAAATACTTGGACCCTTATTTTTCCTTTCCTCGTTGTTTTGAAAGATGTAAAAACAATGAATAAAAAAAATCCATCCAGTTACATAGGTCTGTTTGGTATTGGGTTAGTCGTTTCAGTTTACTCAGACTTACTAAGTACAAAGCGTATTTAGCCACTTGGAAATCAGCTGTTCTGATTACTTGATTTTCTGTTTTTAATTGTGTAAAACCCAAGGATAAGTGTCTTTCCTCCTCTCTCTTTTAAGAAATTGAAAACATTTTAAAAGCAGTTAAGAATTTACAAAGATTTTTCTTTGAACTTGTAGGCTAGTGACACAGAACGAGATGGACTAGCCCCAGAAAAAACATCCCCAGATACAGATAAGAAAAAAGAGCAGTCCGATGTATCTGTTTCTCCTAGAGCCTCAAAACATCATTATTCAAGATCACGGTCAAGGTCAAGAGAAAGAAAACGAAAGTCAGGTAAGAATTGCTAGAAATGATTCCACTACGAGCATTTTTATAATCCATGTGAAAATGTAAAAGATATTAGTTTACTGATACAGTTAATATGTGTTCTTCGAATTGAGAAATGAATAGTGAAAAGTGCGTTGGTAATTTGGTGGAGAGATTTTCAATTATGAGGACTAAAAATGTCCTAATACATACAGAAGTTTCATAATTTTTCAAACTGTATGATTAAACTTGTGTCACAGTAATATTAGCCCTAGAGGTTTAAATTTTGTCCTTTTAACACAGACAAAACAATATTTTGAAAGATGCAGTCTGGGCAGTGGCGTATTCTGAATTTATTTAACATCTCTGACACAAGTTACAAGAACATTTTTAACCTTGATTTTCTTTTTAACTTAATGTTAGATTATTTCTGAAAGCAAGAGTTGTGTTTTGAAATGGTCTTTAACTTCTTTTTTTAAAAACTAGACTGATGTGGCATAGAAAGCATGCTGTATTGATAATGAATCAACACTTAATGAGGTACTTAAACGAGAAGTAGAATAGAAATGAGTTTAATAAAAGTTTTAAGACCCGGGATCTAGTTATTTATCTTTTGTACCCACAGATAATCATCTACAAAATGGTTTTAAGTGTGATTTTTATCTATATATTGGAAACTGCAGTATCATCACAACTACTTTTTAAAGGAAGTCTTCTGTCCTTTTGACTTCTTTATAAGTTTGCTGTGTAATAGGAAACAAGATGGACTGGACAGAATGTTTTGTAAAATACTAAGAATCTGCGGCCACCTAAAAGTTTCTGTTTGGTCATGTGTCATAGAACATGGACTTTTTGTGGAACTTCTTTTACTTACTTACTTGATTATATTCTGGTTTACTCAGATTGCTTGATTTGTTTCAAATATCCACCCCTGCCATAAAAAATAGGCTTTAGAGGCTTTACTTGACTAGTAAATATTTAATAAATTCTTTAGTTAGGCAAATGGACAGAAACGTTCTTTGTGTGAGTTTTGGAATTTATGTTTGAGATGTCTTTATATGTTTATTTATAGTGAATTTTTGTGTGTTCACAGATAATGAAGGAAGAAAACACAGGAGCCGGAGCAGAAGCAAAGAGGTAATTAACACTTTGTAGTGAATAGGCACTTTAAAATACTTGTAAAGTATTTGGTAGAAATGTTTGTGTGAATATATGATATTGTCAAGGTAAGTACCAAAACTTGAAATTTAAAAGGTTTAATTGAGTTATAAAATAAGCATGATTTGGATTCATCGTTTTTTCAAGAAGATAGTTGTTTATATGAAAAGTTCATTCAGAAACTATTAATATGTTATGTTGTGAAAATATTCACCATAAAAATTTCATATGAAGAATATAATTGGTTTTTTAGGCCTGTTGCACAGAGCTTCCATTAATCTGAGGTCCCGAGTCTCCTTATGCCTTACGACTGCTCAGGATTTTTAAATAGCAATCATTCTTAAGTAGCAGTACTCTGGATATCTATGGGCTACTTTTTCTTTGTGAAAGGTAACAAGAGTCCTTTTCATTAGTAAACTAGTTCCCTAATAGTAATACTGAATTTTGAAATAAAAGCGTCAGTGAGGGACAGCTGGAAAGGTGGCAGTGACAGCAAACCTTGAGGATACAGACAGCAGCTGTATTGCAGAAGAGATAACTTGCCCACCTGAGAAGACAAGGAATGAGCCAACAAAGGAAGAGCAGAAGTAGAAGCCAAAAGGGAGGAGAGTCTCCTGGGGGCTGGGCAAGGGACTCCTTAAACAAATGTGGGCAGGGACTTCACCTCTTCCCCTAATGGAAGCTCTGTTAAATTTTTAATTTAGGAGAGTTTTTGTGAAAATGACTATTTTGTTTAGCTCACATGATAACATTTCTATAATAAATCATACTCAGCGTGCTAATGCGCGAAGAGACTGAACTGAAGACGCTGCAGACTCAGATAGCAAAATAATAAGCCTACTTCATGATAAGGTAACTATTAGTCATTCAAACTCCTATTTCCCTTAAGTATATCTTAAATCAGTTAAGGGTTTTAAATGGTTTTTTTTTTTCTTTTTAAAAATAATGTTATGTTTGGAAAACTGGTTTAAAATAAACTCTAAAACTTTTGCAAGCTTAACCACTTAAAGCTTTTCCACTTTGCCGCCATATGGCAAAATCAAGAAAATAGTGTTTTATAAGCTCATACAGAGAACTGGCATTGAAACTAAACTTTAGCTGTGTCTCCAGGTCTCTTATTTTTCTGCAAAATAATGAATTACCTACTATGACCCTTTTCAAATGTATCATCGTGCATGTTCCAAAATGTTTGACTGAGTTTTTTGTTTTTAAGAAAAGTTAATCTTGGAAATATGCTAAGGTCTAGTTTGGAACCTATGAGCTAACTGTCCTCTCGTAGTCTGGGCATCAAATATGGGGTCTGGTTTCAACTCTCCTAATACGTAGCTTTGTGACTTCAGGTCTTACTCGTATATAAAGTAAGGGGAATTGAGGATCTGAGTTTCCTTCTGGCTTTAAAATTGTGATTCTGAAATGTCCAGGATTGTAAGCTTTAGCTATAGGATGGGTCTAACAAATCCTAATGTGGGGGAATCTAACATTTAGCACTTTGTAATTCACTGAGTGTAGGATGGAGACTTGATCATACAATTGATTTAGCTCAGTCTCTGAATGCATATGTTGTGAAAGCAAAAGCCTCAGTTTTTATAATTCTTCAGAATATGGGGGAAGTATGTATTATATAATGGTATAGGGATTTATTGTGTTATACCTAGTCTGATTTCATAAAAATTAAAAGATATGGTTGCCATTTTCTACCCTAGGTACATGAAATGTAATAGAACTCCAAGCCTGTTGGGATATTGCAAGATGAAAAGTGATTGCTTCACAGTGTAGACATTGGGAGAAAAATCAAGAGCCGTCTTTAAGAAAGGATGTGGCAGTATAGCTATATAAAAAGGACACTTAACTCTGCGTAAAGTAATTTGAAATTGCAGAAAATATTAATACTTAGATTAATTTTACTTAACTGCCTAATTGGAAATGCATTTTCTGCTGCATTTCTGTGTCCTTATCTTCACTATTGTTAACTTATTATGTACTCTGGATTTAGAAGTTGTTGTGTTTATATATATATATATGGTCTGTTTCTCTAAAAGGTTTGTTGGAAATTTGAAAAAATTTTGATACATGTGTACTTCCCTTTTAGATAAAAGAAACGAGGGATTTCTGTTTTTCTGAAATAATGGTTTATATTATTTTAACATTGAAAGTCATTGTTTTAATTGTGATATTGAAAATATTCTGGGGTAAAAACTGCATTTGGGGGGTGTATAAGGAAAAAGTAAAATTAGTAGTATATATTTGCAACATTTGGGTGATGTGAAACTAGATCTTTTTTTTAAATTTGCCACACAGTCCTAAGGTTACTAATGTTGCATCACAACATTTTTGCTTCTGATACCCATACTAACTCTCTTTGTTGCACTATTTTCCTGAAAGAACCAACTTCTTCTTAAAACAGGCAAGAAGACATGAATCCAAAGATAAGTCGTCTAAGAAACACAAGTCTGAGGAACATAATGACAAAGAACATTCTTCTGATAAAGGAAGAGAGCGGCTAAATTCATCTGAAAATGGTGAGGACAGACACAAACGCAAAGAAAGAAAATCATCAAGAGGCAGAAGTCACTCAAGGTCTAGGTCTCGTGAAAGGTAAGTAGTTTTTCCTAAGTTAATGCCTTCTACAGAACTTCTAAATTACATAAAAAGTTTACATTAACAGAGCAACGCAACAAAATCTTGGTTAGAAAATTTGGAATTTTTGACGTTTTGATTTGTCTGTCTTTTACAGTGAAAAAAAAAGATATTGCTGAAAACTATATATGGTTTGCCCATATAACAGTCCTCTTACATCGCTGGTGTAGGATTTGTTTGCTGCTAACTATTAAACTAAATCTTAAATTGGGGGAGGAAACATTCCATTTTTGACATTATCACGTTATTCTCTAGGAAACATCATCAAATAAGAACAAAGGTCTATTTTTTGTGTAACTCCTTTCATTAAAAAACTTCAGTTATACAACACAAGAGTATTGGCTGCATATGCTGCAGATAATTCATAATGTTTATAATTGAACACAGAACTCTTAAATAACTGAAAATTTGTGTGCTTTAATTTTAGGCGTCATCGTAGTAGAAGCAGAGAGCGGAAGAAGTCAAGATCCAGGAGTAGGGATAGGAAGAAGTCAAGATCCAGAAGCAGAGAGAGGAAGAAATCACGGTCCAGAAGCAGGGATAGAAAACGTCGGATCCGATCTCGTTCCCGCTCAAGATCAAGACACAGGCATAGGAGTAGAAGCAGGAGTAGGACAAGGAGTAGAAGTCGGTAGGTACTTATCATCTTGAATAAACTCTCAGATAGGAACAGGGTCTGATAGGTCAGACTTAGACAGGTTAAGTAACTTGCCCAAGAAGTTCAGTATCATACTCTTCTTAAATGGTAAAGCTAGGACCTGGTCCCAGATGTATCTGAAAGCAAAGTCAGTACATGGGCTCTGTCCACCATACTGGTTTATTTTCTCAGATATTCAAAAGATGAGCTTATTAGTTCAAACTTGTCTTGATTGGAAGGAGGCTTCAATTTGTTGAAACTGGGAGTTCAATAAAGAGCATTTCAAGTATTCAAAGAATAGGTTTATTCTCTACAAAGCAGTTATTAATAGTGTTCAGTTAGGCCACACAGTTGTATTCAACTCTTTGCGATCCCATGGACTAATAGTATAGTATATCTGTATTCACAGGTACTGGTATAAAGTTAGTGGAGAAGCTTCTTTGCTAATTTATTGCTCAAGTCAAACAGCCTATAAAAGGCTGAAATATGGGTATAAGTGCACTTACACTTATTATAAGAACTTGGGTTTGTCACTTGTATGATCAGTTAACCTATTGATTCCACTACTAGAAATTTATTCTACATACTGACCTTGTTGTTTAGTGGCTAAGTCGTGTCCCACTGTTTTGCTACCTCATGGACTATAGCCTGCCAAGATCTTCTGTCCATGGGATTTTGCAAGCAAGAATACTGGAGTGGGTTGCCGTTTCCTTCTCCAGGGGATCTTCCTGACCCAGGGCTCAAACCTGTGTCTCCTACATTGGCAGGCCTATTCTTGACTGCAGAGCCACCAGGGAAGCACATATATTGACCTACACATGTGTAAAATTACTAATGTACATATCTTTTAACTTTTGCAACATTGGGCATAATAGCAAGAAATTGGAAACAACCTAAATGTCATCTGAAAAAGGAGTGCTTACAATGAATTTATGGAAAACTAGTCTTACACAGTTTGAACTATGTAACCGTGATTTTGACTCAGTAAAGTATTACTTGGCCATACTGACATGTAAAATATGACTTATTAAAGAGATAGGAAGAAGAGAATTGAAAAACCAAGAAGATTTAGCAGAAGTTTAAGCCGAACTCCTAGTCCACCTCCCTTTAGAGGCAGAAACACAGCAATGGATGCACAAGAAGCTTTAGCTCGGAGGTGTGTATATTTTTGTTTGATGGATTTTTTTTCTCCTTTTCATCTTGAAATGGATACTCAATTGTGTAGGGCAAATGAATGCTTTCAGTCACAAGAATTCAAACAACTAAATGTAGCCATGACTACTTGGTGCTTTGTGATACAGAGCTATGTAAGTGGTTTGTTAATTCTGGAAAAGGTACTTTGCAGCAGTTGCTCTTTTTCTCTTCCATGATTCATTCATTCATTTTTCTTCAATCTAGACTTATAAATATTTTCAGTTTGCAATTGGAAACATTTTTAAAAATCCTAAATCTGATCTAAGAACTCTGTCCATTTTGTCTCTAAAACTTTGTCATTACTTTCTTTGTTCCTAAGAAAACAGTCTCTGAAACAATAAGTAGAATTCTGTCAATAATTTTCTTATTTTGAAGGTGGCAAATAATAAACAACTTTATTTGATCTTAACATTTTTACTGCTAATACCATAGAAAGATCATTGTATTTTTAAGTTTTATAATTCAAAGATGGGTGACTGTGGGACCACACAACAACAGGGCTGTCTAACTAAATCTGCAAAACCATTGACTGAACTACCTGATAGAGGCAAGAAGTAAAATACAAGCCCTTGTTTGCAGGTTTTCCCATATTCTAAAAACTAAAATCTTTCGATTTTGATTTTTTTTCTCTATGAAATTGAGTTTGTATTTTTTTTTTTCATTACAAAAATACAGTTATCACAATGTAACCTGATGGGCTGCTGCCCTGCGAACCCAGCCTGGCAGAAACTCCAGCTGAACAGCAGCAGCAAAGGTGTGAGCTCACCCCTTCCTCATTCCATTCACCTTAGTGAATGGTGTTGATTCCAAACCTGCAATGGCCATTTAAAATATGCAAACAAAAAGTTGTCAATCATTTTCTTCCTGAAACTAAAATCAACGGAGTTAGGAAATAATTTCCCACAATATCTGAACTAATTTCTGAAGAATAGTTCATTAACTTCGATCATGAATTTTTTTGTGTTTTATTTTTTGATTTTATTAAAGTTGAGTTTGTGACTAGCCTCTAAAACTGACTTAGTCTCCTGAGTGATTTTCAGATGACAATACATGAAATGCTCTAATTTCAGAATACCAAATTATTCTTTGGCTACCTTGAAATTTGAAGGGTGGTTATTTGTTGTTAAACTACAGTATGTAGACCTTTTGTTTTTTGTTTTTAAATAACAGAATTCTAAAACGTTTTAAATATTTTTAAGTATTTATAAATCTATATTTTAACATTAATTCTAATCAGAAACTTTTGTTTCCAAGGACAAGTTCAAGGCTTTACTACATGCCTTTCTTTTATGTGTGCAAGATTGCTATATTCCTTTTATGTAAATTTCAGTAATTGTTAAAGGGAATGCCAGTTTTCTACCACTATATTTTACCCATCGTGCCCACTGCTCCCCTCCCCCAAAAAACTTTTCCCCAATCCTTGCCTCTTTATACCATGTTAAAAGGAGGGAGGGGACAGTGTTTAACTTATGATTGGTAAATCAAGGAGTCTTCAGAGAAGAAAAGGGGTTTCTCTTTCAGGAACTCATTATGAAGATAACATGACTTAAGATTTGTAATATACCAGGCGCTGACTTGACAGCACATTTTGTTTAGTATGTGTATTCATTAGTGAATTTAGTGTGAACCAGAATTTGTTTTTATTTTGCTTGGGGATGAGTTTGTGTTTCATGTTTCCAATTCCTTTACTAATTTCTTCATCTCCTAAAAATAATTTTCTAATAGTTTTTTCCCTGTTTTATTAGATTATAGGAAAGGTTTGCTTGCCCTTTTAGAAATTTTATTTTTGCCTTTTTAATGTCCATTAATTTAGAGACAATAAAGTCTGTTTAAATATAAATATCATCTGCATGTTTTGATTGGCCTTACTCCCAATCAGCCTCACTTAAGAAGCTTTTAGGTAATTTTGTAAATGATTGAACGTACCCTAAAATTTACTCAGATAAATTTTTTCAGTGTTTCAAATTTGCAAGGTTAAATTTTATCCTTCTCCTGTAACCAGCACTGATGAAGACTGAATAATTTTTATCTCTTAACCATTTTAACCATTCTCTGGGAACTATATATAAAAGCAGTTAGAGTTGTTGGCTATTCAGTAAATTTAAAAATGTTTAAAACCAGTATTGAAATAACATTGGATTGTGACTGTGATACCATCTTAAGAATGATTGCTTTTTTTCTCACATGCAGATGTCAGTTTGGGGAAAATACTAAATTTATTTAAAATTCTATATAGTGTATTGTGCCTACACATGTATATATATATAAAGATAAATGTTGGCTGTATGATGTTATTTTTTATTAAATTGTCTTTGACAGGTTGGAAAGGGCAAAGAAATTACAAGAACAGAGAGAAAAGGAAATGGTTGAGAAACAAAAACAACAGGAAATAGCTGCAGGTAAGTCTTTCTTCTTTATTATGGATGTATGGCATTTTAAAAACCATTACTGACTTGTGAACATGTTATTGTTGTTTGTTGTGTGTGTGTGTTTAGCTTTTTTTTTTTTTTTTAATCATTTTTGGTTGCGCTGGGTCTTCGTTGCTGCGCGCAGGCTTTCTCTGTTTGCGGTGCTCAGGCTTCCCATTGTGGTGGCTTCTCTCTCTGTTACAGAGCACATGCTCCAGGTGCACAGTCTTTATTAGTGGCAGCACACAGGCTCACTAGTTGTGGTACACGAGCTTTAGTTGCTCCATGGCATGTGGAATCTCCTTTGACCAGAAATTGAACCCATTTCCCCTGCGTTGGCAGGCAGGTTTCTATTCTCTGTAACACCAGGAAGTCCTGAACATGTTATTTTAATTTTCTACCTCATAAAACTTTTTTTGTGCTGTATTTCTGACTTGGTCAGTGTAGATAATTTTGACAAGTGAATAGTGACTACTATTGTTCACGTAGCATGTTAGCCGTCACTGCTTAAGGAATCCAAGCTTTTATATATGACACAAATGCGCTGCCTGTGGATGTCTTAAGGGTGATCAAAGAGAGCTTGTATGAAATGTAATTTGGAAGGTAGAAGTACCAGACCTGATACTTTATAATTTTGGGCCAGGTATCTATCTGTTAAGTGAGTGTAATAACCTGTTTGGGTTTCCCAGGTAGCTCAGTGATAAGAATCCGCCTGCTAGTACAGGAAATGTGGGTTTGATCTCTGGATCAAGAAGATCCCCTGGAGAAGGAAATGGCCACCCACTCCAGTCTTCTTGCCTGGAAAATCCCATGAACAGAGGAGCTTGGCAGGCTACAGTCCACGGGGTCGCAAAGGGTCAGACACAATTTAACAACTAAACAACAACCTGTTTAATAGTTTTAAATGTTTCATATGAGTTTCAAATGATATAGTGAAATCATATTGTGACCTATCAAGAACCATTCAAATGAAAGTTATTAAAAGTTTAGCTACAGTCACCATAGTTCATTTCCATTGAAATCATACACCTTTTTCATGTTGACAGAATTCTCTTTATCCTCAGAGAAGAAAATGAAGTTTTAGTTCATACAAGGAATTACATACAGCAATGTCTGTTGATGAATACATTAAGTGTTTTGATAGAATATTATTGCTTTATAAGCTTAACACAAGTCATTTTTTTATATTTGGTGAAAATATTCTGCCTTTTGCACCTTAGTAGCTCTTGCATATAAATAATATGTTACTGTAAATTAAGATGCTTGTTTTCATTAAAATCCATACTTGCTTCCTCATCAGCAGCTGCTGCTACTGGAGGTTCTGTTCTCAATGTTGCTGCCCTCTTGGCGTCAGGAACACAAGTAACTCCTCAGATAGCTATGGCAGCTCAGATGGCAGCCTTGCAGGCGAAAGCTTTGGCAGAGACCGGAATAGCTGTACCTAGCTATTACAACCCAGCAGCTGTGAATCCAATGAAATTTGCTGAACAAGAGAAAAAAAGGAAAATGCTATGGCAAGGCAAGAAAGAAGGAGTAAGTTTTCTTATTCCCCTGTTTTGTTCTTGATTTCTAAGTTAGAAAAATTCATGTGGATTGGAATACTTTAGTTTGGGTTTCTCTTTCTTGCTACTATTATTAATACTGGGGGTAAAATGCATGATCTAAGTCAGACGTTCAGAGAAAACCAGTATGCCCATATATTTATTAAAGGGAAGGAGTTCCTTAGTTTTTATGTTTTATAGAAGACAATACCAACTCCATTGATAGAATGTCATAAATGGTTTTTTTTACTTAGGCTGTATTATGGAAAATTTGAGTATCCTAATAAAAGATATTTAAATTTTACATATCTTAAAAGTGCTTTGTTTCTTAACAGGACAAATCCCAGTCTGCTGAAATATGGGAGAAATTGAATTTTGGAAACAAGGACCAAAACGTCAAATTTAGGAAATTAATGGGTATTAAGGTGAGTTACACACTTTGTATTAAAACTCATGTTAATTTATATCTTTAGGGTAACTGGTTCTCAAATGTTATTTTAGTGATATGCCATCTCTGGATACTTTCTAATGCCCTTTTTTTTTTTTTTACATTGGAGTATAGTTGATTAAGAATGTTGTGATAATTTGAGATGAGCACCAAAGGAACTGAGCCATACATACACATGTATTCATTCTTCCCTTCCCTTTCCATTAGGCTGCCACATAACATTAAGCATAGTTCCCTTTGCTATACATCTAGTGCATTTTCATTTATGTTCTCTAGGTTAATTTTGAGAATAGAGAGAACATAAATGAAACACGCTAGACCAATAAATTATCACTAGCTGACAATAGAGGTTGTTAAATTTGGTATTTGTTGATAGAGTATTTGTTAAGGTTTAACTGTCATCAGACCTTCTTTATTTTTTCAAGAAAGATTTTTTTTTTAATATTATTATTTTTGGCTGCATCATGTCTTAGTTGTAGCATGCAGGGTCTTTTTTATGGACTTAATTGCCCCATGGCATGTGGTATCTTAGTTTCCTGACAAGGAATGGAACCTGCGTCCACTGTTGGAAGGCAGCTTCCCAACAAGTGGACCATCTCCTTTAAAGGAGATGTAGAAGGTTGTGTTTTTTTGCTGAATAATGTATAGATAAACAAATACAGTATTAGGTTTTATACAGTAACCTGATAATGTCCACAAATGTTCAAATATTGGTCATTACTAAGGGAGTTGGTTTTTCATTGAAAAGATGAAACTTGATCCCCATTTTCTACTTACTTTTCTTCTAGACATTTATTTACATAGTTTTTCATGTTGTAAATGTTCTTTCTCATTCCCACTGAATGAAGTTGATTTTTGTTAACATCTTCTATCCCAGTACCAAGAATGAACATTGCCTTGAACAACGAATTGAAGCTAAGTGAGATCAAATATATACTGCAAAAATATGATCTAGCAGGACTTTTAAGTGAGAGAAGTACTTTCTAGTCTAGGTGAATAATTCATCTTAATAGTATATTTTTGTATTTGTTGCTTAGAGTGAAGATGAAGCTGGATGTAGCTCTGTTGATGAAGAAAGTTACAAGACACTGAAACAGCAGGAAGAAGTATTTAGAAATCTAGATGCTCAGTATGAAATGGCAAGATCACAAACCCACACACAGAGAGGAATGGGTTTGGGGTTCACCTCATCAATGCGAGGAATGGACACGGTTTGAAGACCACACTATACTGGGGACTCTTACAGACTGGTTCTGATGCCAGGTCCTTGATCACCGAACAGCTGGCATTCTAGCGTGCATGGGCGTTGCATTGACTTTAATTTATTGAAAAATATGATTTTTTTGTAAATATCAGATCAGTGATACTGGTGTTAGTGTTGTAATCAGGTTAAACCCACTTCCATTAAACTTGACAGGACTATAGAAGGACAATATTTTTTAGTTCATGAATTCTACTTTTCAAATATATAAAAGCTGCAGGTGGGATAAATATCTCATACATGAATTTTTGGTGTCCGCTGTCTTGTGTACTTTTTGTACTTAACCTTGTACAGTTATTTTCATCTCTTGAAACATGAAAGAAATGTTATGTAGATGTTCTTTAGAAGATCTGGCCATTTGGTACATAATCCAGCACAAATAAAGCTGGGTGGTAATGATAATAAAATTGGTTTTTCTCAAGACTGGTGTTAATTTAAGTTACCTGGAATTCTTATTTGAATTTGTTTTATGGTTTCTATGACATTTTGCAATTTCTGTTAGAAGACACTGGCTGGAAATTTCTTTTTTTTTTTTTAAGAACAACTACGCTATAGGCAATACCATGGTGAGCAAAAATGTAAAAAGAAAGTTGGGAGCAGTGAAAAAACTTACTAAAATAATACTGTTTTCCTACTATTATAAGGGACAGAATTGGTGTACAGTATTTGTTAATATTCCATATGTTATTCAGGAAATAGATTAATACATTAAAGGGATGTAAGCACTTTTATTTTAATAAAGTGCCTTATAACAAGTTCTTTGTATGCCCTTTCCTCATTATCCATTTAGAATTCTTCTATCATGGACTAAAGTGCTAAAAGAGACAACCACTTTGTCACTAAATTGAATAAATTTAGGGCATAGATTCGCAGAAGGAGGGGACTACAGAACTTGTACTTCATTTACTTCTATTAAGACAAATTCATAATTTTTAGCTTTCCCTGGAAAAGTCCTTTGAAAAACATCTCCACAATGTAGCAGCACAGTAGAACAAGGGAAGACTACTTAATGCATTCTGATAAATGTTTAGTTTTCCCAGAGCACAGTAATTCTAGGGAGAGATGAGTCTTAAGTGACAAAGTTAAGTTTCTGGGGAAAGAAACACTGTGGTTTTTCATTTTGGAAGTCATCCCAGATTCACATTTGCTGTTGAGCTGTACCTTCTGAAATCAGTTTTGTTAAAGTCTGTGGGCTTGTAATGCAGTGCGGTTATGAAGAGCACACATTAAACTTCCTGTATTTTTCTGTGGTATTTTAGGTGCTGGCCATACATTATGAATAACAGTCCATTCTAAGAGTTTTTGTAGCCAGTTTTAAACAGGGAGCTGATTTTGATTCATTTAGTATAATGTCTAAATAATTGAATAGGTAATACGTACTTTTAATTGAGGTTTCATTTGTTATTTTCATGTTTATTTTTGAAATCCAGTGGCTATTTTGTATTTTAACCCAGTTGGGACTAGCTACATTTAAACAGTAGGGGCTTCCCTGGTCGTCCAGTGGTGAAAAACCCGTTTTGGGCTTCCCTTGTAGCTCAAATGGTAAAGAGCCTGCCCACAATGTGGGAGGCCTGGGTTTGATCTGAAGATCCCTTGGAGGAGGAAATGGCAACCCACTCCAGTATTCTTGCCCGGAAAATCCCATAGACAGAGGAGCCTGGTGGGCTATAGTCCACTGGGTCACAAAGAGTAGGACATGACTGAGTGACTTGGACTATAATAGCCACATACAGCCAGGGGCAACTGTCCTGGACAATAAATTTAGAGGGAGGCATATAGGTTATTGTAATTTGCATGATTAAACTTTAGGAAACAATTACTGGAGTCCTGGAGGCAAGGGACAGTTAACTGCTTGGCTCAGTTGGAAATGACTTCATAGGAAGATACACTCCATAGTTTTTATGTGCTTAAACTTTGTTTCCCCTTTTTCCTGGCTACTACTCTGCTTTCTTTTTCAAAGCCTGGTACTTTCTGATGGATGTTGGCTTTACTTTTGTATGCAACAGGAACATAAGTTGTCCAGTAGGTTCTGTAAAGACATGGTAACTAGGCAGGCAGGAAGATAACACCACACTGTTGGAAGCAATGTCTGATAAACTATGTAAATGCAGTTGGCTTGGAGGGTAAGTAAATTTAAAGATGGGGATTCCAATTTGGGTTATGATTGTGATTTAAATTAGAAATAATGTAAATACTCCCAGTTTCTTTTTTTTTTTAATGTAAATTCCATTTTAAGTAGTAGGTTGGTAGAAGGAGGTAGAAACAAATAGTGTTATCATTCCAAGTTACATTTCATAGGCCAAAAGATGATTTTAAGAATAAGTATGTAATTTCCCTGGAGCCCTCTCCAAGTTCTCCCATTGGCCATTCATCAATTTCTGCAGTTGTCTCATCCTTCTCAATCCCAGCCCTCCAGGACTCAGTCCCGGACTTCCCATTCTACATTATGCAGTCTCATTCTCCTATCATCCTTGTATTGACTTTCCATAAAAATTTGAACCAAATGCGAATCTTTAGTTCAGACCTCTTTCTGGAGTTTAGTCCCAAATACCTGATTAATACATGCCTCCACTGGGGCCTAAAATTCTACCTTCAATATTCTAATACACCAGTGCTTCAAGAATTTCTTCCACTAGTTTATTGATAGTTTCTTATCTCTAAGGATAAAATTGCCTCAAGGTACCACATTGCGAAAATGGAACTCGCTCTTTACTCCCCAACAGTCAACATCAATTTTTCTCTATTTCAAGCAATCATTCAGCCAGTTTCTTAAGTCAGAATCTGGGCAATTAATTCTTCTCTCATTCTCCTTATACAACCCTTCAGTTACCTCTGTTACTTTATCTTATAAATAACCTCTGCTGCTGCTTAGTCATTCCAGTCTGTGTGACCCTAAGGACTGCAGCCTGCCAGGCTCCTCTGTCCATGGGGTTCTCTAGGCAAGAGTACTCTTCCAGGGGATCTTCCTGACCCAGGGATCGAACCCAGTCTCCTACATTGCAGGCAGATTCTTTACCACTGAGCCACCAGGGAAGCCGCTTAAATATCCTCTATTTGAATATCAACTTTATGTTACTGTTGACACTACCCTAATCCAAGCTAACATTTGTTGATTTTATTACAAAATAGCAATCTGTCTACTACAATCAGAATGTTGTTACTGCTCCATGCCAATCTTCTTCCAATCATGGAATCAGGATCATCTTATCACAATGAAAATTTGTGGGTCATGGATACACCGCTTGTTTAAAATGTTGAAATGACTTCCCAATTCTAGGAGTGGAAAGAATATCCCTAGTGTGGTCTGTGAGTATTTGCCTAATGTTCCAGCCACATTTTGCTCCACTCTGCCTAAGACTCCACTTCTTCAGCCTAATACTCATTTACCTATTTTTGGTTGTACTCTGCCTTCATTGCTGTGCAAGCCTTCTCTAGTTGCAGAGAGTTGGGGCTACTTTTCATTGTGGTGCACTGGTTTCTCATGTGGTGGCTTCTCATTGTGGAGACAAGCTCTAGGGTGAGCAGGCTTCAGTAGTTGTGGCTTAAGGGCTCCAGAGCCAACTCAGTAGTTGTGGCACACGGGCTCAGTTGCTCTGAGGCATATGAAATCTTTATAGACCAGGGATCAAACCGGTGTCCCCTACACTGGCAGGCAGATTCTTTTCCACTGTACCACCAGGGAAGTCCCAGCCTAAGACTCTTAATACCATCGCCCATGCTCACCACCAACTTTGCCCTCTTAACATTTCATAATTCAGTTCAAACCTCAATTCCTCAATTTAGACTCCTACAGAAATCTTAAATTTGTTACATATCAATAATTTCCTATGTTTTTATTATGCATATTTATTTCTTAATACAATGAATTCCCATCAACATCCATTTTGACCCAAGATCAGGAACATTTACGTTTACTTTTTGTTTCTTTTGGGCTTCCCAAAAGGAACCAGAGATCAAATTGCCAACAACTGCTGGATCATCGAAAAACCAAGAGAGTTCCAGAAAAACATCTATTTCTGCTTTATTGACTATGCCAAAGGCTTTGACTCTGTGCATCACTACAAACTGTGGAAAATCCTTGAAGAGATGGGAATACCAGACCACCTGACCTGCCTCTTGAGAAATCTGTATGCAGGTCAGGAAGCAACAGTTAGAACTGGACATGGAACAGACTTGTTCCAAATGGGAAAAGGAGTACGTTAAGGCTGAATATTGTCACCCTGCTTATTTAACTTATATACAGAGTACATCTGGACATGGAACAACAGACTGGTTTCAAATAGGAAAAGGAGTTCATCAAGGCTGTATATAGTCACCCTGTTTATTTAACATATGCAGAGTACATCATGAGAAATGCTGGACTGGAAGAAACAAGCTGGAATCAAGATTGCCAGGAGAAATATCAATAACCTCAGATATGCAGATGACACCACCCTTATGGCAGAAAGTGAAGAGGAACTAAAAAGCCTCTTGATGAAAGTGAAAGAGGAGAGTGAAAAAGTTGGCTTAAAGTTCAACATTCAGAAAATGAAGATCATGGCATCCGGTCCCACCACTTAATGGGAAATAGATGGGGAAACAGTGGAAACAGTGTCAGACTTTATTTTGGGGGGCTCCAAAATCACTACAGATGGTGACTGCAGCCATGAAATTAAAAAACGCTTACTCCTTGGAAGGAAAGTTATGACCAACCTAGATAGCATATTCAAAAGCAGAGACATTACTTTGCCAACAAAGGTTCATCTAGTCAAGGCTATGGTTTTTCCTGTGGTCATGTATGGATGTGAGAGTTGGACTGTGAAGAAGGCTGAGCGCCAAAGAATTGATGCTTTTGAACTGTGGTGTTGGAGAAGACTCTTGAGAGTCCCTTGGACTGCAAGGAGATCCAACCAGTCCATTCTGAAGGAGATCAGCCCTGGGATTTCTTTGGAAGGAATGATGTTAAAGCTGAAACCCCAGTACTTTGGCGACCTCATGTGAAGAGTTGACTCATTGGAAAAGACTCTGATGCTGGGAGGGATTGGGGGCAGGAGGAGAAGGGGATGACAGAGGATGAGATGGCTGGATGGCATCACTGACTCGATGGACGTGAGTCTGAGTGAACTCCGGGAGTTGGTGATGGACAGGGAGGCCTGGCATGCTGCGATTCATGGGGTCGCAAAGAGTCGGACACGACTGAGCGACTGATCTGATCTGACAGAGTACATCATGCAAAATGCAGGGCTGGATGAAGCACAAACTGGAATCAAGATTGCTGGGAGAAATATCAATAACCTCAGATATGCAGATGACATCACCTTTATGGCAGAAAGTTAAGAACTAAAGAGCCTCTTGAGATTGAAAGAGGAGAGTGAAAAAGTTGGCTTAAAGCTCAACATTCAGAAAACGAAGATCATGGCATCTGGTCCCTTCACTTCATGGCAAATAGATATGGAAACAGTGACAGACTTTATTTTGGGGGCTCCAAAATCACTGTAGATGGTGACTGCAGCCATGAAATTAAAAGACGCCTATTGGAAGAAAAGTTATGACCAACCTAGACAGCATATTAAAAAGCAGAGACATTACTTTGTCAACAAATGTCCGTCTAGTCAAGGCTATGGTTTTTTCAGTAGTTCTGTATGGATGTGAGAGTTGGACCATAAAGAAAGCTGAGCCATGAAGAATTGATGCTTTTCAACTGTGGTGTTGGAGAAGACTCTTGAGAGTCCCTTGGACAACAAGGAGTCCAACAAATCCATCCTAAAGGAAATCAGTCCTGAATAATCATTGGAAGGACTGATGTTGAAGCTGAAACTCCAATACTCTGGCCACCTGATGCTAAGAGCTGACTCACTGGAAAAAGACCCTGACGCTGGGAAGGATTGAAGGCGGGAGGAGAAGGGGATGACAGAGGATGAGATGGTTGGATGGCATCACCAACTCGACGGACATGAGTTTGAGTAAACTCCAGAAGTTGGTGATGGACAGGGAGGCCTGGTGTGCTGCAGTCCATGGGGTTGCAAAGAGTCAGACACGGCTGAGCAACTGAACTGAACTTGTGCTTCCCTGGTAGCTCAGCTGGTAAAGAATCTGCCTGCAATGCAGGAGACACCAGTTCGATTCCTGGGTCCAGAAAATCCCCTGGAGAAGGGATAGGCTACCCACTCCAGTATTCTTGGGATTCCCTAGTGACTCAGTTGGTAAAGACTTGGTTCGCAATGTGAGAGACCTGGGTTCAATCCCTGGGTTGGGAGATCTCCTGCAGAAGGGAATGCTATCCACTTCAGTATTCTGGCCGGGAGAATTCCATGGACCGAGGAGCCTGGCAGGCTACAGTCCATGGGGTCCCAAAGTTGGACACTACTTGGCGACTTTCAGTTTTGTTTCTTTTGCTAGACTGCACCCTCTATGAAAGCAGGGCCGTCTCTATTTCGCTCACTCTTGCATCCTCAGCTCCTAGAACAGTGCCTGGCACACAGAACTCGGTAAATAAATGTTGAATGAATGAGTGCTGCTACTGCTGCTACGAAGTCGCTTCTGTCGTGTCCAATTCTGTGCGACCCCATAGACGGCAGCCCACCAGGCTCCCCGGTCCCTGGGACTCTCCAGGCAAGAACACTGGAGTGGGTTGCCATTTCCTTCTCCAATGCATGAAAGTGAAAAGCGAAAGTGAAGCCGCTCAGTTGTGTCCGACTCTTAGCGACCCCATGGACTGCAGTCTACCAGGCTCCTCCGCCCATGGGATTTTCCAGGCAAGAGTACTGGAGTGGGTTGATTGAAGGAGAGATACCACCAAAAGCTTCTAGGGACAAATCTAAAATAATCTAAAATCAAGCTAGCTTTTTATGAAAAAGTGAAACAAGTCCAATCAACTGAAGTACCTTCTCCAAGAACAAAAAAGGTAGTCTGTGGCAAAACTGGAGGTCTTTATTGCTGTTTGGCACGAACACCAGAATCTGTGTCAAGCCATGCATCGTGCTCTGATTTTTTTTTTTTTTCCCCCCTGCTTTTGAGGCAAAACGGGAACAACTCGCATTGTAACACTTTCTGAACTGGTTCCGCTTTCTTCACGTCAAAGCCAACCAATCCCAGTATGCAATGCAAACAATGAGTTAACAGTCGCCTAGAAACCACATATCCCAGAATGCCATGGTCTCAAGCAATCTCGGAAGTGGGTAGAGGAGACGCCACTGCATTCTGGGAGTTGTAGTCTCACAGGACTGGTCCGCCCCTTGTGCAACTTTGGCGGCCTACGTTTGGAGGAAACGCCGCTCGAGTGGCTTAGCGCGGTGGTGGCCATAGAGAGCGGTTCCGCCCAACAAAACCTTCGCCTCCGGCCTGGTGGCCAGCTCCGCCTCTTCTCGTATCTTTCCCACAGCCCAAAATGGCGGCGGAGGTGGATTTTGGCGACTTAGAGCTGTTCGAGGCGTTTGACCACCCAGAGGAGTCGACTCCGAAGCCCGTTCATTCCCGCTTCAAGGACGACGACGGCGACGAGGAGGACGAGAATGGGATTGGCGACGCGGAGCTGCGGGAACGGCTTCGGCAGTGCGAGGAAACCATCGAGCAGCTCCGCGCCGAGAATATCCTTCCCGCTCGCTGGGCCCTGTCATCAGGGCGTGTGGTGGGGCCCGTGCCGGGAGGGCGCGGGCGGAAATTCCACAAGGCCCAGAATTCAGCCTGAGAATCTAGGGTTCGGGTTGCGTAAGCTGTCCTCGAGGCCTCGGCGCAGACCTCTCCCCTTGTGGGATTCGTCTCCTGGACCTCATTCGTTTCTCCCGTCCGCGAGTCTGGGGTGGGATTTTAGCGTTATTACGGACTCTTTCAACTGTTCAGTTGCAGACTGTTTACCACGTCTGTTCCCGTCTTTTGAGTCATTATCCGGTCTCCTTTTTTGGAACCAATGTAAAGTTGATGCAGTCAAGCTATGTGGTGTATTAGGAGATACCGGCTACTTTGACCTGGGTGCATGTGTTTTTAAGGCGGGGCCAAAGTTAGTGGTCCTATTTTGTGGAGTTGGGGTTCCTAAGGAGTCGAGGCATGCACAGAGAAATGGTTCATTGCTGATGACCATTGGGGATTCATTTCAAAGTTCTTCCACTTTGAAACAGCTTCCGTGTGGAATGTGCATTTAAGTTTCCGTTTGACTTTAGTTACATGTCCACAGCCTTTCTAGCAAAATGTGTTAATATGTTAATACATTCTTAGAAGGTGTTTGCGGGTGGGGTTTATTTTAAAATTTTTTGTTTATTTTTACTTAGCTTACAATTTTGGTTCAGGAACTTTTTTCTAGTGTAAGGTTTTCGAAGCCATTTTTTTTCATAATGCCTTTTTCCTGGACATTTTATTGTGGAAAACTTCTAAAGACAGAAAAGTTGAAAGGATTTGGCAGTGAACATTCGTAGATTCCATCCTAAATTTTTCCGTTCTTAACAGTTTGTTATGCTGCATTTACCTTGTTGAGTTATCATGATGCTTTTGACCTGGAACGTTTTCTTAAGTGGCTCTTTAACTTCTGACGGTGCACCGTTGACCGAATAGCATTTTTGGTTTCAGTCTGTTAGTCTCTTTTGAATTACATGACCCCCGTCTTAGAAATACCATGTTGGAAGGGTATGTATTTTAGTTTTTTAGATCCAGATACTAGTCCTGCAACAGAAAAGGTCAGTAAGTGTGTCGTCCTCAAAACATTTGTCTTTTAACTTCTGTAACATACGTTTATAACATTGACATCAAAAATGAGGTTAGTAGTTGAATTTTATGATCTTATTTCTGTTTAATGAGGGCTATAGTCCTTAACAAGTAATAACATCAAGAACTTAAAAGAAAATTGAATATTTTGACTCGACCAAGGTATGAGATCTTGAAATTGCACTGTAATGTACTTTTTATTTTGTCCTGATATTAATATTTAATCACAGGTTTTTGTTTTTGTTTTAAAAAGTATTTGGGATTTCTGTATCGCTTCTATTTGTTCCATATACTCTGAAGAAATCAGAGTAATGATCCTTTAATTTGTGAGGGTAAAGTTTGAATTCTTATGACTGCGTTAAACTTTGAAACTGACTGGGTGAAAATACGTGTGAAACACAAACCAGAAATTTTTTACTTAATCTTTAGAACAAGTTATCTTCAGGCAAGTTATCAATCTGTTCACGTTGTTTCTATTCAATGAACATTTCTGGGGAGTTAGAATTCAAATTTGGAGAAGGGAGTGGCACCCCACTCCAGTACTCTTGCCTGGAAAATCCCATGGCGGAGGAGGCTGCAGTCCATGGGGTCGCTAAGAGTCGGACACGACTGAGCGACTTCACTTTCATTGTTCACTTTCATGCATTGGAGAAGGAAATGGCAACCCACTCCAGTGCTCTTGCCTGGAGAATCCCAGGGACGGGGGAGCCTGGTTGGGAGGCCATCTATGGGGTCGCAGAGAGTCGGACACGACTGAAGCGACTTAGCAGCAGCAGCAGCAGCAGAATTCAAATTACAGTGTTGATATAGCTGAAGATTTATTTACACAATTAAAATGTGTCTGTGAATAGAAACAATGCAAGATAAATTTTAGAAGAAGAGAAAGGAGTTGCTTTTGAAAAAAGTACAGTGAGTAAATTTGCTTTCAGGCGTCTAATTTTAATAGATAATTACATGTTGATGTTTCCTTTTTTATGTAATTGTATTTGTTTGTTGGCTATGCTGGATCTTCATTGCTGCACAAGCTTTGCTGTAGTTGCAGCAGCTGCTGCTGCCGCTAAGTCACTTCAGTCGTGTCCCACTCTGTGCAACCCCATAGACGGCAGCCCACCAGGCTCCTCGGTCCCTGGGTTTCTCCAGGCAAGAACACTGGAGTGGGTTGCCATTTCCTTCTGCAATGCATGAAAGTGAAAAGCGAAAGTGAAGTCACTCAGTAGTCCAACTCTTAGTGACCCCATGGACTGCAGCCCACCAGGCTCCTCCGCCCATGGGATTTTCCAGGCAAGAGCACTGGAGTGGGGTGCCATTGCCTTCTCCCTAGTTGCAGCAAGGAGGGACTACTCTCTAGTTGCAGCGCACAGGCTTCTCGTTGCCGTGGCTTCTCTTGCAGAGCATAGCCTCTAGGGCTCAGGCTGCAGTAGCTGTGGCAGTTGGGCTCAGTAGTTACAGTTCCCGGACTCTAGGGTACAGGCTCAATAGTTGTATCGCACAGGCTTAGTTGCTCCACAGCAAGTGGGATCTTCCCGAACGAGGGAGCGAACCATGTCTCCTGCATTGGTAGGTGGATTCTTTACCATGGAGCCACCAGGAAGGCTCCGATATTTCTTAGTGTGCATTTATTTAGTAGTCACTAAATCTAAAATATTTATTAAAACAGATTTATTACACAGAATGGTATATTAAGGCTTTCAGACTTTGGGGTGCCATGATGCAGTTTAACATGAAATTTTTTGTCCCTGGTACCAGCTGAAGTAACCTGCTACATTGGTGACTAAAATTTTAGAATTTAAACATATTTCAGAATATGTCTAAAGAATAATTTCTCTATGCCCTACCTTCCTTCCTATCTATGTGAGCACACTCTGTGGATCTACAGTTATTTTTAGTTAGGTAGTAAATGTATTGAATGTGAATAGGATTCCTAAAAAAAAATCATAATTTTTATATATGTAGAGATATATTATTTAGACAGGTGCATGCTTTGTAATAGAGTCGATCATTTGAACATTAAATATTTATAAGTGGGTTACAATCACTTGAGTTCAAACGATTAGAGCATTATAGGCTTTGCCAATTTATAAGAAGGAAGCATTAGTATCCTGAAAAAGGAGTAATCTATATATTTATTTATTTATTTAGAATTAGGGTTCTCCACATTGTGAGACTGACAGAACTTTCTACAGAAAACCAAGGAAGAAAAAAATTTAGATAAAATTTGTACCCCATTTGTCTTGATTTAACCCTTATTTTTGGAACTTGCATATCAAAGTGCCTCTTTCTTTTAGCCAGTAAACATTGTGAGTTGGTTTTTGTTGTTGTTTCTTCTTTATATGATGAAAATTTTAAATGTACAGAAAGTGGAAAGAATAGTATAATTAATACTCATGTTTTTATCACTTAGATTTAACAATATTTTGACATATCACCTTCTTCTAATTCCATATACATATTTTACCCCAAATATTTCAGCAGGTATTCTTTTTTCTAAAAACTTTCATATACTACCACAACACTATTATCACACTTAATAACTGGCATGATTTCCTTAATAACATTCTCAACCATATTCAGATTTCCCCAACTGAATGTCTTTATCACTGATTGCTCAAACTGAGCTCCAATCAAGAGTCACAATTGCATGTGGTTTTTAAAAACATGGTGTTTTGTTCTGTTGGATAGTTTTATTATTTGTTTATTTATTTTTGGCTGTGCTGGGTCTTTGTTGCTGTGTGGGCTACTCTAGTTGTGCTGTGCGAGCTTCTCATTGCGGCGGCTTCTCTTGTGGAGCATGGGTTCTAGAGCACTTGGCCTTCAGTAGTTGTGGACAGGGGCTCAGTAGTTGCGGTTCCTGGCTGGTAGAGCACAGGCTCAACAGTTGTGGTGCATGGGATGAGTTGCTCTATGGCATGTAGGATCTTCCTGGACCAGGGATCGAACCTGTGCCTCCTGCATTAACAGGCGGATTCTTTACCACTGAGCCACCAGGGAAGCCCACAATGTATTTTTTTTTTAAAGCTGAAGTTTGTACAAATTGAAACAAGTGTCTGATGTCTTCATATTTTAATTTTATTTCTCTACTTGATGTGAGCAGTTCCACATACAGATTGATTGATTTCACATGCTGTACAGGTACAAGGATTTGAAGAAGGTGTGGAGAAATCAGATACAGCTGCTCCCAGGTTACCAAAGGAATATATAGCAGATTTCAAGGCTGCAGTCTAGTTCTATTTTTTCCAGTTTTTGAAAGTCACATCCAGGAATAGTGTAATTTTACATCTTTACTTTAAAATTTGGATCTGAGATGTTTAGTGCAGTGTGCTCTGCCCTCCAAAAAGAGTCTACCCATTTATTTATAAAGTGTTTCCATTTCCTATATATTTCCAAGCCAAATTCATTCTGATTCTTTCAGAATTATATTCTTTGTAACCTGCTGGTTTACCCAGTTCCTCCCTCTCCTCAATTTATAAACAAACAGCCATTAGGTAAAGAAACTTTTTGGTTGAAAACTGAACTGCAGCTTTTAATTTTTTATGAAATATTTAAAATACACATGTAAAGTAAAAGATAATCTTTATAAAATTGTTCAAGTATGTAAAATTGGTGAAAACCGGAGTTCCTGGTGGTTCTTGATCTTATTCGTAAAATATTATATGATCTTTGGTACTTAGAAATGCTAAAGGTTCAGTGTTTATATATACATATGCAAGTTTTACTTTAATGTCTTCTAAGAATATGTTTTAACTTTTGTTTTAGTGGAATATTGGTGAACGATACTAAGTTAGATGGACCTTTATTACAGATTCTATTTATGAACAATGTTATTTCAAAGTAAGTAATTTTTTCTTTCCTAAATATTATGAGCTAATGTGTTTATGATACAGTATTTGTATAAATATGCTGTTTTCATCTGTGTTTATACCATCTGTATTCTTTTACTTAAAATTTATGGAATCATGATAAGAGCCAGATTTTGGCTCTTATTTTTGCAGTCGTATAAACCTGAATTTGAATCTGGCTACCTCTGCTTTCTACATATGTGAACCTGGAGAGGTCACTGACCCTCTCTGCATATCAGTTTCCTTACTGGAAAACAGGACACTAATAGTAACCACCTTTTAGGTAACTGAATGAGCACCTGTAGCAGCCCAGTGCTGTTGTTGTTTAGTTACTAAATGGCGTCTGACTCCGTAACCCCATCGGCTGTAGCCCACTACGTTCCTCAGTCCAGGGGATTTCCCAGGCAAGAATACTGGAATGGGTGGCCATTTCCTTCTCCAGGGGATCTTCCCTACCCAGGGATTGAACCTGCCTCTCCTGCAGCTCCTGCATTAGCAGGTGGATTCTTGACCACTGAGTCACCAGGGAAGCCCCAATAGACAACCGCTAATAAAAGTCACTGCTACCACCATTTCGCTACCAAAATCAGGGAGCTGAGTTTTCCCTGTGGACTATGGTCAAAACTTACCACGTGATTTTTTTTTTTTTTTTGACTAGCAAAACTAGACCTTTGCTAGTTTTCAGTATTCTTGGGTCTAGGATGACTCGGTGCTTTCCTACGATGTTTGCTAGAATGTTCTGAAATGGTTTGAGGCCTTGACCCATGCCTTGCTTGAAGCATGGTCATAGACATTTCAGATGGTTGCTTGCCCCCTCCCGCATCACATGTTGTTATCTTAGACGCTGTGCAAGGTAAAGGGAGCATACTTAGGTGTTACCTGCATGGCATATCCATTGGCTACTTTATCTCACAGAAGCGGAACCTGAGGCTGAGTGGGGTGGTACAGCCGGTGGCACAGTGCTGGGCCCGTGGGACTCTAGGGCTACTGTCACCATCAGAGTCAGCCTCTAACTCAAGCTCCTGGCAGACCTTTTTTTTTTTTTTTTTTTTTAATTAAAAAAAAAAAATTTTTTTTTGGCCATGCTGCACGGCATGTAGGATCTCAGTTCCCTGAACAGGGATCAAACGTGCACCCCCTGCATTGGGAGCGCTGAGTCTCAACCACTGGACCCCCAGGGAAGTCCCTCCTGACAGTCTTAATGTCTGTACCGCTCACCTGGGGTTGTACCTGCAGAAATCTTAGAATGTCAGAGCTAAAGAGACCTGACAAATCATCAAGTCCATGAAGAGGAATTGGGCTCTTTTGGCCCCTTCCGAACTGAGTACTGTAGAGTATTTGATGAACATGGTTCTTGACCTGGAGAGCTGGAGAGCATACACCGTGGTCATTTTTCTTGCATTGCATTTTGGTCTTTTTTTTTTCCTCCAGTGTCATATTTACATAGGTGTTGCCTTGTGTGTGCAGAGTCTGTAGGAAGAGGCTGTGGAAGAGCTGAATGCATTGATTGTGTGTGTGTGTTGCAGAAATAAGTGGCTGTGAGACAGGGTAGGAAGGGGGCTTTTTGTTATGTAACTGACTCTCTTACTTCTTTTGAATTTTGAACCATTTCCATGTGTTATATATTTACAAATTAAGTTTGTAAAATTTATAAATCCATGTAGTCTTTGTGTAACTATCTGCCAGCTGTTACATGCTAGGCACTATGTTAGATTATCATCATCATTTTGTTAACTTGACAAAAATGGGTTTTGTTTTGTTTTTTCTCTAAAGAATAGATTAGACTGTTACATAGAGTCAGTGATTTGATATAAACTCTGAAAAACAAAATAACAATATTTACACATGCCATCTTCTAAAAATGCATGACTTCAGTCAAGTCAGTGTTTTACTCTGTCTGGGTTCTGACCATTTTGTCCTCTTATGCAGGCAATATCATCAAGAAATAGAGGAATTTGTATCAAATTTAGTAAAAAGATTTGAGGAACAGCAGAAAAATGATGTGGAAAAGACTTCCTTTAATCTTTTGCCCCAGGTATTTCAAACTTAAGAGACTTTAGTAGGTTTTGCGTTTTACTGCCAATTATTAGGCGGCTCTGGGGATCCTCTTGAATCAAAACCAAAATGGTTGTTGAGATTGTCTGTTCACCTTCCATCCTGCAACCTGGCTTCCTTTTCCACAGTCTGACCAATGCAGCCATGGTGCTTTCTTTGGGATTGTGATTGCTTTTCTTAGGGAATAATATTCACACCTGGCTACACTCAAAGCCTTTCCCCATGCATCATTCCCTAACTTGGACACATGGTTGGGGCAGAAAATTAATTTTAGGTCAGGGAAAAACATCTCTTTTTGTGGGGACTATAAAAAATGGGTTTTCTTGTTTGTTTTTTTTCCGAAAATGAAAAAGTTCATATATCATCCTCTTCCCCCCTCTATTTGTTTTAAAAGTCAGTAGCATGCCCAAAGAAATCTGAGAGATTCCACTGTGTGACTATTAGGGCATAAATTTATCTCAAGAGAATCAGGATTATGATTTCTGGGCTTTTTTTTTTTTTACTTATAAGTTAAGGTAAGTAGAGGCTCTCAAATAAGGATCTTTAGCTGTTTATCCTCAGAGGTTGGAGAATGGAGTATTCTAATTTACTAAATTTTTGTCACCTTTAGTTTTCATCTATTATATATAATTTTTTTTTAAAGATTCAAGGAACAGAATACATTTAACAATAAAAACCGTAGTGAATGTTATTTGATTTTTGATTCAAGAAACACTTCAGAATTTTGTGCCTTGAGTATCAGTATTGACCAGCAATGTCAAGTTTATATTTTTAAATTTTTGATTATCTGATTTGAAGATAAAGCCTGTCTTGTCAGTTTAAATGTTGAAAGTTCCATAATTAATATTTATTAACATAAAAGTCATAGTGTAAGCTAATGCTTCAGAGGATACTATCTTTTATATCTTTTTTAACTTTCCCACTTGGGAAGTAGCTTTCATAAACTTTCCTACCTAGCTTAACTTCTCACTCACCCTAATTATCATAGCAATGAATTCAAACTTTTATATACCTTAATGGTATGTGTTAGAAAATAAAGTGAATGTGTTCAGATTCAATTATGAAATTTAAAGTTGTTAAGAATTGTTTAGCTTTTGTAACTTGTGTTTTTCTTTGTGTTAGCCATCCAGTGTTATGCTAGAAGAGGACCATAAAGTAGAAGAATCCAGTGCCGTTAATAATAAGGAAGCTTTTAGTGTAAGTTTGGACGCTTTAGTTTTGAATTCTGCAGATATATTTCCTATCCTCTGTCCATTGGGTAGCATTTAAATGGTAAACTGATATGTCATCTAATGATCACACATTCTTTCATTAAATTTGTTGTAAACAACAGTGTAGGCTTCAGCCTTCTAATATTATAGTTTGCTTTTTAAGAACTATTTCATTGTGACCTAGGGGTACAATGGATACACCTCAGAGGACTTTTTCTCCTGACTATCCTCTCTGTTCATTCTCCTTTCTTTTTTTTTTAAATAGATTTTATATTTTTTAGAGCAGTTTCTAATAGATTTTATATTTTTCTCAAGTTCACAGAGAAATTGAGTGAAACATACTGAGATTGGCCATGCATCCCCTGCCCCCACACATTTATAACCTCCCCCTCTATCAACACCTCCCAGCAGATGGCACCTTTGTTACAATTGATAAATCTGCAGTGGCACATCGTTACCACCCAGAGTCCATGGTTTAAGTTAAGGGTCACCTTGGTGCTCTGTGGTCTGTGGATTTGTACAGTGATACGCATCTACCATTAGACCTTCACATAGAGTCGTTTCACTGCCCTAAAAATTCTCTTTACTCCACCTGTTCATCATCCTCGCCCCACTCATCATTTTCAAGAACTTGGATGAAAATATAGAAAGCATGCTTGTGGAACTTATAGATGGGTGAATCCGAGAGGGATAAATAACTAGTATAACAAGTGGCAACTTGGAAATGTTAACTATTTGAAAGACTCATATAGTGAGTGAAAAACAGAAGATTTTTAACAGAGATGAGCCTATATGCAGGCCTTTTGATACCTGTGCAAAATTCAGAAGGGTCAGTGCAGTGTCATGTGTGATTTTGCAACTTAAAAGTTTTTAAAGAAGATGATGTAATCCTGGATTCCATTAAAGGAAGACCAGTTTTCATGTTCATGGAGTATTGTGTGCCATTGACATACCACAATTTAGACTAATAAGTGTGCAACATCCTAGGCAGGTGCCACCTTAAATCCAAGAACCTTATTGTTTAGAAGGGAGATGAAGTTATCTAGTTCAAGGTCAGGGATCTTTCTTTAAAGCGCCCTGATAGCTAGCATCCTGGTCTTTTTTTTTTTTTTTTTTGACTCAGTAATGTGGAATTCACTTAAAAAAAAAAGAGAGAGACATACTTCTTCATTTTTCACATCTCTGATAGAAATTTGCACTCTCTAAAAGTTGAGCTGAAATGTGCTTCTTGTACTAACTGGTCCTAGTCTTGCCACTTGGCACTCTATAGGGTGATCTCACATGATACCTTTGCAGATATTAGCCTTTATCACATATGCAGAGTTGTGTCCATGTCTTGTAAATCTTCTCAGTAAGATCTGTGGGCTCTTCATCCTCCCAGCACAGACAGGATATAGATGATATAAAGTGTTATTAGTTTTCTCAAGTGTGATGGTGGTATCACGATTCGTAGGAGAATGTTCTTATTCTTAGGAGGCTCATACTGAAGGAGTTAGGGGTGCCATGTTGTGAATGGCAGTGTTATAGCTGGTTGTATGTGGAAGCTGGAACTTGGGTAGGAAGTTGTTCGTCTCCAGCAGGAGCAAATAATAGCTTAGACTAAGGTGAGAGTGGTGGCAACTTACTTTTTAAAAATGGCTCAGTAGAAAGTATGTTTTTGTGTGGAGAGAGCGATGTGCACACAGAAATGTCAGTTAACCATCGTTGAATCTAGATGAGGGCTCATGGTGTTCCAACTTTTCTGTATGAAATTTTTGCAAATTTGTATGGAATTTTTCTCCTATTGGGAGACAAGGAAATGGAAACAATGAATATAGAAATAAAGACAGCTTTCTGAGGATCTTGCTACAAAAGGAAGCAAAGAAATGGGAAATAGAAGAATTGTTGACAAATTTTTGCTCTTTAAGTCTGGAGGGAGTGCCCCTGACAGCAGCGATCCAACAGGAAAAACTCCATGGTCTAGGCACCGTGAGGGAATTCAGTGATGGAGATTTTACTGACACATCAGGATATGACTCCTTCACTAGGGAGTTGATTATTATTTCTAGTAATTTTATCATCCAGAAATAAGTTGGTAAAACAATTAATCATAGTCTTACAGTATCTAATGTCATCTTTTTTTTTTTTTTCTGCTTAAATAGCAATATTTTTTGACTTGTTTTCTGCAGGTTGTAGGAAGTGTCCTGTATTTTACTAATTTTTGCCTTGATAAATTGGGGCAACCGCTACTAAATGAAAACCCTCAGCTTACGGAAGGATGGGAAATACCCAAGTATCCTACATAGTGAATGAAGATCTTTATGCATCTTGCCATTAAGTTCACCTTTAAAAAAAAAAACCAAATTGTGCAGACTATGATAACTATTCCTTAATAAAACTCACTAAAGGTACCAGCAAGTCTTCAGCCACATTGTTTCTCTAGAAGGGCAAGAAATACAAGTAAAGGCAAAAAGGTTTGTGTGGGGAGTTGCTTTTGTTTTCTTCTTCTTCTTTATTAACCAAAACCATAAACTCTTATAGCTTGAAAAGTTAATATTACCGGCTTACTATAAATAAACAGATTAAACCAGAATTTCAGTACATAGACATAGAGTAAATCTCTAAGTCAGTCATATTGCAACTCATTGGTTCAGGCCTGATGTGCCTGGGTGGGTGGAAAGGAATAATTACTGCTATCTTTGATTGCTGTCTTATAACCACCTACCCCTTTCCAAGTTTCCTAAAAGAAAATATGATAATCTGTTTGCCTCAAATCCTTCTGTTATCAGCCACTGACAAAATTCAGAGGTAACAGATCAGTTGGGAACATAAGGGCTCTTGGTTAAAAGACTTGATCAAAAGTAATATTTGTGTAACTCATTAGGACAGGTGGTAAAAGTGAGGTCATTTCTGCAGATATTAGTAATTGGTGATCTGCGTACTTTCTTGTTCTGATACACGTTGCTGTCACACAGAATTTTATTGATTTGCTTTGATATTTCTATTTACATTGTGAAAATCTTTGTTTTTTGACCAAATAGGCCAAAGCCTCACTGTTTCAATTGTGGTTCTGAAGAGCATCAAATGAAAGATTGCCCAATGGTAAATTTTTCTCATATAAAAAAAAAATCTTTGAACCAGAGCTTTCTAATATTTTCAATGCATCTATAGCATTGTGCAATATAAAGAAACTTCCTGTCTTACTTTCCTGTAGTCCTTAATTTTTAAATCTTTCCAAATTTGTCCATAAGTTTTAAGACATTATTTTAAAAAATAATAATTTATTACAGTGGTCTCTATTTGAGATGAATAAAACATGATGAGAATTCATGTTTAGACAATTTATTTTAAAAACTTTGTGATAGTACCAAGGTAATAAGAAACTGAAGGACTGCCTCTCTTCCTTGCTTATTTTTCTAAACTATCCAGTCTCTTTTATACTTGCTCCTTATGCATTAAAACTGAAATAATCTGTGTGCTTGACCTAGGAAAAGTGCTTATGTTTATTTAATTTCTGAACTATTTCTACACTGCTTGATACCATTCTTTCCAAACACATTATGATTTAGCCTCGAAATGCTGCTCGAATAAGCGAAAAGAGAAAAGAGTATATGGATGCCTGTGGTGAGACAAACAATCAGAATTTTCAGCAGCGATACCATGCAGAAGAAGTAGAAGAGAGATTTGGAAGATTTAAGCCAGGAGTTATTAGGTACCTATGTCATTTTACCTTAGAATGTCATTTCTATGTCCCCACTATTTGGAACAAGTTCTGTGTATCTTCAGGGTAATAATCAGGAAATAAGTGTTCTCCCACAAGTCTGTATATAAAAGGTACATCGATTAATCCAAAAAATATCTACAGTAAGTCCCCTACATATAAAGGAGTTCTTTTCCAGAAGCACGTTCGTAAGTCCAGTTTGTTCATTAGTCCAACAAAGTTAGCCTAGGTATCCCAACTAACACAATTGGGTGTATATAGATTAATAGGTTTCTAATATTTTTCACACAAATAATACATTAAAAAACTAACACAAAACATAAACAATTTTAATCTTATAGCACAGTACCTTGAAAAGGACAGTAGTTAACACTACAACAGCTAGCATGCAGAGGCAACTCGAAGGTTCGTGTGTAGGGGACTTGACTGTATTGTGATTGAGAGGCACTTCTGTACCACATGCTGTGTAGTATGAGACATGGAAGTGGTTTGGTGTTTTTTTTTTAATTTATTTTTAATTGAAGGATAATTGCTTTACAATATTGTGTTGTTTTCTGCCATACATCAACATGAACCAGCCCTAAGTGTACATGTGTCCCCTCTCTCCTGAACCTCCCTCCCACCTCCCGCCCCATTCCACCCTCTAGGTTGTTACAGAGCCCCGGTTTGAGTTCCCCACGTCATGCAGCAAATTCCCGTTGTCTGTGTGTTTTGCATATGGTGATGTGTATGTTTCCATGCTGCCTTCTCCGTTTGCCCCATCCTCCTCTTCCCCACCCCTGCCGTGTCCACAAGTCTGTGCTCTAAGGACATGGACGTGTTTGAAATACTAGAACAGTATGTATCTTCATCCAAGCGAGAATACAGTATTTTTTTCCTCCTCTTATTTTTACTCAGTGAGGAACTCCAGGACGCACTGGGTGTGACGGACAAGAGTCTTCCACCTTTTATATATCGAATGCGCCAGCTAGGATACCCACCAGGGTGGCTCAAAGAGGCCGAACTGGAGAACTCAGGGCTTGCGCTCTATGATGGGAAAGGTATAGTATGTTCAGTTAGATAAGTCAACTTAAGGGTTCTGTCTCTTTTGGTTTTTTTTTTAAAGAATAACAATAAAATAGAATGGGAATGGTTGTCTTGTTTAATGTGTACTGAGTTAACTAAAAAATACCATGATTTTCCTTTGTTTTACAAGGAAGGAACTAAAACTTTATTGAGAGTTACCAAATAATTATCTGGACTTGCTCAGTGACTACCTAGCAAGGTATTAGCTCTCCAGCTAGACCTCATAAACTCTTGCCTTTGTCAGTAATAGTAACAGAAATATGACCCATCTCTGCCAGGAGATCTATAAAAGTTACAATAAATAAACCGTCTTATTAATATAATCTAAAACTTCTCTTAGGTATCTAGAAAAATATTCACAAAAAAAGAAAAATATTCACACATGTGCCCAAGGAAATGTATGTATATGAAGATACTTTTTAGCATTGAATATGATAGTGAAAAATAAAAAACAACATTAAGGGATCTTCCCTGGTGGTCCAGTGGCTAAGACTCTGTGCTCCCAATGCAGGGGACTCCAGTTCAAGCCCTGGTTGGGGAGCTAGATCCCACATGCCACAACTAAGACCCAGCGCAGCCAAAATAAATTAATTTTAAGAATATATATATATTTTTTAAGACAACATTAAGGCCGTAAGGGAGAATGGCTAAGTAAACCGTGGTAGATCTAGGGGTTAGAATCCTTGTAGAATGTAATAAATGGAGTAAATCCATGGAGCTCCCATGGCAAGATTCTTATGCAATACTGAGTTTAAAAGATAAATTTCTGGGTAGTTTATTATGATACTGTTGATCTTCCTGGTGGCTCAGATGGTAAAAAATCTGCCTTCAATGAGAGAGACCTGGCTTTGATCCCTGTCTTGGAAAGATCCCCTAGAGAAAGGAATGGCAACCCACTCTACTGTTCTTGCCTGGAGAATCCCAGGGACAGAGCAGCGTGGCAGGCTACAGTCCGTGGGGTCGCAAAGAGTCAGACACCACTGAGCGCTAACACTGCTACTCCTGCTCCCGCTACCACTACTGTCGATCTTAAAAAACAAAAATCCCACATGGATGAAGCCATGCTGTATATTTTCTATGAGGAGTTATGTTTGTAAAAGATATTTTGAAAAGAACTGTCTAGATTTTAGGGTTTAGACTCGCAGAGGCCTCCCCTGACCAGCTTATTTAAACGTCTGTCTCCTGCGTTCACCTGCGTGTCCTGCCAGTCTCTCTCACTGCACCCTGTTTGTTTCCTTCATGCCCTGTCACAGTTCATATATGTCTGTCTGTCGTGTAGCACAGTGCCTGACATCTGGTAGATGGTAACTAAGTTTTTAAAAGTTGTAACCAATATACAGCAAACTCAACAGTGGTTATCCCTGAGAAGGAAAACAGGATTGCTCTTAAGATTTTAGTATTATCTCTAATGCTCTAAATTAAAAAAGAAAAGAAAGTGTTTCTAGATATTACTTAGGTCATTAAAATAAAAACAAAACATTTACCAAGCCCCCCTTCTCACGTAGTACCAAAAAGAGTATATTTAGCACAGTCCTTTTAATATTTTATGTCCCCAAGTCATGCTGACATTCAAATTATCATTACTCATGCCACTTTCTGTAGGTGCTTGCAAGTCCGCTGTTCTCTCTTTAAAAAAAGACAGAATTTATCTGGCTGCACCTAGTCTTAGCTGCAGCACACAGGGTCTTTGATCTTCTTGTGGCATGTGGGATCTAGTTCCCTGACCAAGAATGGAACCTGGGTCCCCTGCATTGAAAATGCAGCGTCTTAGCCACTGGACTACCAGAGAAGTTCCCCCACCGGTCTCTTAAATTTATTTGTTCACCTAGGGATTCTTTGGACACATAATTGTAGATAATTGAGAGTCTCTTAAATGTCTTTTAACCTGTAAGTTGCTTTCTTGTTTTTAACAAAGCTCTGAGTTTTGTCCTGGGATTTTTGAGGTTTTGCTGATCATCCCCATGGTTTCTTTCAGTATGTTTCTCTGTCCCTGTTTGCTGTGAATTGTTGGTGAAATCAGTCATCAGTGAACGTTGCCAATATCTAGTTATTGGGGATGGCACAGTGGTTGTATTCTCATTCTTTCATTACTTCTTGGCTTATTATCCTGAAAACTTCTATAAAGAGAAACTTCTCATCAACCATTTGGTTACCTTAGGTATATAGACATGGGATTAGCAACATAAATGTTCGAAAAGAATGAAGTAGTTCTCAACCATCCTTCAAGGATTGCTCTCATCTGTAAAGTGGTATTAGTAGTAAGTACCTCTTAGGGTTGTGAAGAATAAGTGAGTGAATACTTATAAACTGTTTAAAGCACTATCTGAGAAGGAAACATTTTTCATACATAGTAACCATTATATAAATGTCTCTTAAATAAAAGAACTGGAATAGAGCATTAGGCAAATCATAAAATCAGTGCAAAATAGACTTTTAAGCAATTCATGGAAGAACTAAACTTTCCAAGTTTTTCAATATTTATATTTTTGTCAAAATGATATGTCCCTGTTGTTTAAAAATTCTAATCTTTGTTCAGACAAATTATAATGAAAGCCATTCTCAGAATAATTTTGTGGCCATAAATATAAGCACTTTCCAGGTCTGCTTTTGGTCCAGAAAGGGATTTATATGGGCACTTAGCAATATTAACCTTTTTGATGATCCACAATAGATGGTGCTGATGGAGAGACGGAAGCTGGAGAAGTACAGCAAAATAAAAGTGTCACTTATGATCTCTCAAAATTGGTAAACTATCCAGGTTTTAATATATCTACTCCCAGAGGAATTCCAGATGTAAGTATATTGGTTTTATATTCTTCTGGGATATAAAATTATTTGTGTAGATTGTTCAAAATGTTACCTTACATAGCAATTACTGTCTCATAAAGAAGTTATGGTTGAGAATTCCCTCGCTGTCCAGTGGTTAGGACTCTACACATTCAGTGCTGAGGTTGGGAGCTCAATCCTGGGTTGGGAAACTAAGCTCCCATAAGCCATGCAGTGTGAACAGAAAAAAATAGTAAATGTGACATGAATTTGAACAAACTCTGGGAGATAGTGGAGACAGAGGAGCCTGGTGTGCTACAGTCCATGGGGTCACAAAGAGTCGGACATGATTTACCAACTGAACAGCGACAACAAAATGTGTTACTTATGAGTTTAACTTTTTAATTTCTTTTGTGTTGACTAGAATGTTAAGTGAAATCTTGAATTCGTCAAAAAGAAAACCCAGTTTTTTCTGATTTTATGCCCTAAGGAACTAAAATAGAATGATTAGATTCTGTAAATCGGGAACTGTTCTAAAATTAAAAGATTATCATTTCTTTTTTAACAACATGGGGTGGTTTGAAACAGTATAAATTTTACAGAATTGCTTGGAAAGTATTTTTCTACCTTTAATCAATCTACGTGTACTATAACTTTTTCCTACTTTTCCTTCTTTTCCCCCGACAAAGTAAAATTTCTCCGATACAAGAAAGGTTTGCTATACTTAATCTTTTCCAACTTCTATCTTATGTTTCAGGATTCAACAACTAACTGTATTAGTGGTGATGGTGGTGGTGGTATTTTAATAAAAATGTATTCTAGGGACTTCCCTCATGGTCCAGTGGCAAAGACTCTGAGCTCCCAACACAGGAGGCCTGGGTTCAATCCCTGCTCAGGGAACTAGGTCCCACATGCTGCAGCTAAGACCCAGTGCAGCCAAATAAGTAAATGACTTTAAAAAAAAATTCATTCTAGCTATTCTTAGGGACTGGGCAGTAGAGAAGCAGCCAAAGGTCTGAACTTAAAGAGTCTGGTGAACAGATCCGAAGATGTGTGTAATTAGTTAAGGGCTGGCTAAATTGCATGTACAAACCATCGGTGCCTCTGGAAGTTGGGTCCAAGTCCCAGCCTACATCAGAATCCCCTTGGGGTACGCATTAGAAGTGCACATTCCTGAGCACCCCCTCTCCTTAGACTTAACTTAGTCCCAAGAGTCTTTTGGTTTCACAGGAGCTCAAAGTGATTCCTGTTGAGAGCCGCTGTTGAATGTGTTACTGGCAATAAGAGAGAAAGGAGGGATTACTACTCAGTTTGAAAAGACAGAAGGTGGAAAACAGCATGAGTGAGCAAGTTAGGAGAAAGGGACAAGAACAGTGTATGGGCAGTACTGGTTCGTGTCAGGAGGCGAGTGGAAACCAGCCACTCTGCTGAGAGGCTGTCGTCACTGCCTGTAACTTCTTGATAGTAGGCAGAGCCTTTTTGGCTCAAGTGGTTTTGTCAAGGAGTCTTTTAGTATTCTGTCCTGACTGTTGGACAGGCAGAGTTGGTTTTTTTTTTTTCCCTTTCAGTGCACTATTATTTTTACCCCCTACCCCCCGCAAAAAGGAAAAGTCACATATGAAACAGGAATGTAATTTGATATCTCCACTTCACCTACTGTAAGCAGACTTCAGAGCATGACATTTTCCAAATACACACTTCTTTTTCCCTTCTCTTTTCATTGATAGGAATGGAGGATATTTGGGTCAATACCAATGCAGGCGTGTCAGCAGAAGGACGTGTTTGCCAATTACCTAACTTCTAACTTCCAAGCGGTAAATAGATTTTCAGAGTGTGGTTTAGAAAAATGTATTGCTTTCATCCATGGGGTTTTGTAACTCATAGGCATCTTGTTGCCTTTTCTTGTTTTGTATATAAAGTGCTCTATGTTTTCTGATGAATCCAAAGGCAAAAGGTAACTACATTCACCAGTTACCTGGATTGGTTCTCTGTATCATGTTTAAATGGAGGGATGGAGTGTAATTCTTTGTCTCCCCCACCTCACTTGTGTTTGGTTCTCCATTAGCCAAGCATGAAGTCTAGCAGCAAAAGGTCTTCGTCTCGGTCCAGCCCCAGTAGTCCAAAGAAGCAGAAGAAGGAAAACAGTGCAGCAGCCTCCCCCGCCGACATGGAACTGGACTCGGGTAGGTTCCACCCCATGGTTTTGCTTTCATTGAGAAAGTAGGACGAGTTTGTATGCTGCTGAGTTCCCTAAGAAAGAGGAAGCTCTTGTGAGCAGTAACTTGAGAGTAAATCTTCCCTTTTATCCTTGGGTATCAGAGCACCTCCACTATTGCCAGTCAGAGCTGAGTTTGGAAGGCTTATAGCTTGGCGTGAGAGCCGGATGGGCCCGCCAACCGGGCTCCTTAGACAGACCTTTCCACCCAGTCCCAGCGGCCCTGGATCTGGACTGGCCCCCTGATGGGCAATGCTTTGAGACACACAATGGAAAATACTCCCCTTTGGCAGCTCATTCCCAAGAGGAGGAAGGGCAGAACTGAGTCAGGCCTTCTCTTCTTCCCAAGTGTATAAATTCACGAAATCCCGTCTCCCCCCAGGAAAGAGAGATCGTGAGGAAAGTCCATCCTTTCAGAAAGCCAAGGGAAGGGAACAAAGACCTTGCCCTCTGTACTGCCCTAGTCTTTTGCTCTCTGAATCCTCTGGGTTTACCATGGAACCTGTGGTCAAGCAGGGTTGTGATGGTCCTGAGGGATGTGACCAGGGTGAGATGAGCAGGGTTAGGGCATTCGAGACAGTGAGAAATGCAAATACAGAAACATGAAGCATCACAGCATGTTTGTCCACCAACAGTGTGATAGCTGGAGTTCAGACCAGGCTGTAAGAAATGACGTAGTCAAAATAGGCAAGTTTTTGGTTGTGAGAGCCTCACATGGTACAGAGGAGATTGAACTTCTTCCTCTAGATCATGGCAAGGCACTAAAGGGTTTCTAATGAGATGGAAAGGTTAGTAGGACCAGATTTGTGTTTTAGAAAGACTAATTGTTTGGATGAGTATAAGGAAGACGAGTCGAGAGGCAGGAATGACTGATACTCCTGACCAACAGTAATGGTCCCAAAATAATGTAGCAGCTGTGACAGGCTGTGGGAAAGGGTGGACCCCAGAGAGCTAAGGACCGGGTGTGGGCCGAAGGAAAGGAGGAGGACTCTGGTGACTAGGTTTTGGTTTTGGAGACTTAAACCAGATACTACTGGTGGTGCCAGTGAACGAATTAACAAACAGGGGAAGAGTCTGAGTTCTAGGAAAAGATTCCTTGTTT